>NC_136709.1:13954581-14155711 GCF_947650265.1 Symphodus melops
GTATCATCTACAATGTTGTTTTTGTGTATCTTTGGTTTGACACACTGTGTAGTGTGAAGTCTGTGTGGCATTTTGACTGATGTTAAGAGCACAGTGGTGACCTGAGTTTGACCTGAAAGGATGTTGTTGATGGAAGGAAGGGTAACTTAACATGTTCGTAAAAGGATGGACGGATCTCTCGTGGGAGTCGTTCAGCCTCCTTTCATGCTCTTCTTTGACCCAGACACACTTTTTATGACACACACACAATCACGTCCCTGCTCCATATTTCACATTTTTTTTATCTCTCTCAATCTCTTCCCCTCTTCTTCCTGTCCTATCTCAGCTCAGGTCATGTGTTAGGGTGCTCTTCCACTGTGTTCCCACTTGGTCTATTTTTAACCTCTGAGCCCTGGTCCATGCAGGATCCATCCAGGCTTCCTGTAAACACAGCGTCTGTCTCTGTAATATGGGCAGTTTATTAGCCAGCCACCTCTGACAAGTCATTTATGCCCGCTGCAGGTGACAGTAGAGATTGATGACGATTTAAGTAACATTTTGTTTCTCCTCCATTTCCCTCATTCTCTTTTCTTCCTCCAGTCACATACTCAATTGGTTTTGCAGTTCTTCATTCATGTTGACATGTACCTGATGGATGATTTCTGTCATGCCTGGAGCAGACTGAATTATTCTTAATGCTGCAATTTTTAGCATTACATGTGTCATCCATAATACTGATATTCTGCAACATGTACATATATTGAATTTAGATATAAGCAGTGTTAGGACTGTCGCTCGTTGGGATTGTTTTCTTGTCGAGATTCAATAGCTCAAAAACTAATTTATGGTCTGCTATGTAGTTTTTTTTTACTTTTCCTTTGAAGCTACCATGATATTGAACTGTCTTCTTGACAGATAAGTCAGCATGTTGTTATAGTGCTGGGGGAGGAAAGATTGTAATACATTAATCTTTTCAAGTACTTTGGTTTATAATACCGAAAAAACAAATGACATGCCGAGCATCCTTACTTGTGCTTTTAACCTCATCGAAACCAGGCAGATGCTAACATACTAATCTGTTTGTTCTTATTGAAAAATGCTTAATTTAAATAAATTCCATATTTTTTATTAAATACAGTGGAGAATTCAAACATCATATGTACCAGAGACCCATCATGGAACCCACAGGTTGAAGACAGATGACATTATGCCTCTGGGAGCGACAGTGTAGCTAACTGTTAGCTATCCCAGCCTCACATGGCTAAGACTTATTTTTCTTTGAGTTTTCTTTGTTTACAGCCTGTTAGAGGCACTACAAATGGAAACAAGAACACTTCAAATACCAAACTCCAGTCAAGAAAGAAGCCTTGAGCAGAACTGGACTTTTTTCTTTTTTGCTGGATGGCCCTCTAACAGCATGTTAGCACTCTCACAAACTTTTATGCCAAAACACTGTATATTCTCAGAGGGCAACTCATATGTTGTGTTTTATTAACAGGATTTTTCACAGCCGAACCTTCATTCACTTTATTACAACTGCATCACCATGTTTTCCTTCCACCATCCTCCATGTCTGTGACTAATAGATTTCCACCTTTTACTTCTTGGCATTAAATTAAACCCTGCATGCCACTTCATTAGGATAAGGTCTGGACGTCTAGCAGCAGACTGAGGTCAGTTTGTTTAATAAGTGTGACTTAATGATTTTGGGAACATTTCTTTCCTGAAGCCATAATCTGTAGCAGTTGAACTGGAACGATGGGAGCGCACCACCTGGCTGTGTGCAACTCGTTCTGTAAAAATTGACACGTGTTGGCAAAGGGATTTTGTTATCTGCATCCAGGGAGTCGATAGATGTTCCAGCAGGGTGTGAATCATGGCTGTCTCTCTCTTTCAGTAAAACAGAAATTGTCGACATATTGTTGTGGCAGGCTGTTTCCTGCAGCCTG
The DNA here is from genome assembly GCF_947650265.1 of Symphodus melops. Lineage (NCBI taxonomy): Eukaryota > Metazoa > Chordata > Actinopteri > Labriformes > Labridae > Symphodus > Symphodus melops. The sequence goes on from NC_136709.1 coordinate 13,956,510, forward strand.
ATTGACTTTTTGATCTGTTGGTTTTCTGCAAACACTGAATGTGTTTTTAAGAACCCCTCTTTGTGGAACAGCTTAACCTGGCAGCTGAACTTTCCATTATGTCAATATGGCTTGATGGCTGGTTTCTCTGTGGTGCTGAGTAAATAGAAAATAGACATCCATAACTGTTGATGTCAGTGGGTTAATGTGGAGTTTTGCAGGAACACATGGTGAGACAGCTGGTATCAGAACATTTATGGTTGTAAAGGTCTATAAAAGTGAATGGGAGACAGCTCAAATCAATACAGGGGCTGCATAAAATATTTTATACATGAGGTCACTGAGCATTTGGTGGCATTTACCCTACACTGTTAGTCTTATTCCTCCTTCAGTGTATTGATCTTTGTGGTTGATGAGAGTACATAAGAGGGAGAAACGGGTCAGAGAATGTGTGCACGCTCCAGTGTTCATTATTAATGGCAGTGAGGTCAGTAAATGACTAAGGAATACAGGGCGGGCGTGGTTATTTAGGAGCAGGAAAGATGAACTGAAGAGAGAGAGTGCCTGTTTTCTATTTAAGTCACCGCAGCTGATGTGATGGCCACAGACTCAAGCCAGCAGGTGGTCTCATGTAGGAAGGTAATCGGGAGCAATGTGTCACGCAACATCAGACAGTCTCAGCGTTATTGTCCTCGATTTGTGCCACATATTGACCAGATAATGAAAAAAAGACGGCAAAAGACTGTCGGAGAGAGGCAGCGACAAAGAAGACGGACAGAAATGAAGTGATTTCAGTATCAAGGTGACAGGTGTGACAGAGCTGTGAAGCGAGAGGAGATTGTAGGGGTGTAATGATCTGCTTTTGTGTGGATGAAAAGGAGAGATGAGAGTGTCCATGGGGTGCATGTGCTGATGGATTTGCTGTTAGATGAAGATTGACATCTTACTGATTCTGTATGTCTGGACAGAAGGCATGTGATTGAGCCCCTGAGAGGTTTACTGTCACATCCAGGGCTGACTGTGCTGTGGTCACATCAGTTTCACACATTCTTCTCTACGAAAACAAACACAAACTGAAGCATAACCGCCCTTCTCCGATTTCTGTACCTCCTTCCAACATGTTGTTGGGTGTTAACTTGCCCAAGAAGTTTGACCTGGGCTGCAGGGTGACAGATGGAGGATGTTAGCGCATAGAGCTTCAGAATCACAGCCGTGACAGTTCGTCATTGTACTCCAACGACTGATGGTATCATGCAGTCATTGTGTCAGTGTTTGGAGCAGACCCACAACAGATGCTGAGTGGATAATGGAAGCTTTATCAGTGGGTATTCACTCAGTGACTCTTATTGGCATAGGAATATGAACAAGGACAGTGTCTCAGGTGAGCATAAAGTTATTAAGATACAGAGATGGGGTTGATTATGGTAGAGTCTCATAGGTAGGTTGCTATATTGTCAGCGTAGAGCAATGTTTTAGTAAAGTCAATGTGTCCTTCAAACTATGAATCACAAGACAGCACTAATGTGATAAACTAAAATAAAACAAGGCACCAGATACACTTTTTTTAAAATGATCATTACACTAATCTATAGCTGGAGTTTTTCAGTGTTTTCTTATGTCGATTTAGCCATATTGAATATTTCCATTTCTGCTACGAGCGTCAACTGTTCCATCTGCCTAATGCACCAATTTACCATCCTGTTTCATCGAGGGCCGCCGTGACTGCAACAATTTATAATAACCAGCTAACAGCCAGAGGATTTTGCTTGCTAATGGACTTTGTCTACTCATAAACAAATCTGTGAAATAGCTTTTCTGGCATGTTCTGCAAATTAAATGCTTTAACTCCATCGACCTTATGGGATTATATTTTTTGAATAATAAGTGTTGTATTGCATTTGTATTGTTTAGAAGATTTACATGCTATCCATCCCTGGAGTGTCTTTTTTCATGTGTTTGATGAATCAACTCAATCATCATTATATCATTTCAATATTATGATGTTCAAAATATCTATTCTTTTCAGCTGGAAAATCACAATAAGTCAAAAGTAGTTTGTCTACACGTTTTGCTGCTGGACTAAAATAACTGAAATGTTCTTTTCATCTTTAAGCAAGAATTCAGGGAGAGGTTCAGGAAATCCCAAACTTCAGACGGGCTATTGTTTCATGACAATAAAATACAGGGTCTAAGTAGTGATCAGACAGGCCATGAATCCCCTGCGTTTTTGTTATTAATCTTCGTGGTATCTTCCACAATACTCTTACACAGTCATTTGGAGAGCTCAAGACTTTCCACATATTTCTTTGATTGTGTGAAATCACTAATCAGCTTCGATTCTATGACGAAATACTGACTTCACATCTGCCAGATCATCAGATGCCTGCTCGCTCTAATGCATAATACATCGAACTGTTAACACAAGTCTGCAGGGAAAACATAGCAGTGCTTAACATTAATATTTCATTAAGCCACTGCGACATCGAAGTGTTAATGGAAGAGACCTTGAGTGAGTGTGCGTGTGTGTGCGTGTGTGTGTTACCATTAATGAAGTTGACCCTAGCGACCTCTGCTTGGCCCCTATCAGAGTATGAGGTGGTGAGTTCAATAATAATGTGTTAAGTTAGCTTAGACTCAAAGAGCTGAATGAAATGAAAAAACAGGCTCATGAATAAAGAGTTAAATGGAAATGCAGCCATTTCTTTGACACAGGCTAAAGCTTTCACACACAGAGAGACATCATTAAAGCTAAAGCTCTCTGCTTGTTTTCATCACTCTTTCTTGCACTTTCTCTTTTTACCTCCCCATTCTGCCATGCCTTTTAACTAAAAGAAAGGAATACAAAAGGCTGACTGTATACTCCAAAAACAAATAGATCAATATATATTTTACTTTAACTGAAACATTTTTATATAAGCATATTCACGTCATTTATCTGTAAAAAGCTGATCTCTTCCGAGAATACTCACCATTCAAGATATTGCTTATCCAGCAGATTCATGAACGCCAGCTTTATTTTGAAAATAGACACATTATAAGAAAGACTCATCGGACATTTTTTGACACTCATTTTTCTGTCTTCGAATTCTATAAAATAATTGATAAGACCCTCAAATCGTATGTTAACAATGAACATTGCGACGGTTACCTTTGCACAAAGAAAAGAACGGAGAGAAACCGCTGCAAGCCCCTTTAAATCTCCATAGATCTGCTCCTGCTACTGCTCTGACTTATTTAACTATTCCATCAATCATAAAATATCCTCTATGCAGTTTACAAAGGAAGCTCGATTGAAACAGTGTATACCTAATCTTACATCTTTGACGTGAGCCCCATGTGTTTCCTCAGATGACAGTGCGTCAGCGGCCAGCAGTATGGATGTGACCGACCGCATCGCCTCCCTGGAGCAGAGGGTCCAGATGCAGGAGGATGAGATTCAGCTGCTGAAGTCCGCTCTGGCCGATGTGGTGCGCCGACTCAATGTGTCTGAGGAGCAGCAGGCCATGGGGTCACGCAGAGGACCCACCAAAGGTAACATACATATATGAGTGTAAAATCTCAAGGTCAGCATTGTTTTTTGCTACAATGGTTCTTGTCCATTCATGAAAACAAAACACAAACATTCTGGATCAGATACATGTTGTTGGATCCTTAGAGGATCCCCTTTTTCCTGTTCTACGTTGTTCTCTCTTTTTCCTGATGATGTCTTATTCAATTTCCTTCCTCTGACCGGTTTTTGTGATCTCCTCCTCCTCTTTCTCTCCCTCCTATCCATCCTTCTCCTGGCCCCTGTTGTGTTCTTAAACATGTCCGTTATGTACTTAGACCCTGCTTTGATGAGAAAGTCTCCCTCAGTGGACAGCAATGTTGGGAAGTCAGGTAGGCCGACTGTGAAGTCTGTCTGCACTAACGGGGCCTGGTGTTGTGTTTACAAAGAGCACACTGCAGTCACTGCCTGCTGTTCAATACCACAGTGGAGTATTGTCTAGTGGAGCATTCAGTATATACAAAGAAAACCCACAGTCACCTTTAGAACTGCACTGCCTGAGGACTATGCACTGGGATTTAAGTCTGACACAGAAATCTTTGAACTGCAACAAGAAAGTGACTTTAGACTTTATTTCCATAAAATGCCAAGCTATTGTTTGAAGTGTGATTCAAAAATTCAAGTCTCTGACACACAGTCTCAGTTTAGGTTTATCAGTCCAGATTTAAACTCAGCTCATAAACAAGTTTGATTACCATCAAATCACAACCTTGACCATCACCTGCTTCATAGAATCTACTCGTGCTCTTGCGTTCTGATAGCACACAGACTGCAGCGTGTAAAAATGAAGGGAAACAGCACGTCGCCAAAAACGTTGAAAGTTTTCATGAAGGAGCAATTACAGTGCTTACATTAAAATGATGTGTAGATTTTCATACGAAGTCATTGTGATGCAATGTGCATCGAAATTGAATCTTCACTGGGGGAAGTTCGCATGAAAAATCAGCAGCGCTCGATGCCTTTTTTAAGCTCTCAAATGTGCATCAGAGCAAAGAAACAGATTGTGATTCTGAGCTTCTGCCAGTGTCAGTCTCTGGAGTGACTGTGGACGGATGAAGTTCCACTTTGATTTGGGAACTGGAGGATGACTCAGACTCAGCTTTCTCTTATTGTTCCTTACTTTGAGCTGCAGGGAAACCTCAGCCTGCTCCGCTCTATTGAAGTCTGATGATGGGCTCCAGTAAGCTCAGCACACTGTCTGCACATGAACACAAACACACACGTTCATCTTCTTTTACATGCTAACAAAATTACAACCTCACTTTGCCTCATGCTGTGTAATTACTACATGAAAGATAACCGAGAAGTGTGTGTGTGTGTGTGTGTGTGTGTGTCTGAGGGATGAGTCCATTAAATATTTATCACTGCAGATAAAGCTGCAGCTTGGATTTGTTATTCCAAGGCTAGCCTGAATGCCATTTGTCTGCATGAAATGATGTGTGTGTGTGTGTGTGTGTGTGTGTGTGTGTGTGTGTGTGTTTGTGTGTTCCTCTTATGTTGTCGAACCACCTCATGCATATGACTTTATAACATCCATTGTTCTTTGAACGTAAAGGTCATTGAAAAAGAACAATCTAATAAGAAATTGGGAAAAGCATTAACTACTTTTATATTTGTTTTACATTCAGGATGTCTCTGGTTTGGAAATGTTCTGCCTGTGTTTTTATACTTAATGCATATTATGTTGCAACTATTTCACATCTATTCAAACCATGACTTGGGAGCATTGTGCAGAGGGTTGTTTCATGTATTGCTGACAAAACCTCCAATATTCTGACTTAAGTGACGGTTCATGTCTTCATATCCATCATTGTTACATTACTGAGTTACAAACAAAGACTCTGACTCTGACCCTGCTCGTTTTTATATATTTAAGGTGTTATTTTTATTTTATAATGTTCTATTTTTCCCCCACAAACATTTCACACAGCATGCAGGGTTCTTTAGTATCAGAGGTTGCACATATTATCAGCATGGCATACCTGACTACTTTGACTGCCACTTTAATTCATTCACATCTGAAGGATTGTCACATAACAATCACCGACACCATCAACCTCAAATACAGACTCAACTAACAACATATAGGCCACAGGAACAGCATTGTTTAAATGTTAATCACAATATTGCTGTAGAGAGTGATATCCTTCTGACTGTTACCCCAGTGCATGCTGGGAGGATTTCCATCATACCCACGTTCCTGGAGTCTCTTTTTGTTCACTAATGAAGCAACTTTGCACTCTCACATGATACTTCAGGGACGTCACTTCTTGTGTTCAGCATTTTTTTTCTTCTGATGTTTCCCCCATGCTCTTGTCCTTTTTTTTTTTATGCAGCCAGGCCAATGATTGCCACCTTACCGTTACGGCCCACAGTGAACAATGGGAATGTCTTACCAAAGAAAGGCACTCTGCCCTCCCCATCTGGACCAGGGTCCAGGAAGGATACCAGCACGCCCGCTAACAAGAGGTGAGAAGAAGGACAGTATCACATAGGCGGTCTAGGGGCTCCAAGTCAGATTGTGTTGATTTTGTTGTAGCATTACTGATGCCTTGTGCTGTTAACAGTGTTGTAAATCCACATCTACCTACATGTCCCCAGGCTGCGAGGTCATGCATGAGTCACATCATTTTATCTATCTATTCTGCTTGTCTGTAAATTTGAGGCACAAACTGTCACATTTCTGCCTTTTTATCAGTCAAAGCCACTGACATTAAACAGGGCTGATAAAGTGAGACACAGCATCATCATGGCAGCACTGTTTCTCCGCTGTGTGTGTGTGGGTGTGTCTGTAGGTGTGCATGTGTGTGCGTGTGTTTTTACATGCATGTGGGACACAGTTTCAATCAATCTAGTCTGTCAGGGGAACAGTAGCTGTTTTCCATATCAGGACGACATGAACAGATTTCAGGTGAAGCTCAGCAGACAGAAGGGAGCAGCTCCAGTACGGACAGCTGCTAGCTCCCCATCACTGGGCTTTTTCTCTCATGAGTCTGAGTTTATTCCATGGCTCAGGGATCTTTCCTCATTGAACGAGGTGATCATTTTGAAGCTTGAAGGCTCTCACCCTGAGGTTCGCTGGTGAAGACGGCAGAGAATTAAGGAAGACAGGAAATGTGATTTGGTCTTTCTTAATTTGTCTTGATTTCTTTTCGCCTCCCTTTCTTATTGGAGTGGTTTTAACACAAGACATTATTTATAATCCACTAAATTTAAGTGACCAGTAATTAGTTATCAGTCGTCTCCTGATTAGTCTTTGTGCTGTCCATCTTTCCCGTCTGTCCTGTCTCACGTGTCCTCTATTGTATTGTCAAAGTGTCCTTTCAAACTGTGTTGTCTTGTCCTGTCTACGTCCTGTCGTCCTACAACCCATCTTTCAAGTCTGTCCAGGTTGCCCTCTCTGTCTTGCTCCACCAGGTTTCTCTACCTGCCCCTCAGGTGAGAGAGAGAATAAGTATAGTACCGCTCACCTGGTCACAAAATGACATCATCACCACCATACCGTATGAAGCATGCTAACAGTTATTTGATTTCACAAAAACAGTCACCAGGATACATAATAACTGCTCATTTGCGACATACTACTACAACTAACATTGACTGCTTTTGTATCACTTCGATGATTTTTTAAAGTGTGTGTCTGGGATTAGACTAATCCCGTTGGCAAACACACAACAGCCTTCCCCAATGCCCTGTGGCCCAATTAATGTGATTCCTCATGGAATAATTCGGCAAACAACACCTTCTCTCTCTCTCTCTCTTCTTTCAGCTCTATTCTGCTTTTTTACCGGACAGAAACACAAAAGCTAACAGGCAGCCTCCAGTTTTAGGATCTGAATAGACTTTTCCCCCGTAGGGTGGATTAGGTGACCGGGCATACTGGCCGTTGGATTGCTGATGGAGCCTTTTCTTTGTTGCAAACAGGCAGGCTGTCTGCTGCGCCAATATGCAGATTAGCATAGGTCTGTGCTACTGACACTGAATCAAAAAAAGGGAGTGCAAAGGAAACAATGTTTTTTGTTTTAATTGTGCTGCCGGGGAAAATTGAAAGTTAAACTATTTTCAAAAATGTGAGGCAGGTTTGAGCTGTTCCTCCGTCTCAGAGGTGCTTTCATAAGCTTTTTCTTGGATGAAAACTTCACCACGGAAGATTTTTAGGAAAACACAGTCAGGTACTTTTGTGACCTACTTCTTGTACGTCCCCTTCCTATTGGTCTCATTATTCTTCTGTCCACCTCCCCCTCTCGCCACAGCACAGTGAGGAGGACCAACTCAAACGAACATGTGGGAACCCTTACGCGGAAAGACTCGGGCGAGTCCAAGGGCAACCGGACTCGGGCCGGATCCACTGGCAGCAATTCCAGCGGCAAAAGAAGCGACAGGTAACGTGAAAGTCACATTAAAGATCAACTCTCCTAGAATATCTACCTAGTCAATGATGCTTCCTGTTCACACAAGATAGGAGAGTGTGATTTCATTTTTCCTCAAGGGAAAAAAACTTGTATCATCTTCTTATAGAGCAACTTTAAATCAAAAACATATGAAGTGTAGTTTGTGTAGTGGTGATATGCTGAATGACAGCTGTCTGTTTACTTATTTACTTCGCAGCAAACAGAGGGATCCCGTGTTCAATGCAGGTAAGAACTAGAGGCTCTTTAATGGCTCTGTAGCCTGACATCTGTAATCATGAGGTCCACTCGACACATACTCAGTGGCTCCCTGTGTCAGCTTAAATTCAAGGCATAGCTGCAGGAATCCTGCTTATATAAAGAATATTGTCTGTGTGTGTTGTATATTATCCAAAATAAGACAGAACTTGATGTCTACAGTAATTTCAGTCTGAACATCTGTCTGTTTTCTGGACACAGAGGACCACTCAGGCTTTCTCTACATAATGTTCTGTTAAAAAAAAATGGTGTCAATCATTCATCTTTTTCTTGATTCACTCATTAACATGTGATCAGTCCATTTCATCCATTTATACGTCTCCTCATCTACAACTACATTCAACTTTTCTTTTTAATCTGCTTCGTTTGAATAAGACCTTGAATGTGTACAGTTTGAGTTTTATTATTGAAGTGAAGTTATTCAGATTAGGTCTCAGACTTGCTCTGATAAGGGTCCTTAAAATCTTGCATTAACAATGTCTAGCAAGTTACTATAGCCTACTAAAGATTTCAAAATAAAGTTTTATTTGTCCAAACATTCGCATTTACCTACGATAAGGTATTTATTAATTGTTTGTTGTGATAACTGTCTATAGCTGATCACAGCAGCCTGTCACTCTGCAGGGATAACATTACACACAGTTTCTTCATTTCTCTGGCAGATTTTCCTCTTTTGATCTGTAAATATTAGGCAAGGGAATCCAGGATAGAAAAAGGAAAGCATCAGGCAAACTTTCCATTTGGAAGTTTTAAGTGTTCCCAGAAATCTTCAACAGAGAATTTCAATCTTTTAAAATAGAACAGGAAACTCATTTAAAAATCACAACAGGGCTAAATATGAAATGAGTAATAGTGGCAATTTCCATCTCCAGAGAGTTATTGATTTTTCAGTAAATTGAACTCATGTTTCTCATTGGGTTTTCACACCTGGCTCCAATTGAATTCTAGTTTATGCTTCTTTTTTTTACAAAGCTTTACTAGACTCTCAGACTCATGAGAGGAGGATGCATTTTTAAAGGTGTTAATGGTTAGACATTTATATCTAAAATATCCACATTATCAAAAAATAAATCCTGATATGTTCTTAGTTTCAGGTCCATTTATAGAAAGTGTGATGCAAGCATGGTACACATGGATAATAAGTAGACCATCAAACACATCAATGCCGTCATTATGTCCAGAAACAGCTTACACGGTGAAAGTTTCACACTCAAATTCTGATGCTGATGAAACCTGATTTAAGATGCTGACTGTTAGAAAATGAGCCACAGGAAGACTAATGTCTACTGCTGGACGTTTGAATTAATTAAAATCAGATAATCTCCTGCTAAGCAGCACAACAGGGGAGTATCATGGACATAAATTGCCACTAGGTGACTATTAACCAATACAACTGATAATTGCAACAGTAAATTTTGCCAATACAATGCTTATCTGCCCTTAATGAATTGATTACATGCAAAGTGAACACACGATTTGCTGAAGGCTACTACGAGCCCATATGCTTTCTTTTTCTAATTCTTATTTGAAGTACAGTGATTTCAAAAGTAAAGAGTTGAATAAGACAGAATCTTAATATATTAAGTTTTAGATAAACAAATGAGAATAAAGACAACTATTTAATTATATTGAATCCCTTGTGATATTGGATTAGAGGGTGGGACACGGTCACACAGGAAATAAGCATCAGTTAATTTTAGACCATAAGAGAAGAAGCACAGTCGCTGCTGTTCATTCACACCAGGAAACAGAAAGTGAGCACATATTAGGACAGACCAGGAAGCCATAATGCCCCCCTCCCCCCTCACCTGGTGCTTGTGTCTCTCTCTGTGACGTTTACAAGGGATGCGACGTGTGACCCACTGCAAAGGTAGGCTTAATATCTCCCTCTCCCCTAAAGCCTCCTCTCACACAGCTCTTTGGACATGATCGGGATATTTACATTTTATCTTTATGAACAAGAACATAATCTGAAACATTTGAGATTTGCTTTGGTGCCATGTTCAGAGAGCTGTCCAGACAGGGGCAGGAGTGGGTTGACAAAGTGTGTGTGTATGAAGTTACCTCCCTTTATTGTTAGGCTTCATAAACTAACACACACGTGAACACATGCTATCTAACCACCACTGGGCGCTGAGTCAGTGTGATTGCAGTGTTTATGTTTCACTTGTGTGTCTCCACACTTGTTAATGCTAGATAAAGCTGCTGCCTCACCGAAGCCTCACATTTTCACTCATAGGCGTTTAGGCTCTGTCACCACAGTAACGACATAAAGATTTCTCAGACTCGCTTTGAGTTGTTCTGCAAGCGCTTAAATCCTCTCTTCTGAGATTCCTCGCTGCTTTTCAGAGTGAGTCGATGTTGCGCTTCGCTTATCTTCCTGCCCTCGAAATGAATATTTGCATCTCAAACACTCAAACGTCTCTTTTTTTGAGTAGTTCCCATTAAGTTCTGTTTATCTTACTGCTTGTAGTTTTTTTTCACATGAAGTGTAGTCTGTTTGTGTGTAGTCCCCCTCTGCAAATAATTCACAGAGCTGCCAACAATTTAAATAAAAAGAGACTTGAAGCTCATTTCCTTCAGATACATTGCTGTTTACCCAACCATGTTACTGGAACTACTCTTCTGTTCGACTTTTGAGATTATCTATTGAAGTAGTTCTCAAATCTCTCTCTCTCTCTCTCTCAAATGAAGGAGTGTCTATATATGTGCCTCGGATCATAGACCTTTAAAGGTCACTTATTATCCTCCTTTTCAACCAGTTTAAATAAGTGGAAAGATAGAGCTCCCCAAAACATGTCTGGGAAGTTTCTTGCTAAAAATCCGATCTGATCCTGTCTTTTATCATGCCTGTAAATCCCTTTATTTCAGGCCAGCTCAGATCAGGCTGTTTCTGTGTATATAGCTTTAAATGTAAATGAACTGTGTCTGACCACGCCCCTCTGGAAGGGGATGTGACTCCGGCTTTCTCACTCAATGCCTATTGTTAACAGTGAAAAGGGCAAAACAAACCTAATTAAGCTTGTCCCCCCATTTCCCTCTCCACCATTGGTCCCTCTTGTCCTCGTCTTCATCATAGTTACAGTACAGATTTACCTCAGCCGATCCGCCAAACGGACGGAGACCAACAGCAGCCAAGCAGCTACGGCTATAACATCCCTTTCATCCAACATCAACCCCAAACTTACCTCAGAGAGCGGCAAGGCCAGCACCTCCAGAAAGGGTGTTGTCTTTAAGGTGCCACCAGCCAGAAAGCCCCAAAGCTTTAGTCTCCAGCTGAGAAAGACTGGGATTTCTTCTTCTTATTCTTCCCTCGAGACACCTAGTTATCGCAGCCCAATCAAGTCTCCCAGCCAGTACTTTCAGATTTGCTACTAGTTAACAAGCTCAATAGAATACATTTCAATCCGTTTATTCCACTTAGCTATGATTAGCCAGAACATGTCAGTAAAGAACCAAGGATTGGGTTGATTCATCATATTGGCATGGCACCATTTTCCTTTGACATCATGATGCTCAAGGTGGGACGCTCTACAGCGTTAGGCATTATGCAAAGGATAGGAGTTACAGGGACCCTCATGTACGGGACCACTCGCTTTTAGGACAACAGCCTCCGTCCATGGGGAGCTAAAACTAACCACTAGGCTACAGTATTTAAGCTTCGAACCCTGAGTGAGACTTCAAGTGAAAATGGCAGCCATTTGATTATGGTAACATCAAATCTGTAACTTTCAAATATGAAGAGAGATTTTAGTTTTTATAACATTAAATGATAAAATATTTACAAAAAAAACTACCTTCATCTGTTTAAATGGACATTATGATTCAGTTTGTGTTTTTTGGTTCCATTGAAGCTTTCTGCATGACTTTTTTTTCATCTAAATATGTTTTAAACTGTTTTTAAGGTTTTCTCATTTTCTCCTTTCTTTCAAACTCAAATCAACTCAAACATTTCCATTCCTCTGCTCGTGTCTTCATTTCATGTTAGTTAACCTCTGCTTTGAGCTGATTGTGTAAGAGATTTGAAATTGTTTGCAGTGTTTGTCATAACTGTTTTTGAAATGACTAATAAAGTCCGTTAAAATCTTGTTTGTGTTTGCAAATTCTGTTATTTGTATTTTTTAGTTTAGTCTTATCCATTGCAAAATCATGTCACATCCCTCCATTATCCTCTTATCCTGTCATTCAACAGTCATCATTGTCAGTAGTACCATACAGGACATTATTTAATACTTCATTGTCATGTGTGTGCTGTTTGCATTTTTTCCATACATTTCAAATGTTTGAATTCAAAATATTGATGCTAATGCACCACAATTATTCTTTCTTCTGCATTTACATTATCTGACTACTTCTCTGTTGCTTTTTCTAGATGAGGGTTATGTGAGAATGTACTTGAAGGGTCGTCCTATCACCATGTACATGCCCAAAGAGCAGGTGGACAGCTACTGCCTGGAGGCCCGGGCCGAGCTGCCCAGCAACAAGCTCAAGCTGGACTGGGTGTATCCTTTCACAGAGAAATCACATGACCTGACATCTCTTTTTTTTTCTATTTGCAAAAAAAAAAAAAGTTATGAAAAGCAATATTCTCAGGAGGTTAAATCCAGATGAGCATGTGATAAAGTTAGGAGAGGAAGCTGAGAAATGTGTTGCCTCTCCTCTCGCTGCTTGTCAGAGTCGATCTGTTCAGATGTTCATTTTCACCGTCTGGAGCCACTCTGCAGTCAGTAATAACCTGCACAGAGCTGGCAGCCGAAGAGACGCAACCAGTCAGCAGCTACTCTTGTGCTGAGTTATTTTTATTTCGTTTCATTTTGTGGTTTCTCTCTTTTTCTTTTCATTTGGTTATGAACAAATGAATATAGTGTATTGTTCAGTGTAGCAGAGAGCCAGAGGGGGTGAAAAAGCTGTGAGAGGAGACAAAGACGAGATTAAATCTGAGGTGAGAGAGACAGAACCCACTCACACAGTAAAAACACATGTGGGCTTTGTGTTCTGGATATTGGAGTCCAGTTCAAACAGGTTTTTTGGACTTAATGAATATGAATGAATAAATGATTTTTTATGTCTAATGAGGTTTTGGATTAAGTGTATTTTTTTTTAGCATCAGTTAATTATAAAACGACTTCTAAATGTGTAAGTGAATAGCTGCTTAACATTTGAATCCATGAGATTAGAGCTGTAATTAACCACATTTTTTGCTTTTAATGAATCTGCTGATTATCGAATCTCTCTGTGTATGAACACATTTGCAAACTGTGCAAAATTCCTTGTGTCAGTCCTCTTAAGTTCTTGTCCAAATTGGAAAAAACATCAATTAACTTCCTGAATCATTCTACTTTTGAACTTGTTGTTTATTCCTTGACTTACATAATGTCTAGTTATGGTTACCGTGGTCGAGACTGTCGCTCCAACCTCTACTTGTTGCCCACTGGAGAAACGGTGTATTTCCTCGCCTCAGTCGTCGTCCTGTTCAACGTTGACGAGCAGCTGCAGAGACACTACACAGGACACACAGACGACATCAAATGGTGAGAGACACTCTGGATTCTGGCTGTCAAATTCACTCTTCCATCATCACAGGTTGTTAAGTTTCTGTTTTAGTCCTGCAGAATAACCATACACAGTGAGGGAAAGTAACAGTTAGACATGGGTAGACAGGTAGACCTGTGCTTGCTTTTTTCATCAAATTCTGCAAAAACATGAAACATGTTGAGCGATGCAATTAGGGTAACCTTGAAAAAAACCATTCCATGATTATCTTATCACACTCTGGGTTCAATAAAAGTTCAAATTATTTAATTATCAACTACAAAACAGATTTACAACCGCTGAGTTAATCCTGAACTGTTTCATTCCCCCCTCATATTAATATGAACACAGGCGGGTTTGTAGACAAGTGGTAGCTCCAGTGAAACTCCTCATCATAGCTTTAAAACACTGTGTTCACCGGATGAGGCCTTTCATGTATCATCTTTATTCATGCACTTTGATGTTGAAAAGCTTTTAAATGGTTTCATGTCTGTGTCCTTGGTTTCTTTAAACCAGCCTGGCCGTCCACCCCGATAAAATCACCATAGCAACCGGGCAGGTGGCAGGTACCTCTTCAGATGGTAAAGTGAGTGAGGTCTCTTGTGTCTATTTTAGTATTTCAAATAGTTTTTGCTAAGTTTTCAGTCTTAAATTTGACATCACGTCATACTGATGCTGCCTCTTTTCTCCTCAATGTTTGTGGGTTCTTTTTTCGTGGCAGCAGCTGGCTCCTCATGTCCGCGTGTGGGACTCTGTCAGCCTCAACACTCTGCATGTTCTGGGCTCCGGATTCTTTGACCGAGCTTTGGTCTGCCTCGCTTTCTCCAAGTCGGTAAGGAAACAACATGAAAAAATAAAACGTAGGAGGATTTCAGATCTTTTTGTGAAGGCTTTTTGATTAGTTAAGTATCTTTTTTCTGAACATTAGAACGGAGGAAACACACTGTGTGTCGTAGACGATTCCAATGACCACGTCCTCTCCGTGTGGGATTGGCAGAGAGAGGACAGACTGGCTGAGGTCAAGGTATGGTATGCTTGTGTTATATATACAAATGGTGACACAACCATAAAATCCTGCTTTGCTTGTTTTTGTAGCTGTAGAAAACTCAAAAATTCTTCTTTTATGTGTTTGGCTTCAGTGCTCCAATGAGTCAGTGTTTGCTGCAGACTTTCACCCGACAGACAGCAACATCATAGTGACCTGCGGGAAGTCTCATCTGTACTTCTGGAGCCTGGAGAAAGGAACACTGGTCAAAAAGCAAGGCCTGTTTGAGGTTAGACACCATACCAACCCCTTTCCTACTGAGATAGCAGATAGTCAAATACCATGAAGCACCATATGATAGAGAGGCATAGACTTTTCCCATATCAATATGTTCTCTTCAGCTTCAGCCTATATGGACAGTCAATGATAGTATGCAGACATAAAACAAAGTGTATGTTTTCTTGTTGTTTTTGCAGAAGCAGGAGAAGCCCAAGTTTGTGTTGTGCGTGACCTTTGCAGAAAATGGAGACACCATCACTGGGGACTCGAGTGGCAACATCCTGGTGTGGGGAAAAGGCATGTTAATGTTTGTATTTATTCATTCAATCTTTCTTTTACAGAGTGGTCTGGAGGGAGCGGTTGACTCTCTTGTGTAGATGGGACAATAAAAGCAAAAACATACCCTTTTATTCCCTGAGCTGTCTGTCTGTCTGTCTGTCTGTCTGTCTGTCTGTCTGTCTGTCTGTCTGTCTGTCTGTCTGTCTGTCTGTCTGTCTGTCTGTCTGTCTGTCTGTCTGTCTGTCTGTCTGTCTGTCTGTCTGTCTGTCTGTCTGTCTGTCTGTCTGCGCTCCTCAAGCAGCCGACGTTTACATCTTACACTCTCCAACTGAACCTTCTCATCCCGTCCTTGTCACGCAGGCACTAATCGCATCAGCCACGTCATCCAAGGCGCTCACGAGGGCAGCATCTTCTCTCTGTGCATGCTGAGGAACGGCACGCTGGTGTCTGGAGGGAAAGACCGCAGACTGGTGTCCTGGGACAGCAGCTACCAGCAAATACAAACGGTGGAAGTAAGAGAAACTTTAAGAGCATTCTCCAAAAATGTACATTTTCTGAAGCTACCTTTGAAGTAATACCGTATTAAAGACTTGAAATATAGAAACATGTAATTCAGCATCCTGATGATCCTCATATACGTAATTTTAAAAAAATATTTTTGACAAACTGTTAAACAGCATATCCAGCTCCAGCTTTTGAAGTAGCTTTTGGTTGTTCAAATTAGCCTGAAATTGCTTTCCAGCCTGAGGCGTCATACTTTGCATTCTGAATACTGCAACAAATCATAAATATTACAGAGCATGAGATGGTTTTAAACCTTAGACGAGATTCATGGATATTTATGGTCATAAGAATTATGGATCGTTCATGTCTTATTTGCTTTAAGGAGAACACATTATACAGAAAAACACGAGTTCGTCCTGCAGACGTCTGATTCCAGGTTGTGAACATTTTATTTCCTCCACAGGTGCCGGAATTGTTCGGACCAATCCGGACCATAGCTGAGGGTAGAGGGGAGACAGTGCTCATCGGGACCACCAAGCACTTTGTTCTGCAGGGCAGTTTGGACGGAGATTTCATACCTATAACACAGGTAGATATACAGTATGAAAACATACAGTACTTCAATACAGGGCTGAAACAAAACTCCACTTTTATTATAGGGAAATCATTGAGCCTCTATTCTGATGTTGTTTATGTACTGGACCTATTTGAAAAGCTGTGATCTTGTAGCAGAAGAAGAAAAAAGACTCCTGTTTTCTCTGCAGGGTCACACTGATGAGTTGTGGGGTCTGGCTGTTCATCCTGGGAAGCCTCAGTTCCTCACCTGTGGCTTTGACAGGCAGGTCTGCCTGTGGGACTCCAGCTCCCATCAGCTCATCTGGACTAAGAGCATGGAGGTGAGTTAAGTCTATGTCTCCCTCTGGTGCCAGTCATGGGAATTACACACAAAACAAACTTTCAGATAATTGAGATTCTGTACAGCTGTAGGCTCACATTTACCAACTAAATGTACAGATGTGCACGCAAACAATTTGAAAAACTTCATGATGCCTTTGATTTTAGTTTTACGTATGTTTGTTAAATATTGAGTATTTTGTTTAATGCTGACAGAAAAGATCACATCCTCAGATTGTTTTTATAACATACAATGCTTTCATAGTTTGAACAGTAGTTTCCTGTCTGATTAAATAATTCCAAGAAAATTTCCATTTTTAAGGTAATAACATGATATATTCTTTATCATGCTGGTACTCTGAGAGTGAAGGTGATCCCAGAGGAACTTTCCTTCGTTCTAATGATCAAGAAAACCTCCATTTAATTGTAAAAATCTTGACATGTAATGTTTGAAAAAACGAAAGGACAAGCATGCGGATGATGTTACATGACATAAAACACACTATTAAGCAGAGGGACACTTAAAATATTCTCTTTTTCTGTTCCTGACAGGATTCTGCCCAATCAGCCGGCTTCCACCCGTCGGGAGCTGTGGTTGCTATAGGAACTCAAACTGGCAGGTAGGCACCCCATCAACAGAAAAACACTGACATAGTCAACAGAATTACAGTGTTAATTTGATTATAACTAAAAACACATATCAAAACAGGCTTCTTAAACTAATAGTTATTATCATTAAATTGTGGAATCAGCAGATTATTGATCAGTGTGTCATTGATCGTACAGATGGCTGGTGTTGGACACTGACTCCAAAGATCTCGTCACAGTTCACACAGACGGGAATGAACAGCTCTCTGTTATGAGCTTTGGACCTGGTATGCAATGTGAAGTTTTTACCATCTACTTTCTCTTTTTTTATTCATATTAACAAACAAATGTCGAAGGATATTCTTTTGAAGTATTGAAATATAATATCGTTGACACTAGGAACCCTACAAGTTCAATTATCTGATCCAGAATGTGCAAACCTAAAAGTCTGCAATTCCATGACCAATGATCTTCCTGTCTCCTTTGATTTTGTTTAGACGGTAACTTCCTGGCCATCGGTTCCCATGACAACTACATCTATATCTATGCTGTGGCAGAAAATGGGAGGAAGTACAGCCGAGTGGGGAAGTGCTCGGTGAGCATCTGTATTTATACTCCCCCTCTCATCACTGGATCCTTTTATTTTTGGTTCCACCCTGCGTCACCTTTATATTTAGTTCTTTCCTCAGCTTCTATATTTCACTCGTAACCTATGTGCACCCTGCCCTTACTGTGTGCCTATGAAGAAGCTGTGACATCATAAATGGCAACAGACCGAATCATAAAGGGCTGTTTTTTTGTAAACATAATCATTAAGTGCTGATGTATTTAATCATATTCCAATTGTGAGGGATTATTTTTCGTGCTTCAAATCTAATTCTGCTTTCACTGCAGGAATGTCGTTAAGTGTGTCTTATAAAAAAATCTAACTTTTTCCCTTTGTGTCATTCATCAGGGTCACTCTAGCTTCATCACTCATCTGGACTGGTCAGTGGACTCCCAGTATCTGGTGTCAAATTCAGGGGACTACGAGATACTGTATTGTAAGTATAACCACTGTCATCTGTTCGCAGTCTCTTTTTAATTTGGATGATTTCGGACTAATCTCTAAAACAAATGCCTCAGTTAAATATGACAAATTGAAACTGTACAATGTTAAATCCATGTCAAAGTTCACCTGGGCTTAATTCTAACTTTAAATTGTATGTATGCAACATAATAGAACAAAAAAGACTTACTATCAGTACATTATGCTTTTAAGATTTTAATTGACCCTCCCACTTTGTAGGAAAGGCAAAAGAAAAATACCTTTTAACAGAAAATCTTTGATCTAGCTTGTATTGAAATTTGTGTAGAATTTGTGTATCACTTTCAAGGTTGTCTAATGCATCATTTAAAGTGATTTCTTACATTGTTTTACATGCTTCCCAATAAGCCAGAGTCCAGTTATATAAAAGGGTTTTAGCCACAAGGGTATATTACAATGGACTAAAAACAGTAGTTGCTGCTTTTACAATAAAATTAAACTTTTGTTATCACACTGGTTTTCAGTTTTAAACATCTACAAGCTGCTGCGTAATGAATAATACAAAGTTTCCTTCGACAGTACTTCATAT
This sequence comes from Symphodus melops, assembly GCF_947650265.1. NCBI lineage: Eukaryota > Metazoa > Chordata > Actinopteri > Labriformes > Labridae > Symphodus > Symphodus melops. The sequence goes on from NC_136709.1 coordinate 13,975,380, forward strand.
ATTGATGGTAAAAAACAGTAATTCATAATGCACACTTTAATAATTCAAGTGTAATAAGTGTGTTCAACCATGTGATTTAATCCAGAAGCTGTAATAGTTATAATTTGTTTGTTTGTATTTCTCCAGGGATCCCATCAGTGTGTAAACAAGTGGTCAGTGTGGAGACCACAAGAGACATCGAGTGGGCCACCTATACCTGCACCCTGAGCTTTCACGTCTTTGGTAAATGACGTCTTCCTTCCTCTCCCTCCTCAGCTGTGTGTTTGTGTTTTTATTGTCCGTTCATCATATACGCTTTTCACCACCTTTTCCTCCTCAGGCTTGTGGCCCGATGGCTCAGATGGCACCGACATCAACGCTGCCTGCAGGTCCAACGATAAGAGCCTGCTGGTTACTGGAGACGACTTTGGGAAAGTTCATCTGTTCTCACACCCCTGCTCACAGTTCAGAGTAAGATCCTGTAAACTGTTTTGCAATAGATACATCTCAGGGATTTGAAGAAAGAGATTAATTTCAAGGTAAAAAAAAGAGATGGATTTCATTAGATTTTTTAATTCTTTTCAGGCTCCCAGCCACGTTTACGGCGGACACAGCAGCCATGTAACCAACGTGAGCTTCCTGCATGACGACAGCTACCTGGTGTCGACCGGCGGGAAGGACATGAGCGTGATGCAGTGGAGGATAGTCTGAGAGAGCAGACAGAAAACACAAACTGTCTGTTTCTTACTGCTGCCTCTTACTGGGCCTGAGAGCCAGCAGAGGCAAACTGAACTGCACTAACATGAAGTGAACCAAACTTAAATTAATTCAGACTCTATAAACAAAAAGGTGGAGCTGCCGTAACTGAAGAGGACCCTGAGGTTCGCTTCCTGAGATGAACTGCCGGAGCTGTAACGGTTGTATGCATATCCCTGAACTTTTCTGCTTTTCTTTTCCCACACTACATGTAAAATACTCTCACGTACCTTTACCAACACACCAATGACATGAAACAAAACAGATCCAACAGATTAAATCCACCTAAACAGAACCAAAGGCTCTGATTTTCAGACTGAATTTAGCAGCTCTTGTATGGCGCACACTCCTGCCACAAATAACGGACTAAAGGAGTCATTTTCACAGTGAATATCAGCCATCCAAGAGCATAAGAACAAAAACTGTGTACAGAAAGAAAAGTGTTTTTTATGTTTTATTTAACAACTCAGGAAAGCACTAGTGGAGCAGGTTAACATTGACATATCAGAACACGCCCGAAACATATCTCACTACTTCATTTAAGGAATATTCAAAATGTATTGGCCATGATAATAAAATACAGTTTAGCCGTATTCCTTAATTCATCTGAGTGTTTGCATTTAACTTGTTCTTGGAACATTATCTTAACATTTTCTACATGTATTGTGCTTCCTGGTCTTGAAAAAAAGGCCCCTTTTCTATTATTTATTGACCACAAATTAAACACTTCACTGCCAATTTCAGTTCTTTTTCATCTTCCCCACAAAACATCTCTCTTGTGACACTGATGTGTAAATAAACTGAGAAGCTTGAAACTGATTAGAGACAGGTTGGGGTGAATATACAGTATTTGAAACTGTTTCAGAGTTTTAAAATTACTTGTTGTATCTGATTTGCCTTGATTTGCCAGGGAAGTAAAAATGAAGCATGTATGGGTTTTTTTTATGATGTGAAGCCTTTTCAAATCTGTATCTATATGCATTTACTGCACCAAGAAGAGTTAAGAAAAGAGAAGGTCGAGACCATTACACTGTAACTATTTACGTCCGATGTGCACCATCAGATAATGGCAAGAATTTTTAGTGAACTGAATCTTTTCAGGTGTGTGTGTTTTTTTTTGTTTGTTTTTTTACTTAAATGCACTGCTTCCGCCTTTTTAACACACAGCAGGTCCGTTCACCCACAGTACACTAGAACAAGAAAAACATCACTTCGCACTCACTGAAGCTTTTCATTACCTGGTGACGATAACTTTAAACTTTTTTCCAACATAAAACACTCCTGATAACATGGTTAACAATAAGCCAATTAACACACATACATTTACTCAAGATTTCTTAGAATGGGTTTCAGCAACCACAACTACACTGATACAAGGAATTTCTGTGTTGTTGTGAAAGTTGCATGTTTTATAGTTTCCTTGAAAGGAAAAAAACACTCAATTCTTTTAACAACAGTGATATGAAGTCAACTTTCTGTTTTATCCTACAGAATACCACTGAAACATTGAACATTTGTCTGAATTTGAATGGAACATTAAATCCCTTTGAGGCTGTGTGTTGTATTCTCCACTTGATGACTTTTTACTTCATTTTCTTCTTTTCTTTAACCTGGTATCAAAGTCTGTTCTGTGTGATCTCATTAGAGCTGGACAGCCTTATTTACTGGTAAACGGGATTGAGATCTGATCACCTTGGTTGGACAGTGTAAACCAGAGACTGTATATTAAAATGGACAGAGCAACAGTTTCTTGGAAGTGAGGCCAAAATAGTTAGCGCTCCCCCTGCTGACTAGCTGTACCATTGTTCACAAAAACCCTGCCTCTTCCATTTTAACATCAGGATATGGTCAAATTATAAAGTTAAAATAGATGTCAAATAAGAAGAATTTCACACAGTCATTGGACTTTCCATAATTGTGAGTGTCTGCTCCAAACCAACACAGGATTCTTTGCTGCTGTGAACTGTATGGAATTTATATTTCATATGTAAATTAAATGTGTGTTTAGGTTACAGAAAGGGGCGTGGCATCAATTCCACGGATCCACCAACCAGCTCTTTGTCTTGGCTCCAAATGACATCACCGGTGCAACATGTCAGCACCTGTCGCAGTGTCATTTGTGCTTTATTTTATGTAATGGAAGGAGAAGGAGATACACAGTCCATGCTAATTAACCGTCAGTGGGGTATACATATACATATATGTGCCAGGGATACTATAAGGACCGCCTACTCTCCCTGTTTCAAAAACAACAACCATGTAGACAAACAGACCACTTTGATCTTCTATTTGTCCCATTTATCATTTCTTTGCTGTGTCTCATGGAAGTCTTTTTTTTTTAAATTTCATCATTCCAATGAGCGAAGACAAAATATATGCATTGAAGCAAGGTGTGCACTAAAAACAGATTGTGTTCTTATTGGTTTATCTGAGGCCCAACTTTGGAATCTGCCACCAATTCAACATCAGCTCTGCCCTTGAAGTTTTATCTCTCTACTCTCCATTACACACTCTCTGTTTTCTCCCTACTCTCACCTTGCACCCCCTCTGCTAAAATGAATTCTGACACTAAACCATCTTATTATTGTAATTAAAAAGAATAGTCCAGACAACAGTTGGAAAATGGCAAATAATTATTGCCTCATATTAGAAATCCCCATTTCAGGATTTGATCCTACAGAGTTCCAACTTTCTTGTACATTGAAGGTTCACAAGAGGGGTCCAGTCCTGAGTGGGAGGAGCTTAGAACATTGCAGTTCTACATCCCTCCCACCCCCTGGTGGGATTTGAATGTTTATCTTTCAACAGAAAATTCACAGCGTTCGGATCGGGGAAATTCTGTGGTCCAGGAATCATGCTCTTCATTCTTCAGTTTCATTGTAGGACTGGCTGATGCCTACTAATCTGTAGGGCATTTTCAATTTTTGATACAGTGCTTGTTGTTTGGAAGGAATTTTATACTTGAGGTCAAGATGTTGAACTGAATATCAGCACTGCAGTGATTATGCACTTGGCCTGAGGCCACACAGCAGTGCTGAGCAGTCCTGAGCTAGCCCTCCTTTGAGGGGATTGTTCAGATCAAAATGCATTGTAGTATTACATAACTGTGGGGTAGATGTGAGAGATAATCTGGAGTGCAATTTTATTTTTTGCAAACACGCAATAGTCCTTTTTTTATTGAGGGAATAAAAACCCAACTTTTTATTACAGTTGCACTAAAACAAACAGACTCCTTTTGGACTTGGCTTGTATGACAAAACAATAAATAAAAAACAAAAATGGGTGACCTTGAAGCAGGATACCACAATGAAAGCTTCTTTTGATTATAACACTGGATATGAGGAATGGACGGCATTCTGGCAATCTCTAAATAAAATGAGGAGGGGCGTCAGTGAGCTGCACGTGAGCGTCTTCCCCGCAGGTGGGCAGCATCGAGCCTGTCTTCTCCCCCTCCTCCTCCTCTTTCTCCACCACAACGCAGTACTAGCATTTTCCCCCAAATCTCTCCTCCTCACCCAAAACACTCCGAATGGGAAGAAAATATGGCATGAAGGAGGCGGCGGGTCAACACCACCGTTCACCGTCTTTCACAGAGGGCGAGCACCGGCTGAACATGGACTTAAGGATACGCAGCGGCGCGCGAGGCGAGCTGAGACAACGGAGCACAAAGCGGATGGCAGACGACGCTCGTGTTGTCGCTTAGTGTTTCTGCAACACGACTCATCATCTGCCTGTGTTATATCTCTTCGCGGAGGCGGACAAGAGACTTAGGGGGGAAGATTATTCGAGCCCCCTGAACTGTGTATAACGAACAAATAAGCGGACTGCCGGTCCCTTTCATTAAACTCATCGGTGCCATCATCCACGCTTAAATTAAAGACAAGAAAATGAGGTAAGCGGCGGGCAGCAGCACGCGCTCATGACAGATGCGCAGGGGCACTCAGCCCTTTGCCTCCAGTCTAAATGTACGTTTTTAGGCTTGTTTTTAAAGTAAAATTAACAGCTAATAATGTAGTGAAGACAGTGGAGAGTCATTTTCCACATATATGGGCTGTATCATGAGCATATTGAGGCCCACCCATTGGGCCTCAGCCTTATATCGCTGTCCTTTACCGTTTCCTTTACAATGCTGATACGCAAGACGAATAATGTTCGCTGTGATGTTTCCCTCTCTTTAAGCCCTCTATTGTCAACGCCGGACCCACCCAGTGTGTTCAATGCAGGACCTAAGCCAGACGAACGTTGTCATGGAAACGACAGCATCATGTATTTATGCCATATAGTTTCTGCCTGTAAGCCAGCAAGGCGCACACCTGGCGAAATTAAAGCGCAGGTTCGATGTTCAGTGTGTGTGTGGTCACAGGTGGGGGTGAGTGAAGGGCCCAGTTAACAGGGGTACGTGGAGGGTGTTTATTCTGGTGGTTGCCAGGCAGGTTATCAGACCCCCCCCCCTCTCCTGACACACACACGCACACACACACAAATAAGCCTGCTCCATGACAGATCCACTCATGCACGTATGGAAAATGTGTCTCATGTTTAAATCCTGATTCTATATCCGTGGTTGCTGACGGTATTTTGAGCCTTTTCCTGATTATCCTGGTATGCAGAATGCACCGAGGCCCAAATCTTCTTCTCTAGCAGCAGCAGCAGAGTGTCTGTATTCTGTTCTATTTATGAAACACTCCTTTTATATTTCTCCCTCCTGCTGCTGCCTTGAGTTTGACTCCTCTGTGTCTCCATAGATGCAGCCTGCACCATTCTGTTTTATGGCTTCAGATTCACTCTGACAGCTCCCCCTCGGATGCACTGCACTCTTCTCTGCTTTTACTGTAGCTACCGGTGTTTGTGTGCATGTGTAAGAAGAGTGAGACTGTCTGGGTGTGTAGTTGTGACGCTATTCCTTTCAGAGAGGAAAAGGAGACGGAAAAAAAAGCGGAAAAAAAAAAAAAAAGTAGACCACTAGATGGTCCCACAACTGGATGTCTTGTTCACTCTACATCTCCTGAACGGAATAAATCGGCCCTTTCCTGTAACCTCACACAACCCAAAGCCAGCAGCTGAATGATTTTGCTCTCAGACAGTAAACATGTAAGATTTATATCTTCGAGTCCACTTCGGTGAACATGCTGTTTCCTCTTTTCCTTAAAGCTGCCTCGCTCTTGTTCTGTGTGTCTGTTTTAGCCGGAGGCAGGTCTGTTCTTTGACTCAAGCCCAAAAGAGAAGTCTCAAATGTCCGAATAGCAGCAACAAGGTGACCTGAAGATTCTTTTGCAGAGTAGAGGGGGGGAAAAAAAAAAAATTCAATGAGATTATTTGTTCAGCATCACTGCATCCTTTGCTGCTTTTATGTAAGGGTGCATAGCATGTTTGTGTCTGTGCATGAAGAATGTGTGCGTGTGTGTTTTTGCACTTACGTGCGTGTGAGTTATTTTTAGTCTGGTTAACGGTAGTAGCTCCATAATGGGATACTTTCTCTCTTGTCTCCTTGTCAGACTGGCTCCTGTCATGTGTTTGTGTGTGTGTGTGTGTGTGTGTGCCTGTGTGTGAGAGAGAGAGGCAGTGTAAGTGGGCACAAAGCGAGGCGTCCTCTTCATTACGCAGGAGGATTTCTGACGCGCCTGTTATGGTGACTCATCGTAGGAAAGGTAGAATGAGCGAGTGCAGCCAGTGGAAGGTAAAACGCTGAGTTATGCATCTTACTGCAGGCAGCTGCTGATCAGAGAGCAGCTCCACGTGAGCCAGCGTCCTCACACACAGCAGCCATAACAGTCACATTGTCTGGCTTTTCATCTGCAGCGATACCACAGTATTACCCAAACTTCTCGTGGGGAGTAGGTGGAGGCAGCGGAAATTGAAAAGACGCTTTTTGCGAACTGAATAAGTCATACTTTTGCTTGTTTTATTTTCTAAAAAAATCGATTTTGCTATCAGATGATTTGAAATGACAAGAAGCCACAGTTCTCAAACAGAAGTAAACAAATAAACAAATAGTTGCTCCAGACAATGCTGGAGCCAGTATTGTTGACGATGTCTCTAGACTGTATCAACAACTACTCGACTTATCGCCATAACAGATACAACTCTGAGGCATTCGTTGTCCCAAAGATGTTGTGCAATGAAGACTTTTGTGATCCTCAGACTTTTCCTCTGTTCTCCCGGAAGCCTTTTCTGTTCATTAAAAATTCACGAGGGGTTGTTATCCTCTGTCCAATCAGAGCAATTAAACGGGTGCTGTATAGCAGTAGGCTACCAGGATCAGTTGTGAGGCTATCATCTGGTTTAACATCCGCTTTCACACTGGCAGAAAACTCCCAAAATACGTCTTGATGTTTGTTTTCGGGAGTGAGCTGCGTGTCTACGCAAACAGCTGACTCTTTTTCCTTCGATTTTACGCAGACTTTTTCCAGTCTGCCCCCCCCCACCCCCCACCCCCACCAGTACATTTTTGTTTTGCGTAAAGTCAGCAGGAAAATTCACCACAAGCAAGAGGGGGTGGTGGCGTAACCGTAGACTTCACGCACATCACGATCTCTGCGTGCGCGAGGAAACCGCTTCGTCATGTTTCCTTTATTTTGTTCTTCTTCGCTCTTTCGTCGTGATTGTATTGTAACTAAAAATGGCATCGATGTTAAGGCAGAATAAGTGGACTCCGTTGCTGCATCGGAAACTTCTGTGCAGAGAGCTGCATGTGTGAACAACCGACGAGGCAGAATTTCAGCGGAGGTCTTTCAAAAAAAAATGTCCCGAGTGCATAGCCTTGGTCGAATTATCGGCTCTTAAGCTCTAGAGATAAGTTGGTCGGGGTATTCCAAAGGTAAATAAAGACAGCACCAAGTAAAGTAAAACTGCATCAACAAAGACAACAGTGGATTATCTAACAATAGAATGCATTTCGAGTTCATAATTAAAAAATAATCTAAATCAATGGTTCTCATTTAAGTGGGATTTTGGAGTCACACTTTATTATTTAAGAGATGGAAAGAAGAGTGAAGATAGGAAAACAGACCAAAACAGTCTTTTCTGTACATACTCAGTTTAATCAAAGTTCTATCCCCTTTTTTTTCACATGTGAATAACAGCAACGTTTCATCTCTCCAAACCTCCAAAAAACAGTTCAACAAGGACTTTAAACAAACATCCTTTTTTAGCTGATCTGGTTCTAACCCACATACATTTGCTTTCTCTTTTCCATTTCATTCCTGAGCTTGTTTTTCTTCCTGCAAAGTAAAGGCCATGTGATCCCGAGTGTCTCTGTCCTCTCGTAAAGTAGACATACTGTTACCACATATCATCACACATAAAACCATCACACATAATCCGCTCATTTTCCAGCACATCCCATACACAGTACATACACGAGCTTTGTGTGGCTGGAGCTTTGGTGATGAATCTGCATCATGAGTACATTCGGCGTGATGGAGGTCAAACGGAACCATCAGATAACCTCCGCCAAGTACTGTGAATGCATTTACAGCTAAGAGAGGCATTCTTGTCTTTCTCCCTCTCTGCCTTTTCATCCTACAGATTCTAACTGTTTAACCCCATTTTAGCATTGTACTTACTGAAGCTTGAGCAGCTACTCATTTTGGATGCTTGCACTGAATTTTCCTTCTGTCCTATTTTTTTTCTCTTTTTTTTTTTTTTTTTGGTGCTATTTTGTAATTCCTCATAACTTATCTGATCGTAGACTAGTGCACTCTTTGTTTCCCAAACCTCAGCTTGCCTTGGCAAAGTTACATTCTAAGTTGGCTTTATCCACATGAACCACTCATTGAGGACAAATTCAACATGAAAAACCACAAACGCTGCTCTTGATAAAACAAACACTTGGCGTTTGAGCTCATTATAACTTTGGTTGCCTTGTATCTCGTGTCCCTTTCATGAACGCTGAGCTGAGTGAACAAACCTGCTGTGTGCGTTTCCCACCTCCTACCTAATTGGTGATTAGTCTCGTGGCTTAGATGCATTTCTTGTTAAATTCAGCTACTGTAGAATCTATTCAGAGCTTTCCTGAAAATGCTCACGATAAAAAACAAAAAAAAGGCAGGGTTGTAAAAGCTCTCCTGTTTCCTATGTTGGCTAACGTGTAATTTCCATCCATTGGAAAGGATTCCTTGGAGGTTGAAAGACAGCACTCCAATCCTCAGAATCGAGAGAGGTGACTGGTCTACACTGGTCACATGTTCTCTCTCTCTCTCTCTCTCTCTCTCTCTCTCTCTCTCTCTCTCGCTCGCTTGCATTCCCTCACTCTTTTGCAACACTCCTCATCTCTCTCCCTCACTCGCTCTTTCCTCCCACTCGTTCTCTCTGTCTTTCTGTCTTCTGTTGGTATGTTGAGGTTTTTTTAGGAAGCTTTTTTTTTTTTTTTTTTTTTTTTTTGAGGATGTAAAGAAACGTGAAGTACAGCATGTGTACCGCTCTCTCCTCTCAGGCTGACACTTCCCCCTCTCCTCCATAATCTCCCCTTTTTATACCTCCTTTCATCCTTTGCCTGAGTGCCGGACTGTCTTCTTCTCGCAACATGTATTCGCTGGATGATTTCGGGTAAGGAAACATCGCCCCTTTCTGTCTTTTATTTTTTATTTTTTTTTATTTTTTAGTTTGTCTTCGTTTGTTGTCGTTGTTGAAAGGTAAAAATTGGCTTTAGAGTGTGCGGTTAAGATGTTGCTTCTCCTCTCTCTCTGATGTTTCTGTTTAAAGCCTGGCTCAGCTTTCAGACCGCAGAATCTGTTTGCTTCTTCTAACAGGATTTGTATGCCACTGCAAAGAAAGAGGAGGAAAAAAAAAAAAGTGGCTTGAGTTGGAGAGGAATCCAGGAAAAGTGGGAGAGGAAAATCTCCTCGAGTGGTTGCTGACTTTCTCTCGTGTGTCTCCTTCTTTCCACTCTGTCTGTCTGTGTTTTTCTCTGGAGCCAGCTGTTAGCACAGAAGCCTGATTGGTTACCCTTTAGCATATCTTTCATTGGTTCACTCTCTTTTTTTTTTTTTTTTTTTTCTTTCCCGCTGGGAAGAAGGAATGAGTTGTCTGTCCGCTCAGCTGCTGCTCTCCGTCGTTCGCAGGATAGATCCCATCTGAGTCGTTGCATGTGTGAGAAAAGGAAGGCAGGAAGAAAGGGATAGAGAGCGCTAATCTCTGAATGGCCGATGAGTGGGACTATCAAAAGCCAGATGAAACGCGAAGAGAGGGGTCCCTGTAACACTACGGCCTCCGCAGATTACAGCGGGAATGGTGATTTGTGGAAGCTCAAATACAGATGTGAGCCAGATGAGATAACTTTAGAGATTTACGCTTGATCACATGCACTCTAGTAATCTACAGTAAAGTATAGTGCATCACCGGACAAACTGTCTTCCTCTGGTTTACAGTATGAGCTTTAGAGGCATGGTCACTCAGATAACAAGAATGCAAAATAAAAAAGTTGACTTAAAACGTATAACTGTTTGTCCAAAAATGTCCCGTATATATTAATGTGACCCGTCCTGAGATCAGTTCCTCCCTCTCAGATGTCTTTTTTTTTTCTCTTTTTTTTTCTGGCAGTTTTCTTGACAGCGACATGAGCTGACGAATCCTGAAAAGATCAGCTAATGACATTTCACACAAAGGAGAGCACTCGGCTTATATGATGCTACACTGACTCAGAAACAACAGCATTGTATATATAAGACTTTGACAGGTTCATATTGAATCTGTGTTTCAGTTCCGTGTGCGTTTCCCTCTGTATCCCGTGAAGTATTGTCCTCCTAAATGGAAGTGGCGTTTCCCTTTAAGGATCAGGATTAGTGATGGGACGCGGACTAGGGACGGCTGAGGAAGGTGGAATGAGGCGGAGGAGGAGGGGTGGGGGAGGGGTGGTGTAGAAGAGGGGGTTGCTATCCATATTGTACTGTATGTGTTAGTGACAATTAGCCTGAGGGCCGACTGGCATCTATAGCGCTTTGTAATTAATAAGTGATGTCATCAGTGAGGTCGATATGCTGATTCCAATCTGGTCAGCTTCAAAGCAGCGTGTTGTTGAAATGTTACCGACCAGTTTATATCGAGAACACGCTCCAGCTTGATTTATTCAAATGTATTGATATAAAACCAATATCCTGACTTCTTCATGAAGGTATATTACAGCTGGTGTTGTGTAGGTGAGTCTTAAAAGCCTTGTCATCATTATTCATTATATTAAATATATGTTTATGTATTACTCAGGAGAAGGAACCGGAAAAACCCTCGCTCACAGCGCCACTGTCCCCGGAGCATTATGTTTATGTCCCTTTGAATTCTTGATCTTATACACCTGTCAAAAGAAGTGAATGTGCTGCATTAGCTTTGATGAGCGAGCTGGTCCAACAATAGACACCCCCGCCATAGCCACCAAATGAACATATAAAGGAAGTTAGTTATCAGTGACCGTTGACAGAAAGAGGTAGAACACAGTTGAAGGGAAGTTATACCGGTATATATTATCAAGTTTATGGTCTTCAGTCTGTTTGTGCACTTACTCTTTGTCTTCGATTTGAAGCTTCTACGTTTAACTCACAGATGAAAACGGGATTATTTCATTTTCTGGTGTCATGACTTTGTTTACATATTAAATTCTGAAACAACACTATTTTATTTGGCTTCACTAGCACTGGATGTTTCGCTCCCAGTATAAAGATGAACCATCTCATTGAAATATCTCAGATTTTTCTTTTATTCGTTGGCTTTCTATTTTCACCTCCATCCAAACTCTGCTTCAGTCTTATTTTTCAGCCATGACTTAAATGGTACCATACAAACAGTGGACAAATAATCAAGTAACGATTTGGAGTCTTCTCGTTTGAAAGCTAAATACGTCTCCTAACCTTCTCTGTGACAGGTCAGCCTTTTAAATAGAGAAAGAACGGAACCAGCTCCACTTGTCACCGTCACAGTTTTGACAGGCATCTTTCTGCTTTCAGCAGTTAGCATTGCCTGTTAGCATTTTCTTAACGTCATTAAGGAGCAGTCTACGTTTTAGTCCCGCCTCCTTCTCGTCTCATTAACGAAAGCCAAACGTGCTTTTCATCAAGCTGACCAAGTGCTATACAACACTGAACGCTCAACTGTCTGTTGTGACAGAAACAGCTCCGCGCCACGGCAAATCGATGTTCAAGTTTGATGCCGGTACTTTTAATAATAGTCCATTTAGTGATTTGTTGTTGCGTCACTTGTGTCCAAAAGGAATGCAGAAATTCCAGTTATGTGTCCCGCAAACAGCCAGATTTTCAAATGTCACTATTTGAGCAATAAAATAACCTTCAAGTTTGGATCATTAGAAAAGATTACTTGCCATGGTTTTGAACTAGCATGTGTTTGTTTTTGATATCAGAGGATTGAAATTCTGGTATTGTGACAACTATAGGTGGCTGTGTCCCCAGTTTGACAAATCCAAAGCATTTTCTTCACCACGCTGAACGGTTTCTCCCTGTGGCAGTGGTGTGACTTGTTTGTGTTGTGTCCCTGCATCGTGTATGTGTGTGTGTCTGTCTGTGCGTGTATTGTGTGTTGAATTTCCCTCGGGATCAATACAGTATCTATCTAACTGAGTCTCATTGTGTGGTTCCGGATTGCAGGTTCTGTTACTGCAGTTGTTGCTGCAGATGTTTTCTAATTTATTTTCATAAATGAACAAATTGTTTTTCAACGGGATTTGAAAGAATTGTGTTTAAAGATGTGAGGGGGAAAAAAAAGAAAAAAAAACTTGTCAAAGAAAGATGATTAAAATGTACTGTGCCAGCAAATGTGTGAGACTCAGCGAAGCTTCGCACAAAATGCCAATATCAGCACGCCAACTTGCTGATAAAACTACTGCTGCTGTTTTAGCATCAATGCTTCCTGTGGACAGGATCTGAGTTGAACACGTTTTTCATTCCAACGAGCTAACGGGCTAAATAGCACAGAGTCTCTGAATGCGTTGGCTGACTTCTTCTATGGTGAGAGTTATTTGGAGACATTTTAAATGTGGACTTGACTTTGATCAAATCCCTCCAGCGAATGATAAAGTGTTAGTGATGAACTCACTGGATGTTAATGGACTCTCAGCTCGCAGACTCTCACAGTCCATGTGTGTTTGTACACGTTGGCGTATAATCACCAGTTCCATGATGTGTCCTCTGAGGCAGAGGGCGTCCAGATCAATAACAACTGACCACAGTATGGACCACTAGCTGTTAATACAGGCTCTGCTTAATACTGGGTGGCTATGGCAACAACAAGCTGGAGACAAATGGTGGGGGGTAACAGTAACAACGTCAACTACACCCCCACCCTCTTAATATTAGTGTGTGTGTGTGTGTGTGAGGAGGGGTAGAAGCTGTTTGAGTCGGATATGAGGTAATCTCCCTTGGGCAAACAGTACGACAATACTACAGAGGTTCACACACACACACACACACACACACACACACATGCTCATCTGTTATGCGGCCAGACAACAGGCTGGTCAATGACTTCATCCCTGCCAGTCTGTCCATCATTCATTTCTTTGTTGCCGGCTGGATTCTGGATGCAGCAGTGCAGGAATTCAAACCTGAAGGATTTAATTCAAATGTTTGGCTTTTTTAAATGGAGCTCTTTTTTTTTTTTTTAGTTAATTGTGCAGCTGTGCACTTCTGTTTGTAATATATATTTCAGGCTTTCAGCGGGAGGATTATACAGCTTTTAATGAATTCTAGCTTCAAGGTAGCGGAGCAGAACAAGCTGAGTTTAGTTTCATAGATTGTTGCTGCTGTTTTTGTTTTTCTGTTTACCCAACATGGACATACAACGGGTCCAAGTGCTGCGTTACTGCCTCCCTCAGAGCGTCAGTGACTCAGGCTTGTTTTACAACCACATCTTTGCCAGGTTTGTACCGACACCTTGTTGGAATGTGTGTGTGTCTGTGCTCGTATGCCTCCGGTATCTGTGAGCGTTTGTGATGTAAAATACAGGCAGAAAGAAAAGTGAAAGTAAAGATGTTTTTAAATGAAGGGAGTTGTAGTTCACAATTTGTCTATTTTTGTCGTTTTGCTGACAAGTCTTGATCAGCGTCTGCAGAGAAGTCTTGTGATGTCACAGCAGCGCAGACAGTCAAATCTTTCCCTGTTGTATTTTAATCAGAGCTAAAATACTAATCTGTAATCTTAATCTGGCCTCAACAAACCGTGGTCAAACACAGAATTGAGGTTATTTTGGATTAGTCACTATGTGAGGGGCAATTTAATTTAGCAGAAAGCTGAAACAGAACAACAGTCCTTTGTTAGTATCTTGTGTTTTAATCAAGTGTCCCATGTTGGCTGCTGATCGTTTTGATCATCTTTCTCTCTCTCTCTCTCTCTCTCTCTCTCTCTCTCTCTCTCTCTCTCTCTCTCTTTCTTTCCTCACGCCTGGTCGAATCTTTTCAGTCAAAGTGGGAGATGCTGCCGGAGCAATGCAGCTCTCAGTTTCAGCTCTACACGGAGCATCTTCTTTTATTCTTCACACTCACAGCCCTACATAGCGGAGCTCCGGCTGCACACGCGTTTAGTTCACATTAGTATTGAAGACAGCATGGCTTCTGGCTACTATTGCTGCCTTTAGGGCCAGTGCCTTACTCTTTTGCTCTCGACCTCTGTTTTCTTCTTAGAGAGCGAGTATGAGGAAGAGTAGAGGTGGAAAAAAAAAAAAAAGGAGTGAGGTTTAGTAGCTGCTGGTGCTTCGTGGTCTTAAAAGAGAAGTGCAGGATGAAACGGCTCTGTTGGCTTTTTATCATGAGGGAGAGAGAGAGTGTGCAGCTGACGCTTAAAACCGACCAAAGACCAATTACTGTGTATCCAACAACCTGCAAGGATGAATAAACCTGATAGTAACAAGCTATGATGTTAGCTTGCATGCTGCTGTACAGAAAGACACATTTTTATCTAAAAAAATTAATAAAAAAAAAAAATTCATAGAAAAGATTCTGAAGTCTGTGAAACCTATACAAATCCATAGAAAATTAAAACGTCAGGAAAACCTCTTGCAGAACTTGTGCCATCTTGTCAAATTAATTATTATTATTATTATTTTTTTAATTCCTAGTTTCAGCTTTTATTTTACCAGGAAGTCAAATTAGGGTCCAAAATGTATTTGACGAGTAACCAAGATGGATTTACTCATTCGTTCATTGATGTCTTAAAATTAGAAATATTTATACAATCATGAAAGATAAACCAAAATATTGATTTCAACTCAAGTAGTCCAGTTTAACACTTATTTCTCTCTGACTAATATTTTTTTAATCACCAGCCTTAATAGCGGATTTTAACACCGCTTTCTGTCTTCTACTTTATCTATAAACCTCTTTGTGAAACTGTATTGGATAAAGTTACACAGGATGCTCCACGCTCCCTGATCCACCTTGCAAAGACATGGCAGTGAAAAACATTACATTACAGAGAAACGGAAAGGAAAAAATGAACCAGTGTACGCCCATTGTTAATGAAATGAATGAAATGGACCATTCTTATTTCTCTGTGATTAGGTTTTAAGTCCCAGTACGTCAGATGACATGTATTTCCATGTATTGTAATGCAAATGCAGCACACATGCAGGGAGCTGCAGTATATAGGTCATCATTTTTCTGCTGCTGCTGCCGTGTGGCTTGAATTGAAACGAGCAGCGCCGCGTTCTGTTATATCATGAGACTGAGCTTTTTTATGCACAAAACAACTGGGACATTTAGCTAAGACCATAAGCACATTAATGTGGTTTGCATTAATGCCATTAAGTCGGAAGTTCTGTTCTCTCTCTCTCTCTCTTTTTCTCTCTCTCTCTCTCTCTCTCTCTCCTCCCGTTTGGGGCTTTATTGTAGCTCTTTCGGTTGTATTGCTCTGCTTTGTGGATCACTGGGTCAGGGGTTAGATAAACACTCAACATTTATCAGTTATCACAATCTGGACAACACGATGGATCAGGGATGTTGAAGCTTTTCTGACATTGTATAGATTATGAGACTCAGTGCATGGTCGAATTATTGTTGCTGTGATGCATTAGTGGAGGGGATGGAGACATTTTTATTCCATTGAAGCGTTGTAGTCTTTGAATCCTCATTATTCTGGCGTTAACCATACTTACAATGAGCCACATTTCCACAATGTTTAGTTCTAATAGCTCACTAAGAAAGTCTGTTACATATTCAGACTTTCATCTGAAATACAAATGTTGAATTTCACCCAGAGTTTAGCTCTTTGTGAGAGAAAAATACTTGTGAAACACTTAAAATGGATTGTTGTTGCATATTCTATATGAATGTATAAAAAAACCACCAAATGTAAAGGAATATTTTGTCATTCTGGAAAAAGTGTTTATTTCCCCTAAGCGGGAGCTTTGATCTGGTTCTAATTTAAATATTTAGCCAGCGAACTAAGCCAGTGTCTCACGTAGCTCTCGGCAATACTGAAAGTGCTGACGCTCAGAAAGTATACTTATTACGATGTTTACTTTTTTTTGTACATGTTGGCCGCAGTTTATTGTCATTATTATTAACCGCAGCCATAAACCGTTTTGGATCAGAAAATGTGTCAATATTCCTTTTTCATTCACAAAGCACATAATAAGAGATGGTTCATGTTGGACTGACCAACAGAAAATACTCCCTTTGGTTCAGGTGAGGTAGGACTTGAAATTCATGACTGTTGTTGTGTTCGATGACAACAGTAATTTGGACGTATCTGCAATATCAACTAAGAGTTGCAAACATTATACAGGAAGCACAAAGCAGCTACGATCCCTTTAACTCCACTATCATAACTAAGAATTCAATTGGTCCTGAAATGCAAAAGAGAGTAGATAGAGGTATTGTAATCAAGATAAGACCTTACAAAGACTTAAACAATGTGAATGTTTTTTTCTTCTTCTTCTTTTAATCAGTTGCAGATACTACGCTTTGGCAGCAGAATGTACTGCTGCGATCCCTGAAACCTGGCATCTCTTGCACATCTCACAGTTTCTTTCAAACAAGCTAACTGAGCTTAGTTTTGTCACTTACAAATGACCAGACTTCACACTGTTTCTCGACAAAATAAAAGTTGGCTGGTGCGGATTTTGAATCAGCAGGCCTCCCTCCTCCTCCCTTCTTGTGCCTGTGAACAGTACTTTCCCCACAGAGCAGATTAGAGGTCGTGTACGAGGGTTAAGTCTTGGTTAATTTAGATTTAAGACTGCAGTGAGGTAATGATCTGCCTGCAAGGCTCTTGTCTCTAATCCAGGCAGTCAGAAAGACCTCCTTCTTCTGTCAGATAGACCCCAGCACCCACCCAACTCAACACACACACACACACACACATGTCCACACTTTAGATAAATACACCCCATATTCAGGCGGTTGCTTTACCGTGCCCTGAATTTCCCACTTTTTCCATGTGGGAATAATCTTCAGAGTGAGCGTAGTGATAACAGTGACAGAGTGTCCTCACAATAACCAATGTGTGTGAGAGTGTGTGACTGTGAGTGCTTGTGTTCCTGACTTGTGGGGACCATTGTTATGAAACAACATATTGAGGACATTTCTGCTTTTTGACATCTTGAGTATTCTGAGTAAATTGAAGGACGTTTTAATTTGTGAGAAGTGATTAGAATAAGTACGAGGTTTGGCTCAGACAGAGATGAGCTAGGCCCAAGGGTCGGAGTAAAGTATATGCGGTTGGACATTGTCTGAGCATGCTTTTTTTTTTTTGTCTCTGTTGTGGGGACCAATGTTTTCAATCAACACAACACAAGATGACGTCTCTGCCCTGTGAAGGGCGGCGGGGCATCAAATGTATGTCTACTCTGTCGTCCTAAGCTGCCCTTCACGAGAAATATCAGTGACTGTTATTTTGGGCGTTCAGCATGGGTACCATATTTTACTGTGTGGGTGTATAATTATGTATTTCAATTCCAGTTTGAGCAGACTGAGTTCAAGCTCCACTCGAGCTCCTGTTGGTGCTTGTCATTTCACATCAGTCTGCAAAGCATTTAGCCAGTTTACAACTTCCCTTATGTGATAAACCCAACAGCATGTCTCACGTTGAACATGCTGTTGGCTGATATCAAAGGTGGCGTGTAGACATAACTGGAGTCTTTCTATACTGCTCTGCTGTAAAGTAAACAGGTCTGTGTTAGAGATGGTTATATTTGTCTACCAAACCGAGCCCCTTCCTGACACTGACTGTACGTCTCTTTTAGCTAAAGCACCAACCGGGGAGGCATCAAAATGTGTAATTATCACTCCTGCTGCACAGGAAGCTGCTCAGCTGGCTTTTATTGTGCACAAGATTAGACTTTTTTTTTTTTTTAAGCGAGTTAATTAGCATGAAATGAAATGATTAATTGGGTGAATGAAGTTGTCACCAGCTTTGTAGATTGACTGCTGCGCCACGAAGATATAGCAAATAATCAGGGATCTTTTATTTGCTGATTGAGAGAATGAAATATATGGATTTTCTGGCTTCTTAGGTCAATCAACCAGGTCCTTGTCTTCTTTCTTCTTCTTTTTTTTTTTTTTTTTCTCTTGACATAGTTTACAATAAACAGAGACATGGCAGTCCTGCCGATTTGGAGGAGAAGAAGAAGAAGGCTCAGTCAGGACACATATGACTACCCCAACTCCCTTATCCAACTGTGACATATTTCACAAGATTTATTTGTAGGTGATGTGTTTAGGGCATACTCTTTAAAGCAAAAAAAAAAAAGAAGAGGGAAGAGGCTTTTTTCCTTCTTTTCTGATCCAGTGCCAAAGAAGCTCAGGAAAGCTTCTTCTCAGTTTTTGCTCGGAGCTCATAAACTGAACCATTAGATTAGCCTAGTTTAGTTTTCTGTCTATTTGGATACAAAAAAAGGCTGCTGTGGTAGGAAAGTGCTGCTTCTCTAAACACTCTGCATTTGAAACTGTATGTAGCTATCGCAACCCAAATAAATGTCGTGTTGCAGATGCAAGCGTGAGAACAAAAATGGCATAACACCTTTGGTCACACTCGGGTTAAAGCTGCAGACTATAAATAGGCTCAGTTTCAGTCCATTTTAGTGGCCTATGGTTTGTTGTCACGTACCGTGTCTCCCCACAGGTCAGCTCGGTGCTGTCGTGTAAAGCCAGAAGACGTCTCAAATGATGTGCAGCTTAATTAGATCAGCCATTTATCTCTGCGGATCGTTTTAACTGTGCTGGAGTGGAGCTGCGACGTGACCACAAGAACAAGCTGAAATTGAGCTGAACAATGACATCTACTTTATTCTGGAGCATTCTAAGAAGAAGGCCGTATTCTGAGAGTGGTTCAACATGTATAGACCTTTTCACACAGCACCATTTCTATGCAGCTCTGGTAACCTTTAGTTGTGTTTTTAACATTTAGTTGTTGTTGTTTTGTTTTTTTTTAACACTGAGAACAAAGGCCAGACTAATCTGTCCTGCTCTCATGAGAAAGCCATACTCGGGCTGTGTTGAATGACTCATCATGTGTTCGGGTCTGTTCGGGTGCCTTCCACTGTGAACCAGCACGATGAAACAATTACCCCAGCAACAAAAGCTAATTGCCATGATAACAGAAGCTCAGGCCTCGGGTGCTACCCAGAGAGAACGCCGCATGCCCTCCCAACGCCCAACCCACTCCCACAGTTTGCCAAGGAAACACTTTCCCAAGCCTAAATACTTCCAGAGATGTAATCCTGAAGCAGCAGATCTCACTGACATTAAAAAAAAAAAAAGATCTTGTATACAGGTATTTGTTGCACATGCAGGATCAGGTTCAGGCATCTCTTCTTCCAGCACTCAGCTTCCTGCTAATGGACTAAAAACACACTCAGAGTGTGTATGTATAGGATTTGTGTGGAGGAGGGTGGGATAAGGGAGGGGATGATGGTGGTGGGTGGTGGGTGGGAGGGGGTGCACCACATATGTCTAAGCATGTGTGCAGGGAAGTGCTTTGCTTAATTCAAAAGCCTGAGAACGTGGCCTCCTTTTCACCGCTCGCCTATGAGGCTTATTTGACATGAGGAAGTGCTCAGAGTGGCAGAAGCCTTCAGATCCTCTCTGCCCTTGTTTTTCTCCCTGATGTCTATTCATCTCCCTCCCTCTCTGTCTCTGCGCTCTGAAATCCTCATCTTCTTTTCTTTTCACCCCTCCAAGGCTGGCTTTTAATATGAACATTCCCCAGCATCCAGTGAGAAATGTGCAGAGTCTAGCAAAAACAAGGTGACACGCTCTGATGAGAGCTGGTAGCCAAATTATGTCAAGCTTTTTTTTTTTTTTTTTTTTTTAAAGTGTATCAAGTTCAGGATACAGTTCTTCTATTTTTTCGAATAAGAAGAGCTTCCTCTCTTTTTTTAAAATGTATTTATTAATTTTGAGATATTTTGCTTATCTTATTAGCCTGTTTGCGTTGGTTTAAAGAACTGTATATGAGTTTCATTTCTTCTTTTATTCATGAGCTGCTAGTGGGGAAGTGCTGATGCATATTTAAAGATGTAGTCTATAGAATACACAAGAGAGAAAATACCAGCAGGCTGACAGCCGCAGAGGTTTGGAGCAGCCTGCTGAGAGCAGCTACCTTATATAATCAATGTTTTCTATCATCTGGTAACATGGCTCCTTGTGCGTAAGAGGCTGATTGCTGTGATGAGTTCAGGTCCTTTTTCAGAAGTTACACTCTGAGGGTTGTTTTCATGTCTTTTCGCTCACTGTTTAGGCTTTGCTGCATAGATTCCTCTTTTACTGCCTTGATTGATTCTTATCACTCACATGTGGCAGCAGATCTTTGCAGTTAAAAAAAAAAGCTCACAAAATATATATTTGACCAAAAAGACAAAAAACAGGCTGCTGAAGAGTGAAGATCAGATGGAGACCGAAACAGCTCAAACGTGGTAGAAATGCAGAAACTAACGGAAGAAACAACAATTGTTTAGTTCTGTCTGCGTGATGTAAACAGTCGTGTGCTCACATGTAACTTAAAAGGTGACTTTCCTGTCTTGCCATGTTGTGATTATAGCTCGTTCCAGTGGGCAGACAGATGTGTCTGAAGAAGTCCCTCTGTTCAGGAGGCACTATGACAACTCAAATCAACACGTTCACAGCCAGGATTTACTAAGTTTGGACCTAAATAGCTGATGTTTCAACTGGAACGAACAATGTCTAAGTATTTTAAGGCGGCGGAGGGGGGGGCGGGGTTATGCGTCATTGGGGACTGATTTGACTGACAGCTGCTTGCTTTGTAGCTGCACAGCGTGCTCGGAGCCTGAAGTCCTGCCTTTTCCAAAATGTTTCAATATACAGACGTCAGCCTTAGACCGCCTTGTTTCAATAAATGGTTCAGGGTCAGTGTTGTTGCTCTGATGCCTCTGATCATCAAAATCTAAATATCTGAGGTGAAAAGGATCAAATCAGTTTTTTTTTTGTTTTTTTTTTATTGCCAAGTACATTTACACATACAAGGAATTTGTCTCGGTGTAATTCAGTCTTATGTGTTGATTTGAAAGGTTTTCTGAAGTAATCTTTCCTTGGTCTTTAGTTTGGCCTTTAGTTGTTCCTGTTACGTACACTCTACCTCTGATTCATCACGTTCTTTTAATGTCACTGATTGTGATGTTCAGCCGTGTATGACCTTTCTCAGATTTTGCCACATCATCTGATTCTCCTTCTTCACAAACGTGGAGTCGCTCAGTTTCATCCCGGCCCGCTCTCCACTCAGTCTCGCTTGTTTTCGTCTGGAGCAGCTTTGATGCTAAGTCGGCATCATGTGCCCTATTGTGCCTTGTCTCCCCTTATGTCATGTGGGCAAAACAGAGTCACAACAGAGCACACTGTCTGGAAGGGTGACAAGTCTCTTACGTTTGCTCAAATTAGCTCAGCTGCTATGTGAACCATGCGACCAATGAGCTGATCTCCCTGTGCCAGATCCTCTTTCTAGTCTATTTTTTTTTTTTTTTATCACCTCCGATGAAGCAATGAGCTGTGCAGAATGTGAAGCAGCAGTAGACGGGTGGCAGCTTTATTTCTGACTTCTTGAAGAGAACTGAAACCAAGCTTGAGGCACTCCGTCCCTCCTGGCCCAAACTGCTCCAGAAATAGGGGCCTGTTTTTGTAAGAAGATCCAGCAGAGAGATACAGCCTTCACCCACTAACACTCTGTGGTCGGCTGAGTCTCTGAAGTGACTGATACGTAATAAGGGAGTCTGTTTAGCTTATTTGGAGATGTAGGAAAACAGGATGTCTGTAGTTATCTCATGGGGGTTCTGCATTCACAATAACAGAATATGAGCCTTTGCCGATAATATCAAAGGATACAATTTTCCACAGGAAACGGCAAATGTTACACGTTTTCTCTATCTGGATACATAACGAGTTAGATGGCCTTTGACTCTGCTTCTGTGTCAGAGCTGCTTTGGTTTTAGATTTTTAGATTTTAAATTTGCCTGTGCAGGACGGCGTTGTCTCCATGTCTCCTTGAATTGAAGGAATTCCACATTCTCATCTGCTCCTTTTAATGACCAGTGTGTTTCCTGTTTAGTTTCTTGACGTCCTGTTTGTCCGTAAATAAAGGATATTCGTCTCCCAACATCTTGATTCAGTGTTGAGCTGCCTGGAAGCTGACACATCCAGACATGACTGAACCATACTGTATGTACATGGGCTGCATGCGCTGGAGCCACAGTCTTGATTAAATTGTCTTGATAGCTTTGCTTTAATTATAGCCGCGGGTTAACTCCACAACAGTTGTGCAGTGGGGACCGATGCACGTTTGACGGACCGATCTGGTTGTAATCGTGGGAGTTCCATCTGTCAAGTCAGCTTCGCCCTCAAGAACAAGTGTCCTGTGCTCTGCAGTTTATACTCCCATCTTTAAATACTGTTGTTTTGAAATAAAAACCTGTGTACAAGTGTGGTGTGTCTCATGCTGAGAATCCCAAAATGGAAAGCATGAAAGTTATTTTCTGAATTCATCCAGCAATATTCTACATTTAGGCAGAAAATATATTTAGAAAAAAGCTAAAAAAACAAACCACTCTGTTTGAAATTCTTTTCATCACTCCCAGAACCCTGTCTTACATAAAAAAGAGAGTATTCATTTGAAGAAATATTCGGGCTAGTAGCCAGTAGAAGCTCTGATATCTACGTAATCACTGCTGAGTTATTTGAGGCGAGGGAGCCTGAGGGCAGATGATGCAGGAAAGTGAGAGGAAGCGGGCTGAGGCGGATCCATGTGTCAGAGGGGGGGAAAGGGGGGGGGGTCTCTCAGGTGTCACACTGTCTCCCTGCTACATTAGTGGAAAGATTTTGTGTGTGTGTATGATAATGTTGGCATTTGAATGTTGCAGGCATCCTCAGGGGCCTTAAGTCACAGCCCCTGATAATTACTGTGAAAGATAACCTCATGGATCTGCTCCTCCATTTGTATTATTTCCGCCTCCTTTACTGTAGATATAGCTGCACTAAATTGCGAGGATAAAAAATGTAAGAGCGCAATCTCATTGACTTCAGGCTCTCCAGGTAATGGAACAATGAATCGTGGCTCTCTTTCATGTCATCATTATTCTACCACTCTCAGGCCCTGCTTTTATTTTGTAGCACCAGTACCATCTTTCAAACGTGTCTTTAATTCTATATATTTTTTAAATGAGCACCCCCTCTCTTTGGCTTTATTGGAAATGTGCCAAACCTGAAACATTTTTTATGTCGTATAACATGTTTATGTAAAGCATGCGACAAAATGTCAGTTATTTTGATTTGTCAATGGAAGTGGATTGTTAATAATGAATAAATCTCTATTTTTTTATCTTTGTGCAAATGTCGAACATTTAGCTGCTCAGTACTAGGTTTTAAATATGACTATAATCTATGATAAATGTATTGGATAACTAATAGTTTAATAGTGAATGCTGCTCACTTTAAATTTAAATGTCTCCATTTCCACCTGAACCTTTGTAGGTCCATGCACAACTATCAAATGTATGTCTGAGTTCACTTGACATCATCTTAAAATAACTAACAGAAGTTTAAGAATAGCGTCGGATAGCCAACGTGCCATGAGTACTCTGTGGTTTCCTTTTTTTCAGGCCCTCACACCTTGAGGCTGCTAATGCGCGTCTGACTGCCAGAGAGCAGAAGTCTTTGAGGTGTTGAAAGTGAGAATTAAAGTGCTTAGTCACCTTACAGACATGACCTCAACTCTGTCGGTCCACATCATCTCTCTGCACCCGCTGCTCTGTGTTTCCATACTGAAGCTTTTTAACCACCTTCAGGCGCATGTGCTTCGCTTATTAGTGCAGTCACGACTCCCGAATAAACGCATAGGTCTGCGTGTCCTCAGCGAAAGTGATATCTCTTAAAAATGGTCATTTTGTGATGGTCGTTGTCTGAACCACAGTAGCATTTTTACTGAATTAATACTCTCCACCTCTGTGGTTGTGAACATGATTATTTAATGCTTCCTTACAGCTGTGTTCATCTGTGCTATGCGACTTTTTGTTTGCATTTTTTTTTTTTTTTTACCAATTTAGACTCCATCTGGCGATATAGTCACAGATCAAACACTTTGGTTTTTAACACACTGTGTCATTACCCAACACACTGCACACACCCTTCTGAACTCCCGTCTCCATGTCACAGCACCACAGTAAAAGACCAGGAGGGCGAGGGGAATTTCCAAGGTTCACTTTTAGGTTGAAACCTTGTTTATAGCTCAGAAAAACGCTAAGCCAACCTCTCTTCCGCACACAGGCTGTCAGATTACAGTGGCAGCATGTTATTGACTATGTGTTGATATGTAGTGGTAGCTACAGAAAGGTGTGGCTCTCTAGTGACCAAGCAGCTAACCAGATAATCATACAGTGACTCTGTTTCACTGGTTTCACATTATTGGCTGTCGCTCTGTTCTGGCAAAAGTTTGAGAGCTAACACTTCAGTGTGTCAGGCTCTTTTTCTTATTGTTGTTATTGACAAGTAAAATCTGAAGTTTTTACTATACCTGAATAATTGTCTTCATGGTTGTTGTCATTGTTGAATAGCTTGGCTCTTTAAGAATGCTTCCCTCAAACAAGCTGAGCACCTTCACAAACAGGCTAAGCTAGCTAGCAGCTCTGCTCAAAGCACATCTTGATGTTCTGTTTCCATCAAAGAGTTTTACATAAACTCAGATTTTTAACATTCAACTGATTGATTTTGTGAATTTATCAGGTTTAGTTCTTTTTAACTTTATATTTAGTGTGAGAAGAAACAATGATTGCTAACCCTTTGCTAGCTTTGACTTAAAGCTAGTTCTTAGCTAGCAGCTCACTTTTACGCTGTTAAAAACAATTTGCATGCAGCCCTACTTTTTCTCCTTTCTGACTGGACTACGGTTTTTATAAAGAATAAGAAAAAAACTGCATTTTTGGGGGGAAGTATAGTTTAAAAAGGCATCTGTCATGACATCAAATAAGGCACTGATACCTGATATTTGCACATTTGAGGCTGTAATGGAGACATTGTGGATCCTGGTATCCAAACACAATAAAAGAAACCCTTTCTTACAAACATAACTAGATCTCATAATGTTTCTTTGCAGGTGTCAGATTAACTGTTCTTTCTCTGTCTTCCTTCAGTGAACAGAGTATCTGCCAGGCGCGAGCCTCTGTTATGGTCTACGATGATGCCAGTAAGAAGTGGGTGCCCATCAAGCCAGGGCAGCAGGGCTTCAGTCGCATCAACATCTACCACAACACTGCCAACAACACCTTCCGAGTGGTGGGTGTCAAACTGCAGGACCAGCAGGTGAGAGAACATTCAGCATCACACTGCTGGTAATGAGAAGTGTACACAAACCTCTTATAATATCCTTTATTAATCCTCTTATAATATGCCTTATTGTATACCTATGATATCACAGGTCTGTGATATCATAGGTTATCAGGATTGACCAATTTTGCAAAAACGAGTGCAGTGATAAGTGGTTCTTTACCTCTGAAGCTATCAGAACTAGAATAAAAAATGTGCAAAAGCCTTTGGAGGTTTGTTTGAGGGGCTGCAGTGGCTTCAGCAGGGTTACATTTGAAGTGATACACAAGAACCATTCCAGTGCATAGGACCCCTTTATCTTCTAGATTCCAAAGCACACGTAGTTGATCACAATGACTGAGTGAGCCAGAGAGAAAGCCAGTGCTTTAAAGCTACTTGTAACAGCAAACAGTAGGATAAACCACAAGAAGCCAGATAACAAGCCTTTAAAACAACTGCTAGGTAAATATTTGTGTCATGTACTGAACTATTATATACCGTTAACTGTATTCCAGAGAAACGTGAAGTAAAAGGCGGCATTGAGCTTGAAGCCTGCGTCATGTTTAGTTTCACACAGTCCAATGCGCTTTTGAGCTCATCAGCTTTATTGAATTCAAAGTCATCTGGAGAAGCTGAGGTGGATGCTTGCTCTTGTTTTGAGTGATCTGGGCGGGAAAACAGACACTGATGAGGGATTTCTCGCAGACTACCCCATGGACTAGCTGGCTCCAGCCTTCTGTCGTGCCACAAATGCAATCAGTACTAAAATGAGCAGACTCTGTGCTAGAATAACACTCAGCACAAGCTTCAACGCAAATCTGCTTTTCATTTCCAGAAGCCTCACAAATGTTCAATTGTTTGCATTTTGCTCATTTCTACGCTATTAAAATTCTTCCCAACACGCAGAACAAACGTGAATGAGCAGAGCATCTCGTATTATAACCCTTGACCGGACCGTTTGCATTACATCAATCGTATGCTTTCAAATGTATTATACGTTATGAGGTTGGTGAGTGGACGTAGCTATAGAGCGAGGAAAGAAATTAAACACAGGAGCCGTCTGCTTAGAAAAAAAATCTAATAATGTATGCACAGTGCATAGTAGATTACGGCTGGTGGTGCCACTGTGTATGAAGGTCCAAACAAGTTGTAAACATAATTAACTTTGAAATGACATATGTGTGGCTTCAGAAAAATAATTTGAGTAATGAGAATTTATTTTTATTTTTTTTGCCCTGTTGCAGGTGGTGATAAACTACTCAATAGTGAAGGGCCTGAAATACAACCAGGCCACCCCGACCTTCCACCAGTGGCGTGACGCCCGGCAGGTCTATGGGCTGAACTTCGCCAGTAAGGAAGAGGCCACCACCTTCTCCAACGCCATGTTGTTTGCTCTCAATGTCCTGAGCTCACCTGATGGTGGAGGTAAGAAGTCATCATGCATGGAATATATTCATTTTTCTTTCATCCACTGTTCAGTATGCCTTGTTTATAAGATCACCTCTGTCTGACATCTTTGGAATGAACTTCCTCAATGAAGCAGTGACGCTCAGATTTGTGTTTGACAAACGTCATCTGTGAGAGGCAGCTCCTGGCACTTGAAGTGTTTGAGTCTAATTCAATATCTCGTTTTTAAAAACTAATAAGATATAGAAGAATTGTTAAATGGAGCCTCAGTTAGATTTTCCCCTTAAATTAAAACCAACTGTTTTTTATTGGCATCTGTGATCAATTGAAGTCTATTTTTACTCTCAGAAGAATGTCAGGTTAACTAAAAAAAATCCACATAGTTGTAATGTTAGTTTTGCTACACAAGCTGTGAGGCTGGTTTAGATATTTACCTTTTAAACCCACATCACCTTCAAATAATGATGATGTCTGCGTCTGAGTCTTCTACTATGTTCAGCGCTTAGAACATGTAGCTGCTCGAATAATCTCTACCTCCCTCTGGTGGTGAGTTAATGTACTGCAGATACACTCCGTATAAAAAAAAAAAACGGTGACCACATTAGCAGGGGTATTAGCAGTTGACAAAAACCGGTTCTTTGACAAAAAAATATAAATTTTGAACCTAAATAATGATTTCTATAATTACTTTTCAATAACAACAAACTCATTATAAAAGACATGGAGTTATATTCACAGATTTATGGGGATGTTTTGCAGGGTGGGTGAATCATGGGTCATGTGAACAAGTTACATTTTAATTTAAATTCATCTGAGCATGCTCCTACTCTTGGTTGACTTGATAGCTTCTGAGCAGCTCTAGTTACATGCTACTTTTAAGCTGTGTGTGTGTGTGTGTGTGTGTGTGTGTGTGTGTGTGTGTGTGTGTGTGTGTGTGTGTGTGTGTGTGTGTGTGTGTGAGTGTAAAAGAAAATATCTGTTTAACTGCTGTGACACCTCATCCTTCCTTCTGACCCTCCCACTGGGTGTTAAAATATCCCGTACGGAGCCTTGATGTCGTACCCCGCTGTGCTCACATTGCAGCCCTCCTTTATTTGGGTGCCTTTGGATTTTTGGATCACGGGCCTCGTCATGAAAGGCAAAAGTGTCTCCGTTCTCGGCTTCCTTGCTTATTTAACCCCATTTCTTTCACTAATCCTTCCTGAACAAAGTGATAGAGTAACATAGAAAGTATAATAATACTGCAGATTAGCTTTGTGATCATGCTGACTCCAGAGTATCCACCTGGTGTTCTCAGAAGAGTTTCTTCAGCCATCATCATCCTCAGTAAGTGTCGGGCTGTAGAGAAATAACAGTGGTGGGAGGTTTTTTTTGTCCAATGGTTACACAGGTTGACTTCAGTTATTTGTTTTGGTCTGCTGGGTGATTACTGCCTACAGCGCTGCAAAATTATAAAGTAAATTTACCTGAGTTAGTAGTTAACTAACGCTTTGAAGAGTGTGTACTAAACGGAAGTATGACCTTGTTTTCTTCCTCTCCCTCTACGTTCCAGACATAATATATTGTAGTTAATTTGCATATCAAATATTTAGCTCAAACAAATAAATTTAAAAGCTTTCAAAAAGTATTGCATGGTAGATTATTTCTGCTCAGTTGCCTGTGGCTTTACTGAAGACTGAAGTCTTTAATGGATTTGTTTTTCATTCTTCTCCTAAAAAAGGTTTCGAGGTTGGAGATTAGTTTGTCTGGCAGAACTTTTTTTTCTCTCACAAGCATATCAAAAAGGGCTCCTACACTGGTACCAGTTTAGACCACTGGCTGAGACGAGGGATCATTACCTACAGCAGAAGCCTTTTTATCAACACTTGGAAGAACGATGAGACAAACAATACATGCAGTGAAGTGTAGTGAGTGTTATTAGTTATCCATATTTTAATCAAGAAAGAAAGAATGACCATGAGCAACAGGGAGGAATAACTCAATCACATTAAGAGAAATCACACACATGAACACACACAACAGTCTCCTGAGGCAGCATGCCTGGTCAGGCCCTCCTGTCCTCCTGGGCTCCCTGTTCTTTATTGACCGTCACCATGGAAACAGATGAAGTACAGCCAAACTTGATAAGAGCCATTATTGTCTACAGAAAGGTTGTAAAGTGTTGACAAAAAAAAAAGCTCCTTGAGGTTTTTGAAGAGTGACGGTTTCACGTGAACAAAAAACAAACTGTCTTTGCAGCGTGAAGTTTTTTTTTTTGCTGTGTTCACATCCCTCCGTTAGCTGGATTTTTCCGCAACACGTACTGTATTTCTGCTGGTGCTAACAAACAGCTAAATATAGGCCTGACGTGCTGATAGGTAAACAGAGTCTGTGTTGTCAGAGCCTTTCTATTGTTCCCCATAGCCTGCTCCGAGGATCTTATTTCTTTTTTTTTGTGAATTGTTTTTATGTTCCATGGTTGTTGATTTTGACAATTTCAGATTCAAGTTTTGACCGTAATTCACGTTTTTTCCTGACATTACGGCCAAAGTGGTGAAGTTTAAATGCTGGTATGATGTCAGTGTTATTTGAGTCCCTGGTTTAAGGTTCTATAGAATAAGGACATTTCATTAAAAAAAAAAAAAAAAAGAAAACGTCAGGGGCGCAGTGGTCAGTGAGCGCATCCCCATGCACGGAAGCCATAGTCCTCAATGCTCGACCCTAGCCTGTGGCCTCCTCACTGCATGTCACTCTCCTCTCTCTCTCTCTCCCTGATTTCCGACTCTGTCCCCTATCTAATAAAGGCATAAAAGGCCAAAAATAAATGTAAAAAAAAAAACTCAAAACTCAAAACTTCCTTATTTATGAGACACTGACGATAAAACTAATTCCAAAGAAATTCTAGAAGGAACACAAGATAATCCACATGCTCCTCTTCTGACAGTCAACAGCTAACGTGTGCTTTGTACAGTAGCTATCAGCAGGTTAAGATTGCATTTCTCCGATGTTACCTTAACCTAACACCGTTCCTATCCTATCATAGAACATATTTTAAAGGAAGTATTAACATTCCTAGCAAACGGTAAGCAGTATAATGATGATTTATTTGGTTTCTGAAACCCCCATAGTTTGACATTTTAACAGAAGTTTAGCTTACCTGCCTGAACATGATCTGAGGAAGGATATTTATTTTATTGTGTATGAAATGCTTTAGCAGCCAGGATCACCTTCAAATGTCCTGTTCTCTGTCTAAGGTTTATGTATTTTGTAGCTTTATTGTTGTTTAGTTTTACACGCACAGCAACATAATGATCATGAGCCGACAAGCAGAGTTTGAAAGAGTATCAAGGAGCAATGGAAGCGGTGAGATGTCTTCCAGAAGCACTGAAAAAAAGAAATCGTCCAGCCAGGTCAGCTGTGGCAGAAAGGTTAAATTACATTGAAAACAGGTCCTAGTAAACAAAGCAGCATTTAACAAGAAAAGCAGGAAGCATGAAATGACTCACCCTCTATCTGACAGCACAATGGACACTTTTAATGTAAAATTAAAACAATTGTCCTGACTCAAGTGAGGACAAACATAACATTTGGATGGAAAAGTTAAATGCTTAAAAAAAGTGTATTTTTCTTCCTCACTGTGATCCGGATTGCAGTGTCTGAAGGCACAACACACACACACACACACACACACACACCCCTGTTGCTAACCCCATGCTCCAGACACGGCAAACGGAAATATCACCCATGGGTGTTCTTAGTGTCATGGTGGGCGTTGCAGTTTAATGACTGGTATTCTGGTGATATGTGATAAGCGCTTTCCCGGATGCTTCCTGTTTATAGCCGCTCCAGAGTGAAGCTTATTATACTCCAGCTTGAGTTCCATATTTTTGATTTTTCAATTACATATTTGTTTGATTTATTTGTTTTTTTTAAAGTTTTGACTGCTGTGGTGTACAATGGAAATTCATGTGGCTGGCAACATGAAAATGACGTTGTAAAAGCAACCCCAAAGCAAAGTGCCTCACATGGTGCTCGCTGTCTGTTCATTCAGTAAACATTACTGGAGGTGCTTTATGACAATGATTATAATGCTGACGGCTTGTTTACATAAAGGAAATGTATCTCACAATGACCCTTTTGTTCTCGTGCATGTTGAATAAATGGAGTCATCCCGTTTTATACCTGTCCTAAAAACCTGCTATACAAAATAAAAATACACACGACAACTCAACATTTTAAAAGTTTAGAGCGACTTTAAAGGGTCATATCTGTTTTTGAGATAACATAAAATAGAAAACCCAAACTGCTTATTCACTTTCCCACTGAGAAATAGTGAGTATTAAAGGGGGCATATTATGACAAATACACTTTTACAGTGTTTTTATTTGGGTAACCTGAGTGTCTGTCAACCCACAACATTTGAAATAAATCCATCCAGTCTTTTGTTTGTGGTCCGCATAAGTTTTACCACAAAGAGAAAAATGCTCCGTTTCAAAATTTCTCAGTTTGTGACATCACAAGTTGGATTCTTTTAAGAAAATCCCCTCACCTACCCTGGTATCTCCACCCATGGACTTCACTTCCAGGCTAAAGCAAAACGTTTGCCATTTTTATTCTCTCTGCAGACGAGTGAAAACTCAGGGGGGCTGATTACATTTAAAGAGACACACACCAAAACGGAGCATTCAGAGAGAGCTGGTTTCTACAGCGTCACAAACCTCCTCTGGTGCTTGATTCATGTTATATTTGGACCAAAGCACAGCACAGAGGTTTCATTTAGACCACAGGGGAACTGTTTGAAATGGTGGAGAGGGAAGGAGCAACAACGAAGAAGAAGCAAGAATGAGCGCATTTAGACAAAAAAAGAGGACCTGGAAGAGTTTAATGAGACATTAGTATGCTCATGTAGTGTGTAGCTGTTGGACTGTCAGGGGTGTTTAGAGCAAGTTCAAGCTTATAGGGGAGTTATTTTAAGCTGCAGATAATGATTTCAACCATGAATCTATTTTCTCAACAAATCAAACTCTCGTCTTTAAAACAACAGAATTGTTTGAAGAATGCAGATCCTTACATTTCTACGCCTTCCTGACCTGCTGTGTTTTTTTTAACGGTAATATTAACCATAATAATATGATAATCCTTTGGCTTGAGTTTACAACCAGCAGACATTTGAGTTGTTGTGTAATACATGACTTCAGCGTCGATACACCTCTGAATTTTCAACGAGTCACGAATGTGTGCCTGGAAAAAATGTGTGTCAAATAGTTCATGTTGGTCTGGCACATGTTGTTTGAGATCCAAACTTCACTATTATATATTCCATACATCTGATTGGTTAAAAAAATACCACTAAGTCTGCCTGTGTTTTGGTCTTTCAGGTCCAGTCGTCCAGCGCCAAAATGGGCCGTCCTCAGAGGAGAGCGAGGCTCAGAGGAGGTACGATACACGGGCAGCTGCCTTTGCATTACATGAATACATGAGATATATATATTAAAAAAAGGACAGAACACATTTAGACAGAAATACAAAACTGTGATCCTCCTCATCTTCTAATGTCGATAAGAACAGTTCAGTAATCATCGATCATCATTTCAGTTGGTTATTATTTGATCAGAAGTGTCATTAGGAGCAGTGACATCTTTGCATTTCACAGGATGATGGAGCAGCATCAGATGGTGCACAAGGAGAGGGAGCGACGAACGTCTGGATCAGGTGAGGCCAAGACAAACACGGAACCCACTTTTATTAGCGCACACACTTTCTCTCTCTCTCTCTCTCTCACCCACACACACACACTCACACACTCTATTTCCTCCTCACACAACTCTGGAGATTCTCTGCTTGCTCCGAGCTCAGCAAACATTTAAGGAAAAAAAAGAAAAGGAAAACATGCCACAGAACACTCAACAGCTGTCAAGAAACAGCTCGGCAGAGGTTGTCAACGGGTATTTGCTCTTCTTTGTCGTGCTGTGTTAATCAGGGAAGTTATCCGTATTGGGTCGGGCAGAGCACACTTTACTCTCCCTCAGCAAACAGGTACTGGAATTTCAGGTATTTTATAATGATGACACGGTAGGTTTCTTGGAGGTAAACAGGCTTTCTGAACTGGTCTTTGTGTTAGTGTCTCCTCGCCTTAGTCCCAACCACAACTTCCCCAGTCTGTACGCCCTTATGCTTTTTTATCCATGCACATATAAATGTTCAAGTCTGCCCGGTAAACGCACACACAGACTTAAACATCTTCCTTTGTCCTCGCTGTGAGTGGCGATACCAGAACCCTCCTGTCCCTGCAACATGCTCTACTGCCATCTCTATCTTCCAGCTACTGTTGGGGGGGGAAATGCCATATGCTTTCTGATCATGGCTCAGTCATGTTGCATTCTGCTGCTTGTTATTTTTTACAATATTTTGATTCTTTCTTATTTGCTACTGGCTTCCGTTTTTTGGATTGCTCCTGATTTTCTCATCTTACTTGCTTGGTTGCTCAGTTGTTTGCTTTTCATTCTTCTCACGTTTTTCTCTTTTCTGTTTTCCTTTGTTTGTTGCCCTCCTTTCGTCCTCCTCTTCGTCTGCATCTCCTTTTTCTCTCTCTCTCTCGCTCTCTCTCTCTCTCTCTCTCTCTCTCTCTCTCTCTCTCTCACTCTCTCACTCTCTCTCTCTCTCTCTCTCTCTCCTGTCTTTCTCTCTCTGCCCGTCACAGTCGTTTCCACTCTCCAATATAAAGTCTCCACCCCTCCCACCCACCCAGACACTCCACCCGAGTACAGACAGTACAGGGCTAGCACACTGCCACCTTCCTACGTCCGTGTGGCCTCCTCCTCACCTCCCTCCTCCGCCTCCTCTCCTTCGCAGGAGAAAGAGGCGGGGGCTGCTAGGGACAAGGCCCAGCTTTCCTCCCAGCTCTCCACCTCGCTCGCCTCCGCCTTTTCCCCTGTTCAGGCAGGAGTGGCCACTATGGGCCGACAGGTCCGTCAGATCCCCTTGTCTCCCCCCACGGCTGCCCGCCACCTCTACCTGCAACAGCAGCTGCAGCAACAAGACATCATGCTCCCCCCGAAACACGGCACCTGGTCTGCCTCCCATTTGCAGCAAATGTACGCCCAGATGCCCCCCTCCTCCTCCCCTCCGGTCATGATGGCCATGCCTGTGAAGCAGGGCACGCCCCAACAGCCTTCCCTCCCCATGGCTCACCCCCTCCCACCCCTGAACCCCAGAATGAAAGCCCCACCTCTCGACCCCGGGGCTGCATCCGGCCCTCACCCGTACCCTCAGCACCAGCCCCACCCTCACTCCAACGGCCAACCAGACGACTCCTACACTCCTCACTCTCAGCACCTGCCACTCACCCCACAGTACTGCGAGGCCGTCCCCCTGCCTCCTCTGACTGGCCAAGCAGCCCCAGGCCCCGCCCCTCAGTACCCGTCCACCTTCCACCCTCAGCAGCAGCAGCAGCATCCGCCACCACAACAACAACATCAGCAGCAGCAGCAGCAGGTGTACTACCAGCAGGCCCAGCCCCCCAACACCACCAACACCTCCTCCTCCTCCTCTTCCTCGCCCCCCTCTTACACTGCCATGTCTGATGGGGGCTCGCCCAAGAAGACCCCCTCCCCAGTCCCCCAGCAGGCCCCCATGGCCAGCAGCAGTAAGTATGAGGAGGAGAGAGGAGGAGGTAGTCTCTCAGCAGAGGGATGTTACATGTGTTCGCTGTGTGCGTGTCTTATGTGTGTGTTACTTAAGTTACTGAATGCACTTCACCATTAATGTTACACAGAATCACTACAAAAAGGAACTTATTTCAAATGCACACAGTTTCTATAAGATAAGACACCTTTTACCAATGATAACAGTTATTAGTTATTGATTGATTTGATCACGTGAATCCCAGAATATCTGCCCAACCTCAGAGGAACTTATTTGGCACCACAGTTAGAACGGTGCGAAATATAATCAATCAATATTAAAATGATAAAGTGACAGACTGTATCTAAAGTTATCTGATGACGCTTTGCGTAAAGAGCAGGTTTTAAGTGTTACTTTTTGTTTTATTATTCAGACAGAGACACACAGCAGCATGAGCAAACACTTGGCAGCAATCAGAAAGAAAAACGTGATTTTAGAAATGGAAACCTCAAGCAGCAGCAGGCGGATTAGTGAAGGGCCTTCTGACTGAGTTTAGCTGAGAGAAGTGAGATAGTGCGAGAACCAGAGAAATACAAATGGGTGGAGAAAAACAGACTGCTAGACCAGGACAAGTACAGACTGCAACAACACAACAACAGATAATTGATAATCAATAATAATAGAAACATGATAATGTTAGCTATATCAGCTATGATAATGACCTGACCTCAGTCAAGCTCAACTGGTGTTTCACCTCTTGAAAACATCAAATCCTCAAAACTGGCAGTGGTATTACATCTTCCCTCATATAAAACGGTGACAGTCTAAACCTACTGGGATTCTCAACGTAACGCTGATTACTCTACATGCCCCTCGAAAGTAAACCAGACCATCGGCCCAAAGACTGAAAGTATCAACAGAGTCATTTCAATTGTCTGTCACTACGGTTGGAAATATACAGCATACAGACCGAAATGTTTCCCAGTGAGTCCCATGTAAGATTAAAAGATAGCAGGAGGAGATTTTTCGAAGAAGAATTCTCCATGTGCATGTGCAGGACAAGTTCAGCCGAGACAACAAGACGCCTAGTCTTTAATAAATAGGCAAAAAGAAGCTCAAGGTCTCCTCAAGCTGGTTAAAGATAAACAGGACAGACAAGGGAGAGAGAGGTTGATATGCAGCACACGGCACAATAGGGAATTGAATTCACTGCTATTACTGTAGGTGAGCTACTAGGTAGTCCGATGGTAGACTTTATTCCAGGTTAAGTTCTCCCCGAAAGGCAGATCCCTTTTTATTTTTACAAAATAAATTACATCTTTTACAATCATCTTTTACACGCTAAATCGAAGCTTAGTCAGGACTTTAATGTCAGTTGAGATTAATTTTGTTTTATTTAACCAGGTAATTAACCCATTGAGATCAAGCTCTCTTTCACATGGGTGACCTGGCCAAGAGGGCAGCAGCACACAGGCTTTTATAAACACTGAATTGAACTAAGACTTTTTTATTTTATTTTATTTTTTTACATATTCTGCCTATAAAGAAGCTTTTTTTGTCACAAGAGTTGTTAAGTCGTAGGTGGTGATTTTTATAAGTTCATCTCAGTGGCGCAGAAAGAATATTTTTATTGTTTTATGTGGCTGCCACTGTCACTTTTACTGGCAATGTCAGTGACTCTGTGAAAGAACAATAAGCAGCTCTGTGTGTCTCACAAGCACTTTAGAAACCACCAATGTCCATTCAAAACTCTCCCTGCTTGCAACTGACTTACCACACAATTATACTTTAATTCAGCGGCTGTAAAGTCTAACATGAAAGCCTTTCTTTACAGTTTAGCTAATAATTTCAGAACGGCTAATTCACCAATTGCTGCCAAAGAAAAATCTATCCAATGTTAGGCACTTGTTTGGTTCTAGTTATACAAAGAGATGGTCAGGGATTCTTCAAGAAACCTCAAGGGGAGAAAAAAAGATCAGTTGACCCCACAGCCATTAACCAGAACCAAACTTTGCCCCTCCCAGGCCCTCCTGTCTCTGCAGGTCACCCCGCCATGCTTTCTGTGGCTCCTCCTCCAGCTGTAGCTCCTGCACCCATGGCTGGTCCTCCAGCCCCTCCACCACCTCCGGGTCCACCGCCACCGATGGCAGTGCCCCCACCTATGCCCCCTCCACTGCCAACCGGTGGAGGGCCTCCAGGGGGCCCGCCAGGGCTCCAGCAGCAACCCTCAGGACTGGCTGCCGCACTGGCTGGAGCCAAACTGCGTAAAGTACATAGGGTGAGGAGGGGTTAAAGCTGAGGAGATGAAGATCCAGTGTTTCTTAGTTTATCTCTTTCGAGGTTAATTGTTGAAGCTTTGACATTTGTATATTTAAAGGGAGGGGCGAAAGGTAAAGAAACCACCACAAATAAGACATCCGACACCCATATTATACTGTGTTCCTCAGGATGAGAGCAGTCCGCCGGGGTCTGGTGGCAAAAGCGATTCCAACCGTTCCAGTGGTGGCAGTGGTGGTGGTGGGGAGGGCTTGATGCAGGAGATGAATGCCTTACTAGCTCGCAGGTAATGAGGCTATACAAATACACACCCTTTACCTTTCCCCTCTATTAATCATACTGTGGAACATGATAAACTACCTGTTCTGTCAGCCTTTCTGTCAACACTTTTTTGTTACTCTTCCTAGTTCAAAGGACTTTGGCAAAAGGAAAAATCTTTTTGTAAATTGTCCATGACCTGTTTTTCTGTAACAGTCACATAAATATCTCGATGTACATCTCAGCATTTCCTTTGTTTCCCATTTTACAGACGGAAAGCTTCAGAGAAACCTGATGAAGTAAGTGTTGTGCCTTAAAGCGTAATTCGACATTTGGGTAAACTATTGTTGTTACTGTAAATATCTGCTATTTAGATTAAGCTAGCCAGTTAGCTTAGCAGTCTGCACCTCTACAGCATATAATTAAATACTCAAACGTGTTAAGGCTATACAAAAACTGAAGCTAAATGTATTTAAACCACATCCTGGAGTTTTTTAAAACACGTGTGAATAAGCGAGCTGAAAAGGTGTTTGTACACGAAGCATAGCTAGCTTTGCCCTACATTTTCTTTGTGCTAAACTAAGCTAGCCAGTAACTGGAAAATGCTATATATAAAGCATACATATGAGAGTGGTATGTATTTTCTCAAATAACGCATTTCTCATTTAAGCAACAAGGCAAATAAGCAGTTAGCCCAAAGATTAGGTTAATGTGCTAATAAATATCTCACTGTCCTGCAGGACGACTCCAGTGGTCGAGGACCAGGTCAGCAGAACTCAACAGGTAGAGAAACAAATACTTGTGCATAAAGAAGCTTAATTATTTTTGTGATATGTAAAATACAGATTTTTAAGATATCATGCTACATTACCAGATGCTGTGAAAAAGCCATGGGAGCGATCCAACTCTGCAGACAAGTCATCACTGGTGTCCAGGTGTGTAGAAAGTCAGAGGAGTGCAGTAGAAGTGTGCTGAAGATTGCATTTTGCAACCACATAATTAACCCCAGGGATTGAAGTATGAAACTGTAAAGTTGCTCTAGTTCTACAGCTACGATGCATACTGTATAAGAGATAGTGCTCATGCTTATGCACTTCAAAAAAACGTCTGCTTTTGTTTTCACTCACTTTATGCTTGTCCTGCAGAGTGAGACCCATCGGCAGCACTAGTGAATCAGACACAGAATTTGACAGGATGAAACAGGTTGGCACAATTTTCTAGCGTGTTTTGCTGCATTCAGTATTGAATGGGATTCGTACAGTGTAGCTAACTAAAGCCTTTACACGCCCTGTGTAAGACAACTCACAAGCATGTCTTATTTTGCAGGAAATTTTGGATGAAGTTGTACGTGAGTTGCATAAGGTGAAAGATGAAATCATAAATGGTGAGCACTGCAGCACTTGTAAAGTTTATTGCATCAATCTTTCATCGTTTCCACACATCTTTCAAAGCTCCATGACACCATTCATAATTTATATAATTAAAATTTTATTTTCCCATATGTAGTGCATGAAATGAATACAAAGAACGTATTAAAGTACTTTGTTTTTTTCTTGCAGCCATCAGACAAGAAATAGGCAGAATCAGTACATCCTAATCTCACCTGAGCAGCAGAGGGGAGGAAGAGCCAGAAGAGGAAGGACTTGCAGATGCACAGACACGAGGACCTGAGAATGTTCTCTCAATGTTTCTGTGACCTCGCAACGTCAAGATGCAGGGTGCAGAGATGTTGTGCCAACATTTGAGTCTGCTGGACAGCGAAAAAATGGAAGAAAGAATCAGAGAAAAGACAGAGAGAGAGAAGGGGAAGGAAGTTAATGAAGAGTAGCAGAAGAAGAACAAGGATAAAGAAAGGTTGAAAAGATTGACGAACTCAAACCGAGGATGAAAAATAAATATGAACTAATGAACAAAGGGACTTTCGTGCAGAATTCAGTGTCGTGGTCCTCGCTGTGCACCTATAGACTCAGTCAGCCTGGTGTTGCAACTCTTTGTTCTCTGTTCAGTCCAAGTCTTAAGAAGAAAATATTTTTGTTTTTTACTGTTTTATTATTTAAAAAGCTGTGGTGGTGATAATGACGATGCTGTTGATGACAATGAGTATTTTATTGATATTATAGAAGGAGAATGGATTCTTGCACACCATTTTTATCAGCCTTTAATATTTTCTATTACGTTGATTAGGTTTTTTTCCCCCCCTAATTGTTTGATAATAACAAGCACAATATGGGTCAATGGTGCTGC
Organism: Symphodus melops; assembly: GCF_947650265.1. NCBI lineage: Eukaryota > Metazoa > Chordata > Actinopteri > Labriformes > Labridae > Symphodus > Symphodus melops. Next base: position 14,014,639 of record NC_136709.1, read on the forward strand.
AGACTCACTTGCCCCTGACTGGCATAATTTAAAAAAAAAAAAAAGAAGGAAAAAGTCGCTTTTTATGACAGTGTTCATACTGGTGTTGTGTGTCCAACCTTTTTTCTTTCTTTTTTTTCAGATGTTGAAAATGTGTCAATGTAGAACCACAATGAGCAACTTTAATTACCTCTTTCATTCACATCCAGTGCGTAATGCATTATTGATAAGGAGTTTTTTTTGTTTGTTTTGGGGGGGAGGGGGGACAATTAATCTACAACACACAATAACTCTGCTCTACAACTCCAGTGTGACCGAGGAGTACGTTTCTCTCTACCTGTGTGAGATCATAAAAACATGGGGATCGTTCACAAAACAGGCCCATATCTGTAAATGTGCCACCAGGTTTTACATAGTTATAAAACAATGTAGTTCTATCTATTAGTCATCCTATGCTTTGTGAACCTCCCAAGTATGCATGAGCCCCCCCGTTTCTATTAATGTTTTTGGTTTGGAAAAAAAAAAGAAAAAGAAAAAAAAAAACACGAACGGTGGTACATTTATTATTGTGGTTTGTTTCCATGAAGATTCCCCTTTCTATGTATGAGATGTGGTAGCAGTGTGGTCAGGAGGGGGGAGGATGAAATGGATGAGGTTGCTCTGGCAATATGCAAATCTAATCTAGAGAAGAATGTGCAGAAAGTGAATGATAGGTGTATGTGATGGTAGTTTAATGTGTCTCTGAAGGAAGGATGTGGTTGAAACTTGGTTGTTGCCTTCTATCCACTCTGTTCGCTCTCAACTCTGTTCTGATTTCAAAGCTGGAAGTAAATTCATTCAAACAAAAACAATAAGATGTGTAAGCCATTTACACAATATCTTAAGGTGTCCGTTTCTTCTCGTGTCCTACTCTGTGCAACAGAATTAAACAAAAACAAATTCAATCAAAGTGTACAAAATAATCGTTGAGTTAAACCAAATAAATCGGATTACCCCCCCAGAAAAAAAAAACATACAAGAAAACTCAAACTCATTTTACTTATTTTTTTTAATACAAACAAAAATCATCTTATCAAACAACACAGATTAATTTATCCACACAGCGGCTGAACAAAACAAACACTTCCATATCGAAGCTCTGTAATCAAATTTAATTTAACAAAGGGTTGAGTGAGTCATGTTGATAAGCTGAGCTTTTTTTTTTTTTTTTTTTTGCCTGATCAACATGAGGGTTTCAAGTATGCATCATTGCACCAGCTATTTATGCAGTGAATGCTTGGCATTATCATACAAGCTATCTTGTGTTGCCTGGATACTCACAATAAGAACAAATATAATTGTTGTGTCGCTCTTTCGTGCCTTTGATATCAGCAAACAAACTAGTTGCTGGTACATTAGTCACTTCAAAAGAAAGATGATGTGAAGTGGAGATCTTTGACTTCATGGATCCAGAAGCCCAATGTAGCAGAATTGCCCAAGTAAGCTGTTTCTTTGTGGTCACAAGCGGACACCATCGTCGACAGACTGAACATTTCTTGTTCAGCTATTTGCTGAGATGCATAAAAAAAGACCAACTGGATGTTTCAAGAATCCCTAATCTTACAGGGCCAAAACTATCAATTCTTAAAGAATGACTTTGTATGTTATAAAGTGATTCTGTTCCTTTCCCCTTCTCTGTACATGTGATCACTTTACAGCACAATAGAGCTGCCAACAAGCATTTGGAGTCACTGAAGAAAGGCTCTTCTCAGTGGGAGGTAAGTTTCAATGCTCATTTCCACTTTGTTAAAACCATTTTTGTATGTATGAGTATGACATGATTCTCAGAAGAAAACAAAACAAAACCAGAGGGAGTGATGGTGTAAAAATATCAGAATTTCACAATCTAATCCTCTAAAGAAATGTATTTTTATGTTAAATACAGATCTGTTGTCTTTTATGGCCAATAGGAAATAATATGCCATTATTTCCTAAAAGAAGGAAATACACAGAGCTGGAGTAGAAACATTAATAAATAAATAAAGGGGTAAAGAGTGATCATGGTGTTTCCTCTGAAAAACTAAAGGTTAAAAAAAAACTGACAATCTAGCACAAAAACATTTTACGAAAAATAATAATTCAAATATAGACTATACTACTGTTTCATTGTGGTCTATAGATTTATAACCGCTGAGATTCACATTCTTTACAAAAAGAAAGTATACCAGTCTCAGATCTACTCATGCTTGCTCAGTTTGTACTCCCGCTTGATCCTGGCGTAGGGGCCGATGCTGTCGTCACACACAAAGTCCCACAATACCCGGGTCCAGGAAGTGTGCTGAGGCAGGGAGTCGTAATACTCTGCAGCAATTTGTTTGACCTACAAATAATTAGAAGAAAAAATAAAGTACTGTAAATCTCTGAAATTACCAGATTACATTGACAACAGCACCTCAGAGTCTAACTTTGGTCTAATTCAATATGGAAAAAATGGTAGTTGTGTCAAAAGGCAGGTATCCATTTGAATCCTGTTATGCAGTAGTTGTGCCAGCAGGTAATTAGTTACAAACTCTGGCCTTTTATCGAATACATCTTTGCATTTTGAAGGACAGGAGAGGCCTGTCTTATCTGACCCACATCTTGTTGGTGGTGTAAAGGTTGCACACATTCTTCAAACTTAAACCTATAGTTCTGTTGGTAATTAAGTCATGATTTATCACGGGTCTCACCTGAGGTAGTTTGCTGCCAGGTATGCTGGGGAAGTCGTGGTGCTCCATGTGATACCCGACGTTGAAGGTGATCATGTTGAGGGGTCCATAGTAAGAGTACGTCTCATGTCCCTTCAGGAACATGTAGTGCTCGGCTATGAAATGTCCAGAGATAGGATGCAGTCCCATGCACAGAACAGATCCAGCTATGAGGTAAACAATAGGCTTCAGCCCCCACAGGTAGTAGATTATTAAGTCTACTATGAGCTGAACAACTGCGTTCTGGATCTCTAGCTGACACACCGGTTTTGGATTGACCACCAGCGGGCGGAGAGCGTAGAAGAAGGGCTGCAGGAAGAGCCAGAGCAACTTCCTGGCTGGGGTGCAGAAGAACCATCCCTCAATATCAGTGGGGATATCTACGTCCAGTTGGTCTCCTCCAAGATACCGATGGTGGTCAATGTGATACTTCTTAAAGGAGGCGGAGTACGGCAACCCGATGGGCAGGTTGGCCCACATGGCAAACCAGCGGTTCCACTTAGCCAACTTGTTTCCAAACGCCACATTGTGAGAGATGTCGTGGATGGCCAGAGTCAGGGAGTGGTTGATGCAACCTCCAAAAGCGTATGCCCAGAAGAAGATCCACTTCCAGGAGAGGTCGCGCACAAGGTAGCAGGCCAGGAACTGGGTCAGCACCATGCCTGACACCACCCACTTCAACTGTGGATCTGGCCCCATCAGAGACTTGATCTCTGGGTATTTTGCTGAGGAGCAAACATACAGGTTAAAGGTGTTGTGAAAACAAGCGTTAACATCTACAAACAATGGGGGAAGTGAGGTTGGTAAATAAGTGCAAAAAGAGAGAAAGATTAGCGGTTAAATAAGTCTCTCAATTAAAGCGACTGCATACCAGACCCTCTCCTGGGGCGAGACCCGCTGACAAAAGTCACTTTTAATTGGCAGAGGTGTTGTTGTGCTGAGGGACACGAAACTTGGAGAGGTACGAGGCAGATACTCAAACGCATCGACTGTTTGGTGCTGTTGCTATGTTGTTTATTCAGAGCCTCTACTCATTAGAAAACAGATGTAGTGTTTTGTTATACTGACCACACCTAACCCACTCAGTTCAGGTAGGATTGGTCTAATATGTATGGAAAATATAGAATCTAAAGGGTTTAGAAATGACCAGAAACTATCACCTGTAGTCGCATGCAAATGCAGTGTGCTTCTTTGTTTTAAGCTCACTTGTGTTATGCTTTTATGCAAACTGGAAATGGTTTTAAAAAAACACACACACTAGCACCTGATTTCAGCGGCTGGTTGGTCTTCCCTTTCCTGACCTTTTCATTCTGGTAATGATTAAAGAGAAGAGTTCCCTCCATGGCAGCTCATTTTAAAACACTTAATAAGAAAGAGCATTAATATCATATCTCAATCATTCTCATCTCTTTTGCATGATTTGAACCCACCTCAGATAGTGCATTTGCTTAAACTATTTATGGCTATAGGGGCTATACATCCTCTGGTGTTGGCTTTGTTCAATAAGTAACCAACATCATAAAAGAAACTGTTTAAACTCGTTCAAGCCTCCGCACAGAACATGCCGTAAAGCCATCAAGACATTATTTCCACTTGACCATGTCGAAGCAACCAAAACTCTCACATTTAGTTCAGTGTCACGACCACTTCTGCTCCTGTGATGGAGAGCTCTGATGTTGTTGATGTGGTAATGTAAAACTCATCAAGTGCCAACCTGCACTGAACCACAGCAATGACCCAATTCATGAAAAACCACGCGCCAATCAAACACTGCTATGGAAATGTAAAGGAAGTGAGGCAACCGCAACCTCTGACACTACTTTTAACCCACACAGGAGTATAATGGAAAACACAGTTTAATAATTCAAGAATCATTATTGTTTTCCAACCAATCACCTTTTGAGATGAGTCTTTCACACCAGCAGAGTGACAATGAAACTGCTGGACAAAGCGAAGGATCAAATATACATCAACAGGTTAAGAGCTTGTTCACTTAAACTGTTTCAAATCAGATGACATGATGAATAAAACAAGACACGTGCATAAACAGCCTAAGATGTGCTTTCGGGCGTTTTTTTTTTTGGTGAATTAATGTTATTTTCAACAGGGATCCTCCCTGAGCTGCTGACTTTCATGAAGCCTTTCTTCTCACTTCATGCAGTGTTGCATCTGTGTTTGTCATGAGCTGGGAATGTGTCCTGTTACCTAGTGAGCCCAAAGGCATTGTCAACTGCACCTGCTATCAGTATGCTGGTATAGTGCTACAAGTCAGAGAAAAAGATGACAGAGAAGCAGATTGTTTTACATCTGAGGTCTTGAGGTCAAAGCTTCTGAGTGTTTTTTCTCGCAATAGCAAAAAAAAGGTGGTAAGTGAGACTGAAACCTTGTATGTTTAAAGTCATGCCTTTACATATGGGTGAATGGATTCATCTGCTGCTGATCTCTAAACACCCTCTTTTCAAAAGAAGCTTTTTCACACATAATGCCATGAAAATAATGAATACAACGCAGCCTTCTCATTAGGATGCGGTGGGAATGTTTTTTTTCTTTTAATTGCCATGTGCATATCATGTAAAAAAAAAAAGGGAAAAAAAGAAAAAGAAAAACCTCAAACAAGTCAATAGACCATGTTAAGCTTACACATCTGCGGTTTCTATTAAACAAAAAGATTTCATATTTTATCATTTCCATCAATAACTCATACAAAAAAAAATCTGACATCATCCTTAGTTGATTGTCAGTTTCTACATCGCCTCTGCATCCATTGTCGACTGTAACTCGTTAGGCAACAGCTAGTAAACAGGTTTAACCGGCTACGATTTTATAAGTCGGCTGTGGTCAGAGAAAAATGCTACTACACAAGCTTTACATTTTACTACGTTTGTTCACTGAGTTTTTTTTCTGTTCTTACCCAGGATTTCTTTTCTTCTTGAAGTGTGCGGCTGGTCATTGTAGACCCATTCAAAGTCGTTTCTTCCACCTGTCTTTTCCATGACTATCTCTGCGGAGTTTTAAGCGACTGGCTGTGCAGCATTGTGTGTCATCAAGCCTTCACCGTGCCGGGCACACCCACTCACACGGGTTACAGGTGTAGAAGTTGAAGGTGGGTTTGCAAGCGCCACTCCTGTGGGGGCGGGGCTTAAATCGAGCACCTGCTGTTATTTATGTAAACTTAAACGCAACAACGTGTTAAATTACGTGTTCTTTTTTGTTTTCCTGCACTGTTTTACTTTGATGAGAGACCCACATAATTAATGCTACCGTAATTAAAACGCTGTTAAACATCAGTATAACTATTAGGTTGACACAGAATAAAATGACGATAATGTCTCTTGAAAACAAAAAATACTTACTACCACCCATATTAAGGTTGATATCTACATTTAAATACAAAAAAGGCTGGAGAAGTTTATTGATTTATAATTTAATCGACTAGTTTACCCCACCCCACCCCGTTTTTTTCGTTATAGCCAAATTATGTAGCCTAGTTTTAGGTTTTAAATAGTTCTCCAAGATGAACCAAACATTTTTCATAGGGCTATTTATATTTGGCCTCTGGGATTAGATACTTTTATGTTAGTGTTTGTGTAATGGTGTAGGCCTACTTGTGTTTAAATTTAATTTTCCATTCAGTTCATAACTTCATTGAACTCAATTTTATTTTGCTCATTAATGTCTTGCGAAATAAGAAGATAATATAAAATCTATCTGCCCCTTTTCATACAAGATTTGAGATGTTATGATTGTATTTAATTGTATTGTTTGGTCGATGAATGAAATACATGTACAAACAAACAAGAAAAATATCTAACAAATTGAAAAAGTCTACTTTAATAGAATAATTATTATTAATAAAATGCAAACTGAACATTGGATAAAATGTTTAATGGCACAATAAAGAACATACATTTCAATTCAAGACTCAAGACTTCTTGGGCTATTCTTCCAAATCGTTTACAACCGTGTTCACAGAAGAATGAAAACGTTGTGCAGCATCATATATACTGCAAATATATTACTATTAGTAATATAATATATTTACAGTATACAGTAATATTATATTAGTACAGCATATAACGTTTGAGCTGAGCGTTCTTTGGCCCAAATCTCGCGAGACTGCATAATTGGAGCACTGTGTCTACGACGAGAGTACACTAGTAGAGAGTTGTTGTTGGAGAGGGAGGAGGAAGGCTGAGAGTAGACAGGAGGGAAAGCGATAGTGTAAAAAAAGAAAACATAGAATAGGAGGAAATATTAAACTCATCATGGCATCGGGAGATACCCTGTACATAGAAACGGACGGGTCGGACATGCCTGCGGAAATAGTGGAGCTGCATGAAATCGAAGTGGAGACCATTGAGACAACAGTTGTTGGAGACGACGATGAACACCAGCCGATGATCGCCTTACAGCCTCTTGACACGGACGATCCGAACTCCCTTCACTCGCACCAAGAGGTGATTTTAGTGCAAACAAGAGAGGAGGTGGTGGGTGAGGATGACTCTGAACTACACACGGATGACGGATACGAGGACCAAATCCTGATCCCCGTGCCCGCTGTGGAGGAGGACTATATTGAACAGACTCTGGTTCATGTCGCGGGGAAAAGCTCCTCGACAGGCCGGATGAAGAGAGCTGGAAGCGGAAAGAAAGCGGGCAAAAAGAGCTACCTAAGCGGTGGAGAAATGGGCAGAAAGTGGGAACAGAAACAGGTCCAGATAAAGACTTTGGAGGGGGAGTTTTCTGTGACTATGTGGGCTTCGGGTAAGTTCAGACTGAATTCCTGCAACCTCGCTTTGTTCTCGTCGTGTGACCGGGCCTCGCTGGGGCCTCGTCCTCCGCTAAACTAGGATTAATTTCCCCATCTTTGAGCGAGTGTAACGTCATTTGAAATGTTTTTGTTTTTATGGGAAGCCATGTTTTATGTGTCGATGGGCGCCGCCATATTTCCCCGGTCTAGAAAGTATGGCGGCCCGAAAAAATGGCGTTTATTTGGCCGACGAACATGGCGGCGAGAGTGGGAGCGAGTGCAGCTGGCTCCGCTAGGCCGCTGTGGCGCAGTTCAGTTAAACTGTAACGGTGGTGGTGCCTTCAGGGACCCTCGGACTTTACACCTCCCAGGCTTTTAAAAACGGCATACTGTATGTTCAAATAGTTTAAAAGAATAAGACCATGTGCTCATTAAATAACTTTAACAGAACTGTGTTCAACCATAGAGAGTACTACTTGATTTTAACGTTGTTGTTATTTTAGACGTGTTATCTTTAAAAAAATACATGAATCCTAGAGTTGAAAGTATTTTTTAAGCCCTAAATTTCGTGTACATAATTGTTACATAATACCGTTTTTGCCTCGTTAACAAACGTTTTTTAACATTAACGACACTGAGTTGTAAACAATAACCCAAAATAGTTAGTTAAAATGTATTTTTCATTGTTGGGGGGGGGGGGGGGGGGGGGGCTGAAAATGTTTTTTTATCAATTTTTTCCACGTGGTTTTGGTATTGTTTAAGTGATCAGCAAATCTGTTCCTCTTATCCAGATGACAAAAAAGACATAGACCATGAAGAGCAGATCACGGGGGAAAACTCTCCCCCGGATTATTCTGAATACATGACCGGAAAGAAGCTTCCTCCTGGAGGCATCCCAGGCATCGACCTGTCAGACCCCAAACAGCTGGCAGAGTTTGCTCGGTAAGAGCCAATGTTGATGTTTACTCAGACCAATGTTAATGTTTACTCAGACTTCTGACTTAACAGCTGTGATAAGAGAAGTATACTACTCATAGATAGATAGATAGATAGATAGATAGATAGATAGATTTATCAAAAGCCAGTTAAGGAAATGTTATTTAAAATAACACAGACAGTTTGTTATTTCTGATCAACCAGTGGTTAAACCAGTACATGTAGTACACCGATATGAGTCTCTGCTGACCTGAAAACATTTGCATGTCTGTGAACACACTCTAAAGTAATGTTGCTGGCCTGCATAAGCCGACAGCTTACAAAAAAATGTGTATACTGCAAGTGTGACAGACCCAAGATATTTAGGCACCTTGTTTTTGTTTTTTTAGGGCAGCTATGACCTCACAAAGGGAAGCACTTCGGTTATTAAAACAGAAGACATTGTCGTTTCTTTCTGCACATAACGATCAGAGTATGCACAGCTTCTCCCTTGTGTTGTTACTATGGCTACAATGATGCATTTGGTGTGTCACTTAAGCGTTGGATCCATTCTTCATTTTGCTTCTGAACAGTATGATTTTCTACAAATAAGGAGTATACATTTAACAACAAAAGACACAAAGGGGACAGCAAAGTTAATAAACTTCCTAAAAGTCATGAAGAAAAGTCATCAACTGGTGCAAAAGAATTCACCTAAATGATGTATCTGTCCTGTGGTTGATGGCAGTAGTTCATCTTAACTCAGAAAGCAGCTGTTGTCAAACTTCAATGAGAAACTAAAGTGCAGTTTAAATGTTGTGCTGGGCCCTGATCTGATTTCCAGTCCTTTGACTATCACATAACTGTGTATGTAACACAATGTGGAGGCAGTTTTTTAACAAAAAAAAAATCTGTGTGTATTGTGTGTCTGTAATGATGTCTTCTTTATTGTCCTTGCAGAATGAAGCCAAGAAAAGTAAAAGAAGACGATGCACCCAGAACGATAGCCTGCCCACACAAAGTGAGTGCAGACTTGTATTTATTTCTCCAGTTGACACCGAGCCGCACGCGACATTAAATACACAATGTCTGTATTTGCCGCGATTCTATTTCGAGAGCTGCTCTGTTAAGTGAATGCTGTATGTCCCGGGTGATTTGTGACATCTTGTTTTGTTCCCTCTCAGGGATGTACCAAGATGTTCAGGGACAACTCAGCCATGAGGAAGCACTTGCATACCCACGGGCCTCGCGTGCACGTCTGTGCAGAGTGTGGCAAAGCCTTCGTGGAGAGTTCAAAACTGAAGAGACATCAACTTGTACACACGGGAGAGAAACCTTTCCAGGTGAGTTCCTTCATTTTGTTCCCTCTTTCCACTGGATGAAGATTGTTTCTGTGCGTTTCGTTAGCAAAAAGAAATGTGTTCATACTTTCAGGTAATATTTGCTAAACTCTCTTTTTATTGGCTGAGTTCTTTACATCACTTGATGTTGGTGTTTATCTGTGAGCCAAGCTGAGGCAGCAGCATTAACTCAATCTCTTGTATCCAGTGCACATTCGAGGGCTGCGGGAAGCGGTTCTCTTTGGACTTTAACTTGCGCACACATGTGCGTATACACACTGGAGACCGCCCCTATGTCTGCCCCTTCGACGGCTGCAACAAAAAGTTTGCCCAGTCAACCAACCTGAAGTCTCACATCCTCACACACGCCAAAGCAAAAAACAACCAGTGAAGCAGCCTGGAGCCCAGACAAACACGACAACATGAGCAAGCACTGGAGGACTCCACTTGTATCTCCACTTCTCGACAGACGCATTGGAGTGTCGGCTTGGTGAGAGAAGAAGTCCCCTTTGTTTCTCCTCTCGGTGAAATGTTTAAAAAAAAAACTTTTTGGAACTCTTTGATATCTGTATGGAGGTTTGAACAAGGAACTCGTGAGAACCCCGACCCCCTCAGGCATCTTTCCTTACCTTGGCGCTACCTGGATGGAACAATGTACGGTTTCTTCTTGTGAAGATGTTACTTCAAGGATCTGCGCCTCAACAAAAACGTATTTATACCTTATCTCAGCCAGTTAAAAGTTTTTGCAATAAATGTCAAATTTGCATTGATCCTCTGCAATGACACCTTTTCAATTTTTGTACTTTCCCCAATACATGTGTATACGTGTGCATATTGTACACTGTCTGACATAAGCTCTGTGGTAAAGTATGTGGTGAAAGCGTCCCTAGAGACTTCATGGACATTTCACACCTTATTTCTCCCCCCCTTCATGTGAGTGTGTTTCAAGGGAGAGTCGGATGGTCTTTCATATTTTCATTTTGTACAACGCAATATCAAAATCATGTAGAAAATAGCCATGTGATTTTCCAATAGTGATCACTGATTAAAATGTTTTTTTCCCCCCTCCTTGCACTACCCTTACGAAAGTGTCATTTTTCTATTCATTATTAAATTTCAACCTCTATAGTTCCTGTGTTTTTTATTTTATTTTTATTATTTGGCTGTTGAATAAGCCAGGTCAATGAAAAAATATATGAAAAACATAAGTATGAAGGTTTGACAATCAGAGCTGGTGTTTATTTTATACTCAGACTTTTTATAACAATAATAATTTATACTTTATTAATCCCACGAGGGGAAATTCGGTCTAGAAAAGTTGGTTTTATGAAGCTTAATGATAAATGAAAGATTTGAAGGTTTATGTTGGATGTTACTTTAGCTCAGTCACTGGATGAAGTACTTCACTCAGTATATTCTCTTTTAGACTGATGGGAAGGAATAACAAGGACATTAAAAGGGTTCTCTCCTCATCACTTATTTTCTTTAATTAAGCAATTTGAAAATAGCACCAATACAGCAGCTTCATTACTTAAACCAACGCTTTGTGTTTGTTTAACACACGTTACCACGAGCAGTTCAGAGGGTGTCACAAATTATGTTGGATTTTTAAATAAATCTTTTGAGCTAAATTGCGTACTTTGTTGGGTCCAATCTTAAATATGTGTTGCAAACTAATCTGCAGTTATCATGGCACCAATACAACTTAATGACCACAATCAAATGATTTCAATAATGGAAACAATAATGAACATATACTTTCACATACTTAAAGCTATGATTGGTCTTCAAAAAAGTCATGTTGATACCTCAAATAACATAATTACTGTGATAGTAAAATCCTAAAGGTAAGATTTTACAATCACAGAGAAAAATAACTATAACACTTTGCCTAAAATCCAAGAAGTTTCTGATAAAACAAATCCAGAAATGTTCTCCAAAAGGTTTGACATTAGTGACAACACATGAACATTATTAAAATATCACAATAAAATACTCAAGAATGTTAGCAAGATAAGATTATAATGATTTTCATAAATTTTGTACTGAACAAAAAATCTGATGAAAATGGATGACAGTTTTCAATGAAATAGGACAATAATTTATGACAGGAAAAACTGAATAAGATTCCCAAAAAATGTCTGACTCGACAGAAATAGTCCGCGACAGATAATGAAGAAAATTCCCAAAAAATAATTGTGATGTAAATTTCTGAGCAAAAAACTTAAAACTTCCCAACAAATTTAACACTTGAAACAGAATAAGACTGAGCTAATTTCTGTGTAAAATGCTGCAGAGAAAACGACATTCTCCGCTTTCTACTCAACACGTTTATGTTCTACTAAAGGGACAACATTCTTGAGGTGACTGGAAGGTGTGTTGAACATGAGCAAGAGTTATCTGAAGTTGTGGCTCATAACAAACCAGTTATATGATCATGTTGAACCATTCTCTTTTACATACACATAGTGCAATACTGCATATGTAAACAATTTAACAAATGCTAATCCCAATCCAAATAATGCAAATAGTATTTGCATTCACACGTCAGTGTATGCAAACTCAGTCACAGCAGCGTTTTAAAGTTACAGGCTCGAGGGCAAATGTGTAAGTCACAACAGTACCACTTTATGATGTGCAGTACTCCAGCACTGTGACCTTTAAATACTGCAACACTTTACCTCTCCGAGCAGCACTTGAAGTTTGTATGCCCTTTAAGCACTTTGAACTCTGATGGTCACTTTATACTGGTTCATTAACTAATGTACAATAGCCTATATGATGTTTTGTCATCTGTACGGGTGTTGCTTGTCATTGAGATTTTATTTAATTCTTTTTCATGTTTAGCATAAACCTGACAATGACTACAGATATAAATGACACTATAATCTGGCATGTTGACATGTCTATGTTCATTCATGTGCACTGTCCCTATTAAAAATAAATAAATAAATAAATAAATATCCTACATGCAACACCTGAAATAATGGCCGAAATGACTGGAAATGGAAGATTATTTCAGTTCAGAATGATGCCTGTATACATTCAGTCGGCCAGCAGGTGGTGCTCTGATTACATAGTAACTTTCAACAAGGAGGTTATCTGATAAACAGGTAAGTTCATAATGTATGTCAAGTCAACATTATTTATAAAGCACATTTTTAACAGCCAAAGCAGACCAAAGCGCTGTACATGTTATTGTATGTATAATTTTTGGTTTAGTTATGAACTAAGATTATATATTAAACATGCATATGTTTATGTTTTGGTTAGTCTCTGAACGACTGAATTAGCTTCAAGATCATGAACTGGTACCCACAGAAAGTCTGAGCTGCTTTCTTGCTGAAAACTAAATCCGAAGGGTGTTGAAAATAGCTGCTTCTCATTCTGAGTCTGCACCATCACATAACATCAGTCACTCTGCAGTATGGTGGCCCTGAAGGCCAACTGTCTCAATATTTCACTTGCTGCAAATATAGTTCATCTGCTGCAAATGTGTCAGTGCCACTTTCACTTTCACAAAAAGACCTTATGATACACCAAACGTTATACCTTACACATTTTATTTAAAAAATATGACTTTTAAAGCACTTTTGAGAACATTGGAATGACACTGACCTTGCACACGAGCTCCGATTGTGTACAGGGTCAATTCTTTTACTTTAGAGAAGAAGAAAGCAAACTTTTTAACAGTCGTTAAAGTGCTTTGTTTGCAATAAGAACCACAGTGTTGGTTCCTCATTTTCTGGGGGAAGTTCACATTGGTAACGGACGAAAAAGTCTACAGCAGTGCTCTATAACCAACATCCCCTCACTTTCATCTGATTGTCAGCATTAAGAGGGTTTCCTTGTTTAGTGCACAATGAGTGATCAGAAAAGAAAAGCTTGGATGACAGCCCTTCAACTGATCAGTAATCTTCTGTGGGTACGTAAGCCACTAATATTACCAAAAGAATAATGTATTTAATGGTAACTTAACTAATTATTCATTTTTACTTGTATGTGAAACAATATGAACTGAGATACGACATAAAGAAAGCCTTACTATGTGTTTCTTGGTTTTATGTATTGTTAGGAAGTACTGAACTACACTATTTGATCTAATAGATTTTGCTGGTTGTTCAGTATGTTCATGTTTGCACAGAGAGAGTGAAGTGGTTTGATCGCTTTTTGCCACTTTATTTGTGGGAAAATAAGCTACTGATACAACTAACTATGGGTTGCAAAAGGTGAAGGAGAAGTTTTTGTTATTATTTAACCTTTGTAATGATTTCTTATTATGTGCTACACACTTGACTTTCTTAAAGGGACGAGTCTGACTGGTGGACTCTGTAACAACTATCGCTAAAATGTTAGCACAAAGTCATGTGTTGAGGAAATAAACTCAACTGATTGGCGCATGACCATTTTTTTTATTCTAGTGTGTTCTAACTTTTAATCAAATGATCACAGTCAGTTTGATCTTTTGGTTTGAACTAGGACTGTTTGTAATAAGCTTTAGTTAACCAAATTAAGCAGGTAAAAATCCCCAAAACATTATGGTTTGTCAAAAGGGGGTGCAAGTGGTCGGCAAGAGCTGATGTCTTTTTTTATATCTCACAAAGCATGCCAAAATGTTCTCCTCTTGAATTTACATTTTCGCAATTTTGAAACAAGTAAATTACTTTTTTCTATGTATCATTTATTTAACCAGGTGGTGGGGCTGGTAGTGGGCCTAAGTGGACTTTACCTGCTGCTGGACTACAGACAGAGCAGATTTTTTTTTTCTCACATCTACATTATTCTGCCAGCTGTCCTCGCCCTCTGCAGCGCTTTTCTTCTGGTGGTCAGCGGCTGCCTCGGCTCCTGGAAGAACATTGGGGATTCGACCTTTCTCCAGGGACTGGTAAGATTACGCATGTGGGTGTTTTTGATATTATCAATAAATACATTAAGGTTTGACTTCCACCACTAACATTTTCTCTTGTACAGTTTGTTTATCTTTTAGTTATGGTCTTCTGTCTGGAAAGTACAGCTTCAGCATTGGCTTATTTTCATTCTACAAAGGTATAAACTTATACAAATTCCATACACTGGGAGTTCAGTTCACAAGTTCTGCAAAACCTATTTGAGATTGAAGAAATGCACGTTTACATTGCTTGTGTGTGCTGCATTTTTTTTCTCAGTTGAATTCAGAGTTAGCATCTCTTGGAGGGGTCTTTCGGGACTACACAGGCAGCAGCCAAGACCCCAAGTCTCGAGCCGTGGATGTTACACAAGAAGAGGTGTGTGTTTGTTGCCCATAACTTATGAGAATGGGGCCAAAAATGAAATCTGTATACCCTGAGTATGTTTGTATTATGTGTGTAGCTTGTGTAAAAATGTCAACAATGCTAGGAATCTAAATCCAGTAGCTTATATTCTTAACTACCGGTACTACTGCTATAATAAGCAATATTTTGTTGTAGCAAAAGACTGCTATAGTTGCAGGAACAATGCTCGAAGCAGCAGCAACTTCACATTAGTGTTGTATTATGAAAGTACCTGTTTGTTTTCTTCCTTTAGTGGCCACAATGTCCAAAGCAAACTAAGAATCTCGATTATTTTTAATAATAAGGTAAATACAATTCTCTTGAAAAGGAAATATTTACACTCTGAAGAAGATGATGAGGACCCAGGAGATTTGTTGGACTTTATTTAAAAAATCTTTTTCTCAGATAGTCTTTGTATGCAAATAGGTAACCAAAATATTGCCCTCAGCAGCCTAAATAAGTGTCTTTTGGATGATTTAAGACATTAACTTTTGGATGATTCCCAGTGTTGCTGATTGATAATGATAATGCCTATTTTGTCACCCTGTTAGTTGCAGTGTTGTGGTGTCCATGACTACAGGGACTGGCTGGATACATCCTGGTTTAATGACACAGGAGGACAGTTGGTTCCTCACAGCTGCTGCAACTCTTCTTTCCCTTCATGCAAAGGCACGGTGGACCAGCCATGGCAGCTTAACACACAGGTAGAAATTTGCCTTGAGTATTTCAACATAAACATCAAAAGCTCCAGCTAATTTGGAGACATTGCACCTGTCTGTGTCTCTATATGTTTGACTATTTCAGGGCTGCCAGGTTAAGTTGGAGATGTCTGTCAAGTTTTTGCTGAACTTAATCATCTGGTCCTCCACGGCAGTGTTTTTGATCGAGGTGAGGAAAATGATAAATGATATTTGAAATAAATGATTAAAAGACATTGTCAAATGAAATATGATAATGAGGTACAATGACTGTGAATTGTAATTACATGGATATTATTTTAATTTTCTGTTAAAATTTATTAAAAAGTTAAGAATTACAATACAGACAACCAGTTATTTGTTAAACTATTTACAGCGAGTACAAGAATGGTTCTGTATCAAGGCTTTTCTAATAACATGCACAACATCTGTAGAGCTTTCAAATTACATACATGTTATCTCCTTTCATCTCTCCTTTGTGTAGCTTGTGATGTTTGTGACTGTGGGACAGCTGATGAGAGACCAGCCTTTAAGGGAATATCAACAACTCAACAAATAAACACAAGATGGAAATGTATTGTGCTTTTGATCAGATATTGTAATACTGAATATTTTTTAGTATACAGACCTAAACATCACAACTATACTACTACTACAATTAAATGTTTTTTTAAACCAATGACGTAGTTGCGTAGATGGTAGTGAGTCTTCTTTAGTCATGCTACTGACCATGAGCCTTTAGCTGTTGGAAATGAGAACGAGTAAAATTGGTTAATGTATTTGAAATCCATAAGTCTAAATATCTCCAATAAAAAATGTTTTAAGAATAAACAAGGATCTCTTCAATTACATTACAGGAAGACTGAGTTTGCTTACCTTATATTACAATATCACAGTTCTCCCTGACGTTCCCATCATGCAATGCAATGTTTTCAGGTAATGCTTCAGGTAATGCAGTCATTTATGCTGAATATTTGTATTCTTGGTGCACTATAGGCTCCTTTTGACTGTTTCTGTGTCTATGTCTTGTATTCAAGATGTATTATATTTGTATTTTATATTCTTACTACATAATCTGTCAGGTGACACCAAGGGTTGTACATGGATGTATGTCACGTGTTCATGTTTGATGAAGGCCTGAAACCTCACATGTGATGATACTTCTTACATGATTTGGAATAACGTCTGATGTGCAGACAGTCTTCCTTTTAGTTTTAATTGTCTGCCCAATACCCAGTATACTTCTGATTTGGATGTGCTTGTTGTTTTAATTGTTTGGGGGATATGAATTGAAATAGATTTATTTCATGACAGACTGTGTAGTTGACATAAAACACAAAGCTTAATGTATAGGGTGGGTTTAAGACTATTTCTAAATAGTCTAAAGTCTAAATACAAATGACAAAGGCCTGCATGTTGACCATGGGTATTGACCACGCTGTCTCTTCTGCAGAGGCGTGGCTGCATGAGAGTGGGCGTGGTCGCATGGGAGTGGGCGTGGTCGGTCGTCACGTAGCTCCTTCTTCTGTTTCTTCTTCGTTAAGGCTGACCCTTCAAGCGAAGTAAACGCAACGAAGTAACGGTGGAATATAGCAGAAAGAGTCCGGAAAAAAACAACTAACCACAAAAGGCTGGTAAGCTCTTGGATGTTCACAGATATTTAGCTGTTTACAGTGTTCATTCAAATGTTAAGAAAGTGCGGAGGGACTGCCATGCTTTTTGACTAGCGAGAGGTGGCTAATGTGAGGCTGCGTGGCCTGTTAGCAGGCCGCGGGGAAAGAAAGCTCTCCAAAATATGTGCACGGTGCTTTATGTAATCTAGTCATCGACTGTCCGCCACGTTCTGTATCCCCTGTACGTAATGCGAGCAGGGCTCATTCTGCATGTTTTGAAGTTTGTAATTGTGACCTTGTATTCCAGTACCGGTTTAGACATGTCTTTAATTAGAGGAGATACTTAGCAAGCAGGCTAGTTTGCTAACGGCTTAGCGCTAACCAGGCCTCTGCACGTTTCAAGAGAGACAGCTCCTGAATGGTTGTCCTATTGACGTGTAATGAAAACAATGTTCTGTTATTGACACGGCGTTTTATTTACTATGATGCATGCTAAGCTACATTCGTCTTTATCTTCAGATTACATTTAATCATTGACACAATTCAAGGCGTTAATTTGTGTAGCGGTGTCGTGTTTTGTGTTGCACTTTGAGGACATGGAGATATTAGCTATCACCTTGGTTACCGTCACCTTCCGTTGCTGTGTTTGAGACCCTGTTTCCTCAAGAGCTCGTTTTTATGAGAAATTCGTTCAATCTTTATCATCCACTCGGTAGGTTTAGTCATCTGCATTGATCCACTTATCATCTGATATCACCGAAAATAATCAATGTGAGGAGGTCGAAATGTTTTTTGTGTGTTTGTTTTCATAAAGAAACAGACAATAACAAGCTATGGACATTCTTTTCTCTGTTCATTCATTCATTGTGATTAAATGTTCACTGTTGGATTTGATCTTTCCCCAATGCAGCCTCAGGAGCAGTGCAGTGTCTTCATGGCAGTTCATCGAGGACACACTAAGTACTTGAAAGTGAGTAAAGGAATCCTAAACATGATTAAAGGGGACATATTATACCCTTTGTTCACCTTTTCAAACAATTCTGTGGTCTAAATGAAACATCTGTGCTGTGCTTTGGCCCAAATATAACATGAATCAAGCACCAGAGGAGGTTTGTGACCCTGTAGAAACCAGCTCTCTCAGAATGCTCCGTTTTGGTGTGTGTCTCTTTAAATGCAATGAGACCCCCTAAGTTTTCCCAGTACACATTGCTTCTCTGTAGAGAGAATAGAAATGGCGGACCTGCGCTAAAGTTTTGCTCTGGGCTGGAGGTGAAGTCCATGGGTGGAGATACCAGGGAACGGGAGGGGATTTTTTAAAACAGTATACAACTTGTGACGTCACAAACTGAGAAAATTGGATTTTTCAAATTAAGTGTCCCCTTTAACATGCCTAATAGGTGTAAGGATCACTGAGGACTAATTGTTAACTGCCTTTTTTGTCTCTTGCGAATTAACGCAGCGCCTCATTAAACTAAGTGTAGATCGCTTACAAACTGTGATGCAAACTGTTTACAAAACAGACAAAAAGATCTGTGTGATTCACAACCAGATCCACGTTTTAAAACTTTTTACTGCACTGCATTTTAATACTCTGTGACGATCAGCTCTCCAGAGTGCGTCATTCACAGCCGGTGGAAACATTTGTCATGCATTATATCGGAGTGTACACGTGCGTGTAGGACAGATTGCTCTTTTGAAATGCAGCGAGAGAGCATCAGAAACAGAGACCTTAACGTGGCCCTGGACACGTGTCGACACGAGCCTGAAAAATAAACATCGACAGTGCCTTTGTGTCATCACCCAGTGGATACTGAGATCAAGGGTCCAAGATATTAAATCATTTCTTATTAAAATCAGAATCTTTAGTGACAAAATGTACAGCTTCCAAAATATGTAGCATTTCATGTTGAAATTTGACCAGCTTTAATTGAATGTGTAAAAAAGATGTGACGCAGCTCTGTTCTTATTTAACATGGAATTAATGAGTCAATCTTCTTTAACAAAAAGATTGCATTAAGAGAAATCAATAACCAGTGTAATGCCAGCTCCCACTGGCTATGAATGTGTTTACTGGTTTCAAACAGGATTCTCATTCATCCTCCCAGGCAGCGTATCTTACCCACCAGAATACACAATCACAAGCCTTCTCTTTTATGAATGGACCTCTGTCAGATCGAACACTGGACGGCTTCCCTTTTAAGCTCCCATCTCAATTCAGCCGCCAGTAAATGTTGCCATCACATTTGCAATAGCGCACGCTCATTATCTCGAAGTCCGGCTGCGCTCTCGGTGTGGCCACTTTTCATTGTTACCTTCACAAGTCTTAGGCTGCAGACTCATGTGGTTGAGATAATCTTAGGTTATAGGAGTCATTTGTCTCCTAGACAAACATGTTAATTCCTGTCATATGCTTTCGTATTATAATTGATAACCATTATGTGGCTTTATAATGCTGTTAAATCCTCTCTTTCTGTCGCACTGATTACACTGCATGGCCAATCTTAATCTTTCTCCCCCAAGAAAACTAGAATCTTAAAAACTAAAGCTTTTATGTAGGAAAGACTAATGTTCAGTTGTGAAGTCCAAAGCTGCATTTGTCACAGAGTTACCATTTGTTTAATATAACTAAGGGTTCTTCTAACCAGTTCATAGGTTTGCCTCGATCTCTGCGTGTACCCCTCGTGCTTACCTTGCTTTTGTTTCTCAACCCAACTGGCCGACCTGCAGGAGGTGTATGACATGTCAAACGGTTATGAAGACCACATGGGAGGGGACGAGGGGAAGGATGCCAAGACCAACCTGATAGTGAACTACCTGCCTCAGACCATGACCCAGGACGAGCTGCGGAGCCTCTTCAGCAGCATTGGAGAGGTGGAGTCTGCCAAGCTGATACAAGACAAAGTGGCAGGTATGCAACACTCTGAAGCAATCTTTAGCCATGTGACAAACCAGCCTAACACATGAATGAAAGTGGCAGCCCTAGACAAAGGAGTTGGGACTACAACCTCTGATTAGAGCACTTGTGTTTCTGCTTTGTGAGTCAGAAAATGACCAAGCCAACCTTAATACTCAGTGACCCTCGTCTTTGCTGGCAGGATATTCTTACTGCAGGCTTGTTCTCTTTCGCTCCATCAGTGACTTTAAAATGTAACTTTTACAATGAAAGGTGTCCCAACTTAATTTCTTACTTTAGTTGGTCATACTTTTTTTTTTAGAACACCATAGTCCTGTTTTTATTTCAGCAGCCCAACCCTGTTTGACCGTAGACAGTTTCTTTGTTTGTTTAGACTAGCATGCAATGTTGAGATTTGTTTTGTTTTTAATTATTTGTTTGCAGATTTTTTTAACTATACACCCTTTTTTTTTTGTTTTTATTTTATTGTTTTCTTTTTTTTTTTTTTTCTCTAGGCCACAGTTTAGGGTACGGATTTGTTAACTATCTTAACCCTAGTGATGCAGACAGAGCTATCAGTACACTGAATGGACTAAGGCTACAGTCCAAAACTATCAAGGTAACGTGCAATAAGGTGTTCTACAATTCTCAAACCAAAGATGTCATGTCGTATAACTCTTCTGTGGCTCCTTTGCTGTCCGCTAACTAGCTAGTCAATGTCAGCCCGAGGAAGTGATACTGCTTTTACAGCTCACTTAATGCCCTATCTGACATGTCTGTTGAAACTTTACAGATTTTCTCTTGTCCAATTAATTGTATTTAATTTCTGAAAAAAGTTCTCTGTAGTTTTTTTGTTTTGTTTTTAGTAATGTTCATGTATGCTTCTGACCATCATATCTTGTCAGTCTTCAGACTTTAAATCTAAAACTACTTAGATGACAGCGTGGCTGTCAGATATGTTTATTTAGCACCATTTATCCATAAATGTTTTTCAAAATAAAAGTGGAAGCTTTTAAAACGTTTTAGCAGAAATTGTAACTAAAACCACAGCGGATTCATTACACTTGAAAATCCAAACATTTATTTCATAGTTTGAAGAACTATTTTTGTTTCAGATTTATTTATTTTTGGTTACTTTGTTTTGTACTGGTGCGTCAGTAGAGGTGTAATTCGGCAATTGTTGTCTTCTTTTACTAGGTTTCATACGCACGACCCAGCTCTGATACAATAAAGGATGCAAATCTGTATATCAGCGGCCTGCCAAAGTCTATGACGCAGAAGGATGTGGAGGACATGTTCTCAAGATTTGGGCACATCATTAACTCTCGGGTACTTGTAGATCAGGCTACAGGTAAGACAGGTGATTGACTTCCTTGCTTCCAAAAATACTCTTAAGATTTAAGATAACAGAACCAGTGCGTCTCGGTGCTTGGGACAGAAAAATTGGTCAACAACTGCTCGCTTGCATCTAGGTGTTTCCCGCGGGGTGGCCTTTATCCGGTTTGACAAGCGGGCCGAAGCAGAGGAAGCAGTCAAAAATCTGAACGGCCAAAAACCGCCTGGGTCCTCTGAGCCAATCACAGTGAAGTTCGCTGCCAACCCAAACCAAGTGAAGAACACGCAGATCATCTCTCAGCTCTACCACAACCCCTCCAGGCGCTTCGGGGGGCCCTTGCACCACCAGGCACAGCGGTTTAGGTGAGAGACGTTGTTCATGTCTACAATCACTTAACAGGACAGCAATAACTCTACACCCCAATAATCAGTGACCGAGTGCCTTGTAGTCGGGATCAGGATATCAGGGCTGCCATTTCTCGGTCAAATCCAAAACATAAAAAAAGCTCACTATCCCTTTGCAGAAACTGAATATTGCACAGGAGAGCCTTGTTGCGCTATAGTTAGACTAAAACTCAAACAAGTACAAGAAATTGATTGGTTTATCTACAACCTCTACCTCTACTAAAAAGTTGGGCTGTTGTATTCACAAATAACTAAGACTATCAGAACATTGAAATCGCGTGTTTGGTAGAAAATAGCATCAGGAGCATGTATGGGTATGCGGTAAATCAGTATCATTTCCGCCAACAGTATTATTTTCTGTCAAGACTTGGATTTGTGTCATACAGTCTTCACCGGTTTAAAGTCACACGTGAGGTTGTAGAACACACACGGCAACGCTGATTGCTCATCATGAGTTACAGTGGTGGGTCAGTAAAAGCGGTGAGAAAAAGTGATTTGTGACAGACAGATGAAGAAATGATCAGAGAAACCGCATTTGTTGCGACAGAGTAAATTTCAGCTCAGTTTTGTTCTTCAATCCACAAGTTAAAAGAATCCGTGTCATGTGCAGGTTCTCCCCGATGGGCGTTGACCACATGAGCAGCATGGGCGGCGTCAGCGTCGCCGGCAACTCCACGTCCGGCTGGTGCATCTTCATCTACAACCTGGGCCAGGATGCTGACGAGAGCATCCTGTGGCAGATGTTTGGCCCCTTCGGCGCCGTCACCAACGTCAAGGTGATCCGCGACTTCAACACCAACAAGTGCAAGGGCTTCGGCTTCGTTACCATGACGAACTACGAGGAGGCGGCAATGGCCATCGCCAGTCTGAATGGCTACAGGCTGGGAGACAAGATGCTGCAAGTGTCCTTCAAGACCAGCAAGGGCCACAAATAGAGAGAGAGAGAGAGCTGGACAGTAAGGTGTAGAGGAGAGATGGAAATGACCTACGTTAAACTTCTCCGGCAGAGAACAGATGTATAAAGTTTGAAAATCTGGCACATCCTTTGGGAGTTTTAGTTTATTAAGAGTTCAACGAGAGTTCACTCTTCTGCACCTTTTTAATTGTCTATACAAGTTTTTTTTTTTTCTTCTTCTCATCTTTATACTCATGCTTAAGGGGGAAACAGAAGTTTCACTTGTTAGGGAGAGGATGGAGAGGACAAAATCCCATGATACCCCGCGTTAACTTTTGAAATGATCTCAAATCTAAAATACTGTCCATATGTGTTGCATGTTTAATTGTGAGGACTAGATTAAAGAGGCAAGAGTATCTTAGCAGTTCACTGAAAAGATTTGAGGAAGACACTGCACATTGTTCTCGCAGAGTCAATGTTGGACTATCCAGAAGGTAAAGAACGGTGAACTGGCTGTTCTTGTTGCCGGAGTCGTCAGTGCTCTGTTCAGATCCTCATCATCGGTTAAAGTAGATGCCTTAAATTAACCTCCAGTGGATTAACAAACCTGAAATACTACTTACTGTCTTTAGTTAATGGACGAGCTAAGCACTTTCAGTCAAACTGTTTTAGGTTACTTTAAATATCCGTTTTGTATTTTAAATCTACATCTTTCGTTCCCCTTTATATCGCTGGGGGATTCAAAAAAACAAAAACGAAAGAAGTTGTGGTGAGAAAGCCTTTAGTTGTTACCATATGTAAAGTTTCTTGTATCACAAGTTGTATTTCAGGTGAGTCCTGTTGAAAATGAGCCCCAGTCAGTGAGTAGGGAAGTGAGATGGACCAAATAAAGGGAGGCATTTGATCCAAAGGAGAAGTTTTTTTAACAAGGTAACTTTCTTTCTTTTTTTTTTGTTTGTGGTTGAAGAGGTACTGAGCTTCTATTTAATCCTCGCTCAGAGCAACATGTCCGTGGCTCACTTTGTTGTTCTCTTTCTTTATTTTCTTCTTTGAGTTTTGTTCCCTCGCTGCAGAAACGGATTCTCGCTCCACGCTTCTTTTTGAACTAGAGCTCATCTCGACTTCTGAGACGTTAATGGCCTTTGTTTTTGATTTTCACTTCAGTTTTGGTTTCTTTTCTTTCTTTTTTGTTTTGATTGTTTCACTTTGAGCATAAACCATTAAATTTTCTTTCTTTTTGCTGAACGTTTTGTTTGGTTGTTTCTTTTTTTATATTCCTTTTTTTAATTTTGTGTTTGGTTTTGTTTCTATTATTTTCTAGAAGCGACTCAGCATTGTCTTCAAGCGACCCTTTGGCCAAGCTGAAGCAAGCTTTTACAAAAAAAACGTTTCTGCAGGTGGTAGGCTGGCTTTTAAACATTTGACACATACGGTACTTATATATATATCTTATATAAGAGATTCTCATTGAGAGGACCAATTTCAGTCAGGGTCAGGTTAACACATCCACGGACACCTCGAGGAAAGTTATGAACGGGCAGACGCCTCATGAAGCAGCTTTTCCCACATCGCTACATAAGTTGAATAATCGGCATCTTAACGGTTAAATCTGTACAGTATGTTTTCACTTTCGGTACAGTCATCTTCTCGACAGTTGTGACTTTGAGTATCAGGCGTTTTTATTGACTGAAGAAAATCTGCTTTTAAAGAAGCCGTGCTGTTTGGAGCGGACATCAGATCCATTTGGATATGTGATTTGTCTGCTCGAGTGCAGTAGTGTAAAGTGAAGGTAGATTAGTTGTGCATCAGCTGGGTTTGATACAACAACACAGCGAATAAGTTTACCTTGTTCTCATGCAGGTTTGACTTTTAGACTCTAACTGCTCTACTCTTTATTTTCTTGTTTGTTTTTTTATGGGATTTCTTTTAACTGTTACTGATAAGTAAGATGTTTTTATCCATTTAGAAAAGATCAGCTTATCTATTTACAATGACAGTTTGGTAGGCCGTGGTGTTCTCCAAGGTGGGTGAAATATGCAGCATCACTACTGTACGGAAGCTCGCTAACACCTCACCAAACATCTAACCACGGAGCCATTTGGTGATACACTCGAAAAGCAGCAAAGGATTCTGGGTAACAGTATCTGCTCACACAGCTTCGGATTAATTTGAACTACTCTCTGAGCAGGAATCCTCCGAACACTTTCTCTAAATGCCTCTTTAATCTCGGTGACCCCTCTGAAAGGAGTTCTTTCGTTACGAGTTTCAGACGTTGGTCTCGACAGTGCTTTTTTTTGATTGACTATTTCGATGTTCTATCTGTGTCATGGTCCTTAACCTTGTGCAATATTTCATGCAGGTAATAGACATTTCCTGTCTTGTACTGTCATCTTTTTTTTATGATTTTTTTTTTTTCTACTGACATGTTACTGCTTAGTTGTTGTTTTTTTTCAGCAGTCTTGAAATTGCATCGAAGATGCAAGTGAATTTGTTTTAGAAGCAGTCGAAATAAAATGCATTCCGCCTTAATTTATAAGTGAGAGATGTATTTGACATCAGAGGAGGCAGAAATATTTATTTGAAGATGTGTGAGGTCAAACGTGTTCAGGAGTGTTTTTAATGGATTTGGTTTGGTTTGGGCCGACACTTTAGTTGAAGTCCATTAAATGTCTTCTAACATTGCATCATTTCAATAAAAACATGGTGGCTTTTCAAAATTGAAATCCTCAGTAGGTTATTACGGACTACAGAATGACTGGACGTGTGTGTATTGTAGGGCTTCTCTACCAATGTTTTCTTTGATTATATTAGGGATTTTTCTTTTTGCAGTTTCTGATAGGACTGCTGACGAGGGAGGAAATGCTGGGAGGAGAGAGCGGAGGATTTGAACCCACAGTCGATGCGTGAAGGACTAAAGTCTCTGAAACGTGCAACGTAGCCGTCAGCGTTATCTTCAGTAAGCCTCGTTTTAGGATGCCTGTATTTCCTGTTGAACTCATCACAACCTCGGATGTCGTGTTAAAGGAAAGCGAAGGCCTTGTTGACTGGGAGAATGTCTCTAGCGGCTGATCCACAGTTTTATCCCTGTAATTACCTTCTTTTACCACACGGGGGAGACGTCTGCATTTTTATCCCTCTGCAAAACTTCTACAATTCAACTTTTCTAGCAGTTGTTTGAGATGTTTCGAATAAATCCTAATGTTATAAGTATATACAGAGAAAAATAAATTTTATTTTTAAAGACGTAGAATAAGATCTGACCTTATATTCTTGAAGAAAAGGGGCCTGAAACACGTCTGAATTTTGGGTGAGAGGCTTGTGTGTGGTACAATGATCATTGTCATCTGCATAAACCTCACCTCAATGTAAACTTCTTAACCACGTCGCCCTTAAAAACAGCAAATGCATCATGTTAACTAACACTAGTTAGAGGTCAGGTAGCCTGGAGAAGGTAAGACTGGATTACTTGAGGTATTCTTTCTGTTGTGATTTATTATCATGGCAGAAAACCACTATGGTGTAATCCTGGCACATGTAAACTGTGTACATACTATGTTTAACCCACAGTGCCTCTGCTCATGGCAGCAGACTTTTTAGGGTACAGGAATG
Source organism: Symphodus melops (assembly GCF_947650265.1). Taxonomy (NCBI): domain Eukaryota; kingdom Metazoa; phylum Chordata; class Actinopteri; order Labriformes; family Labridae; genus Symphodus; species Symphodus melops. The sequence continues at coordinate 14,041,088 of NC_136709.1, forward strand.
ACTGTAGGATGCAGTCTGGAGAACACAGCCACATGGGAACCAGATGATTTAAAGACCTGCTCTCCCTCCTGTACTACAGCAACTATACAACTTGTGGTAGGTGATTCATGTCTTGATTCTTATTTTTTATTTTACTAGATTCAGTCAGTTTGGTGTAACGTTAACACCACTGGCAAAATCTGGACACTGAGCTCTGGATTGCTCGCTTACTGAAGCTAAAATACCAATGATCAGCCTATCCCCAAAATGTTTACCCTATATTTATTTTTTTATCCGTGAACACAAAACACAGGTATTTATTGAGTATGATTTTAAAGATGGAGATCCTTACTGAAAAAAAAACCTCAAACTGAAGTTTGAGTGCAGCAGGTTTTTATTTAAAAAAAAAAGAAAACATGAACGCAAAATTGAATGCATAGGTATAAAAACAGAATCGAACATCTAGTTAGCTTAATGTAAATGTTATTCATGTTGCTTTACTGTCTATAAATACATGTAGCTTAATATGGGTTAAGATAAAAAAAAAAAAAAAACTAAACCAAAAAAAGCATCTTTTCAAAGTATTTTACTTTCAAGTCTTTCAACTTCCCAGAATAACTGAGATCATGGTAAGGCAACTCAAAACATTGAAGTCTATCTGCCATCATACTTCATCAGGACGGCTATTCTGAGAAACGTAACTGTCAACACTGAGTAATGAACAATGATTCATGTAATGTGACACAATTCATTTCCCCCCCCCCTAACTTCTGTCTCAGTGAAATAGAGACGCACTACATTAAGTAATAAAGATTTGTGTTTTCAACATGGCACAATGAAAATCCATGAAAATCCTGACACCTCAACGCACTCCATCTTTGGTCTCATGTAGGTTATTAACAGGATATTACCAAAACTGGATTTTTTTTTTTTTTCAGAGCCTTAGATGATGGTCCCTTTAGTCCCAAGAGAGGCAAGTCTTGTGCTTTAGAAGGCAGTATCATTTGCTGGCCATTTTTGTTTAAGTGTCTCAGACTTGACAGAGGTTGTAGCAGGCCAGAGGTCTCTCCATCACGTTCTCTCCGTCCACCTCAAACACGTAGTCGCAGCGGTGTGTGATCAAAGGAGCATCAGAAAACGCCACACTCTGATTACCAAAGGAGATTACTGTGTCCCTCTGTGGAGAAGAAGGAAACAGTAGAGTTAGTGAAGATGGTAAAAAAAAAAAAAAGGTTCCCAAGAGAAAGTTGGGGTCAAAAGGTTTGGTTGTTTCAAAATGTCATTAAAACTTGTTTGAAATGGCAACAAGTGATGGAATTTTTTTTAAATTGCATCCAAATTACAGTTTAAACCTACAAATGTGCCATTAAATAACATTTTACCCAACCATGTCCCTCCATGAACAGACCCCCCCCCCCCCCCAAAAAAAAAACACAAAAAAAAACAACAAACACAAATAAGCTACTAAGAGGTGGACAGGGCTTAGCTTGAAAAATGTTGCAGCTGAGGGGGGGGCAGATGATGCCCTATGTACGGACACTATAGTCCTCAAATCAGATTCTGATTCAAAGCGAGTGGCCCAGACTAAGGTCTGACTTTTGTCACCTTTCCTCTGTCATTTCCAGATCTCTTTCCGGATTTCCTTCTCTATCCACCGACTTTCAAAGAGATCTTCTGGTGTTTGAATTCTATTATTGGAATGAAGTTCAAAGGGCTGTTGTGACCCAGTACAGCCTTACGGCATTGATACAACTTTCCCCCCTAGATTTATCTGTGATTATATATAACCTGAAAGAAATACTCAAGATTTTAAATGGAGTTTCTTAAAGGTTTTAAATCCCCTCCCATACTTGAACCCTTTGATTTGAACATAGAACATTGTCGTCCTTACCCGTTGGGGGCCACCTCCATTATTGTCATCAGCAGTGGCTGTAGGTGGGGAAGAGGCTGCAGCCTTCTCAAAGTCCTTCCTACATAAGTGAGCCATAATCCCAGCAGCCAAGGCATCGCCAAGAACATTAATCATTGTCCTGAAGCGATCGCTGTGAAGAGATGGAAACCATTTTCACATTGCCCCAACAGCTCTGCTGATGCGATTAGTTGTACACTTTTTTTTTTGGTTGTGTGGGACTTACAGAACCCAGTCGATGGCTACAATCAGGGAGATGTCAGCAGGTGGTAACCCAACTGAAGTCAGGACAATCACCATGGTAACAAGACCCGCTTGAGGTATGCCAGCTGCTCCGATGCTGGCAGCTGTTGCTGTTATACTAAGAAGACAAGATCCAGGGTGTTAGAGATGAAAAATAACCCAAAAGAATGAATCATGCTAGAAATGATGACTCTGGTTAAATCTTCACCTGATCGTGACGAGCTGACCAAAGTCCAAGTCATACTCGTTGACCTGTGCTATAAAGATGGCCGCCACTGCCTCGTAAAGGGCTGTCCCATCCATGTTGATTGTGGCTCCCACTGGCAGCACAAAACGAGCGATCTGCCGGTCCACGCCACAGTTCTCAAGCAGGCACTTCATGGTGATTGGCAACGTGGCTGAGCTGTGGAAGATAAACCAAAAAGGAAATGGTCACATTTGGATACTTGACAGTCTCAGGCGTTACAACCAAAAGGGTCAAGATTTCCTTACAGTATTTTTTTTAATCAACGGAAGAATCCAAAGGGATACAAGAAACCCCAACTCCTCCTTACCTGGATGACGTGGCCAGAGCAATAACGAGAGCCTGAAGCAACCCTCTGATATAGGGGAAGGGGTTTTTGCGGGTGAAGAAGTAGTAGAAGGCAGGCAGCAGGATGAGGCCGTGCACAAACAAACCCGACAGGACCGTGATGAAGTACATGCCCAGCTTCTCCCCCAGGTGGGCGGGATCGTGCATGTCCAGGATCTTCCCTGCCACAAGGAACACGATGCCAAAGGGAAAGTACCTGTGTGGAGAAGAGAAGAATATCTTTTTTCACTTTTGATCATGGAGATTGTTTTTGAACTCATATGTTCTGGCGTATTTACGCAAGGGAATAATAAGCCCCCATATGATTTTACATATATTTTTTATCATCCTTCCACTTTGCAAACCATGAAATCTTTTTGCATCTTTTCTCTCTTTCACCTTAAAACACTCTTGTGCAAGAAGCCAAGTCCATTTTGAAAGATGTTCTGCATTTGGAGTTGAAGACCTTGACTGGCTTGACCTTAAACTCATTCAGCACCATCGGGATTAATTGGACTGTGAGCCTTATCAAGCCGTATTGCCGTCAGTGCTTAACCTCACTAAAGCTGCTGTGGCTGAATTTACCTTAAAGGCTTTTATAGCAGCAGATTAATGGCAATGACTTTGGAATGAGATGCTCAAAAGTCTCAGATTGAACTAAAGTTCAGGTGGCCACAACAAATTTCTCGAGTGGGCAATATCCAAACTATATTTGTATCAGCTCTCTGTTTCAGGGTTAGTGTCAGTTACCTGATCGGCATAGAGGACAGTAGTATGCTGTTATTGAAGGAGTGAGTGAATGCTGAGCTATAAACATTATCTCTATTGGCAAAAATATAAGTGACAACAAAGGGATACAAATACAAAATGCGTCAGTATCAAAAACCAAAGTGGTATATAATATCTCATGCTGAAGGGTCACAGTTTTGATTAACCTTTAGACATTGTTTGAGAGGGGCACATTCTCTTTACAAAAGAACTGATGGTATTTTCCAGTGTTTCCATTCTGTCTTTTTATTGAGCATTTTATTCTACAATATATTAAGATACATGAGCATTCTCTAGGTGGGTATGTTTGTGTTTCAAGTTATTTCATTTAAAGTAAAGGTTTGGTTGGCTTTGACTTTATAGAGGATCTTCTTTGCCATTTACACACAATAACACTTTTTGATGCTCAAATTTTTTTGTTTGTTTTTTAAGTCAGAATTCTAGCATACTAATTGCAGCCTTCGCTGAAGAAGAGGTTAACTACATTTCCGTCAGTGCCTCTTACTCCATTCATGACACAAGTGTAATCCTACTGTGGAACCTGAGAAGGACACTTCAGCCGCCACCGGTGGATCTTCCCTGAGTTGCCGCCTGAGGTTTATTTTTAGGTATAATCTGGCTCTGTTGTGTGTTGTCTGTCTTTTTTTAGATGTGCGTGTTGAACGGTGTGTGTGTGCGAGGGTGCAGTCTCACCACATAGCTGCATTAATGATCTTCATGACGCACTCGTTGATGCACTGGCAAACATTGACCAGTGGCGCTCCACGTTCTCCCATCTTCCCCAGCAGCAGACCTGAGAACAGAAAGGACATTCACACGTGTTTTGTTGTTAACCATTTTAACAACCAACCAATGCCTTACAAGTCACAACTAATTCAGGGTTTAGATGTTGGAATAAGTTACCTAGATGGTGTCATGTACATCATTTTTGTCTGCCTTTTAAAATAAATATATCTGTTTATTAAGTTATTTCGAATAAATTTAGCTAAATCAGGTGCAAAGCAACATACACATCAGCATTGCTGTCCTGCACAGCATGAGATACTCGTTTAATACATTTTCTGCCACCTTGTTTTAGTAAAATCATTTACTTTATATTACATTACATTTATCTGGTAATCAGTAGTGTTTTAAAAAGCCTAGAAAAGTACAGACTGAAATTATAAACAACTGTAAATAAAGTACTAAAGCAACCAGCTACAGCAGGGAAATACTCAATCACCCATCGTACCAGGTGCAGAGACTGTTTTTCTTCTGTATTTAAATTTTGAAACTGTCCAATCTTTTCTAATAATGTTGCTTTTCTTCATCTTCTTCAACCCTGGGTATTTCAAAAAGTGTTGATGAAATATATTTCTCATATAAATAAATATTATTTAAATATTACAATATAATAAATATTATTCATAAAGTTCAAGAAAGGCTCTTCTTCGCGAACACCCAACAACACAATGGTGTCTGGCAACCAAAAAGTTGTGACTGTTTGGAATCATTGTAATAGATTGCAACTAATGAGTGATTTATTTAAAGTTGTGAAGCCTTTAGTTGAAATTTGTTTCGTAGGGGCTCAAAGGAAGTGGGGTAAAGATTGTTTTGCAGACTTTTGTTGAGCCGTGTGGTGCATTTACCCATAGTGGCCGAGAAGATGACAATCCCCAGGACGTTCATGCCCTTGCTGGTGCTGGGGACAATTTTATACTTGATGTCAGGAGCCGGGGTGATCTCCAGGAACACTGGGTGCCCCAGTTGAGGGTTGTGATAGTCGGGCATGACGTACACATAGTTGGCCTGAGATTCTTTTCCATCAGAGTTCTGTACAATGGGAACCAGGTCTGTCCGATACTGAAATGAATACAAACAACAGAGATCTTTCATCATGTACATAGTAATAATTAGGTTTTAAACAATACAGTACAATCCAATGATTCTTTTAACTCACCTGCTGGAAAGTGGCTTCGATCAGGTTTGAGGGGATCATGTTCCTATAAAAGACAATATGAGGACATGTTTTTAAAAAATGACTGTAGTGAAGAATACAATGGATATTACTCTTTCATTTAACATGCAATTTAAAGCCTGGGAAATGTATTCAGTTTAGATATTTTTTGTCCTTTTATATTTTGTAGATATTTTCTGCTGTTAGTTTACACTGTGGGTCAGAGAGAAACATTTTGATTCTTCTGTATGTCCAGCAGATGTTGAAAAATTGAGGATAAAGATGACTTTGAATTTAAACTTGTTTGTGCGAGAGAAGACTTTTTGTATCAGATTAACTATTTATTAATAACTGAGACAGCCAAAGTTATCTTTGACAGCAGAGGAGAAAACAAGGGAAGATTATTGAAATATATCAGGTAATTTTGAGCAGAGTTTATGCTGAGTTCCTTCTTTCCACTGATGAAGTTTACATGCTTTGACTGACAGCAGGGCAGATTAATGGACTTTATTTCATAAAGCCGACAATGACATTTAAAAAAAATCTGCTTTAAAGCCGACATGAGCAAGAAGTCCTCAAAGTGTTTGGAAAATAGTCAACCTTACAGCGTCATGAGAAGCGAGCCAGACAGCTGATGAGGATTATGTAACGTGAGCAAATGCAGCAGAGCAGCTCAGCGCTGTTCCCTGTGCTGTAACTGTCTCCTTCACTGTTGTCTGTTCAAAGGTTGAACTCAAGGTAACTTCAAGGTGTCTTCAAAGCAAATGAATGAAGGTTTCTGTAATTTTTTGTTGTTGTTGACATACTGCGTGAACTCGACTCAGCACTGATAGGATGTTATTTTTGCCAGTGTTTGTGTTCTGTTTTTATCATTTCTTTTAGGAAAGTTGGCCAAAACTAATCTTCTGTTTAGTGTCTCTTTAGTGTTGAACCACCATACAAAATAATCACACTTAAACTACTAGTAAGTCGCTTGTGCTGTAGCCTACTTGAGCCAAATTTGATTTCAGGTGACCTGAAGAAGACCTCTGGTTGAAACGGTGTGATTTTGATTATTTTAAACTGTAGTGCCATTTGAGTGTGCGGGCATTTCCTCTTCTCATTTCACTACTTAAAAATCAGTTAAGAAGAAAGCTTTACTTGATAAACCCACACTGCTGTATTTATGAGTTACTTTACTAGTTTCACAAGAGAACCAACTCGACTAATAAAAACATGATGTATTTCTGTTTGTGTTCATGCTACCTTAACCTAAAAGAATGAGATTTGTACCTTTGTAGATCAGTGATAAAAGTTTCTCAGATTTAAGTAGCGACACAAAAATAAGAAAATTCTCTTCCCCTTAAAACCAGAAGATCATTTGTTTGACACCATATAAAAGCAAAGAGAGCCTTTCACAGTTTAACAAGTTCAATGTGCAGGTTCATAGCCAGCATCATTCAAAGGCACTGTAAATACAGCAAAACCTCATTGACCCTAAAGCCCCGGAGAAAGCTTGTCAAACACGTAAGAGGGCTGATATGTACACCTGATCTTTGGCTTACAGCAGCAAACGCCCCGATCACAGCTCCCAGCAGTAATCAGGTTTAAGAAGCAAGCATTAGCGTATCTCTGACATGAATGGCCCTGCAGAAAGCCTAAGGACACGAACTAGACTGCAGACCGTGTGTAGCGCAGCGGACTGACAAGAACTGAGAAAGTGAAGGCTTAACAGATCACAATTAAGTGTCTCCCTATTCTTAGCCAACCTGCTGCATAGAAATGACTCTGCAAGTATCTCGCAGACACTTTTTATTCCTTCTTTTAGTAAACTCAAATTCTGCCCCGGCTAGACAGACTTCTAGTTGAGGATTTCCATTTATTTGTATGTATGAATGATAATTCAATGAAATCTGCAGCCATACTATGTTTTATTATTTTTAAATTCCTTAAATGGTAGAAAATATCACACTTTTAAAAACCTTTTGATGTAGAGGAAATCTTACTTCCCATTGTGACAGTCATGTGTCCTCTGCAGCCACTGAACTAATCCTTTAGGACTTAGTCATTGCAGAGTTTCCTGTCCAAGACACAGGAGGGTCACAAGGTCTTGATTAGGTTTAATTGGTCTGTACGTTCTGCTTTATACAGTCTGTGGCCTATACTGTTTTTTGTTTTTTTTTAGGGAGTCATCATCCTGGAAAACAAGACCTTGGACACCTCCTGAAAAGCTCATATCAGAAAAGGGAATCTCTTTCTCAATCCTTTAAACGATAATGATGCAGATGGATAAACTTTTTTTCCAGACAAGGATCAAGTGAGTCATTGTCTTTCTTTATGCTTTTTATGCAATCAGAAAAATGCAAAAATATGTTCAACCATAAAAGTCTGATTGAGATGTTTGCTGACAAAATGCTTATTTTCTTTTTTAGGTAAATTTGTTTGCAGCCAGCTCATTTGTTGTTAATGCTCTTAATAATTACTAGCTGCATTCACTAATCAGCAGACTCCAAGATGAAACAGACTTCGTACAAGGAGGGCCAGGTTCACTGATTCAGATATTAGCTGGTTTACTTGTGGCCCCTCTATGTAACGTCTGGACATTTTCAGTAGTGTGCAGAAGGTGTATGATAGGGGCTTTGGTTGCCAGCTGTGGGTGGGTTTACTTGTCTATCACTCCCAACTGATTGTTTCACTATTTTGTGTATAGAACAGTTATCCACCAACATTTTGTACACATACTCATTGACCCCAACTGTGAAGACTTTTTCATACCACTGTCTTTTAATCGAGCACCTCTGCTTAATGTTCATATTCTTGATGAACCATGATGATGATGATTTTGATTACCACCCTGACTCTTCCTCTTTTTTGATTATAATTTCAAATATAGTCTGCATGCTGAAAGCAGTGCTATGCTAAAAGTGTTGCTATGCCAGATAGAGCCAAACAGCATGACTATAAAATGTATCCTTCATCTCGGAAGGAGAATTCAGAATCATGTCAGAGGTCTAATAGAGCAGCAAATACAGCTAATAGACGCACAGTCGTTATATAGATGTTTGAATGACAGCACTGCCATCATGTATTCCACTCTATGATAACTGCTGTGTCTGTTAATATTAACCTGATGAGGTCCAGAAGAGCGTCAGCAGAGGTCATAACAGGCCCTGAGCTCGCGTGGTGGCCATCTTTCTCTGAGCCCGTTCCTGGATGAATGATGAGCACCAGGACGATGCCAACAATGACAGCGATGAAGGTCGTCCACAGGTAGTAGGTGATGGTCAAGACCCCCAGCCGGCCACTTGCCTTGGTGTCCATAGCTGACAGGCCGGACATAAGACTAGGTGAGAAAAAAGGGATTTTATAAGTTAACGTAGTTTTAGATTAATTTTAAACAATGAGGCAGCGAAATTGGATCATAAACTTCCATTCTAGTTTAGATTATTTGAATACTATATGTATATATGTACATTATATTTAACATTTGGTAGATTATGTTGGAGATTACGTTATTGTAAACCAATTAGAAAAAGTTCTGGAAAGTTATTGAATACCATGTCATAAATATATATATATAACTGAATATGTGGTATTTTTTAATCAATTAATTTGAAACATCAAAAGTGCAGATGTTGGTGACATTTCATTCTTTGGAAAATTATATGTAATTGATTCATGCAATAGCAGACTGCTTTAATTAGTTAAAGGGATACTTCACCCATTTACATGAAGCTGTGTATCATTAGAAACATGGTAGTAGTGTTGAATGGTCGTGAATCCAGCCCTCATTTTGCCCTGAGCGAGAGAAATGTGTTTTTCTTTGCTTGAAAGTTTTCTTCATGTGATGCAAAAAGCGTCATATTGCATCACATGAAGAAAACTTTCAAGCAAAGAAAAACAATTTTTTCTCATCTACTCATTCAACACTACTACCATGTTTCTAATGATACACAGCTTCATGTAAATGGGTGAAGTATCCCTTTAAGCTTTTTCTCAGTCATTTTTTTTAACTCAAAAGTTACTGTGGTGGTGACTTTTTTTACTTTTCTAAACAGACTGTTTCTTGTGGTAAAATTAAAACATCTGGGAAGGATGTAGAATTTAAACCACATTCAGTTTCCCTTGTCTGATTGGGCAATTAATGTTGCCGTGGTAACCACCAGGAAAAAAACTATTCTCTGCTGCTTATACTTTTTAGTTAAGGTACAAACATTGTTCAATAATTAAGAATTATTTACGTTGGGAGTTTCCAATCAGAGCATGGCGAGTAAAACTTACCTGGAGGTGATGAGAGGCAGAATCAACATCTTTAACATTCTCATCAGCAGTTCTCCAGGGAAGGAGAAGTAGATCTTTGCCTGTTGGACAAAAGCACATGAAGTCACTTTATCTCGATCTCTTCTGATTCTATCAGAGCATGTCATCAAAAAGTAGATACCTCTACTTACACTTCTTGTGCAGTACAGCCATGGTTATTTAGTTTGTACCTATGATACTGTGTTTTATGACTTCCAAGAACTGACAAAACGTAAGTGGGATGCAACACTTTGGGTGGAAAGATGTGCATGTGCTATGCTAATAGTATGCAGAAGCTTTGAAATTTCTTGATCATTTATGTCATGACTTTTTTTTTGCTGTATTGTGGTGGTGGGGGGGGGATTACTTCTTTGTTGACAAGGCAGGACAGTGAATAGAGTCAAAAACCACCAAGGGAAACCTTTATGCATATTAATTAGAATGATAGATTTCCATGACACATGGTTGCTATTCCATACATCTCATGCATGCCATCTTTTTAGACTTGTTTTTTATTTTTTTTTCACATTACAAGCCAACGTTTCAGAGTTTCTTCTTAATGTCTTATCTGCTGTATGTGTGTCCTTCTTTGCTCAGTATATGATGTTGCTTAATGTTGGATTGGCTGCTGTAAGTGTACAGGGTGACAGAGCATACGAGGCACAAGTCAATGATTACACGTAATGTGCTTAGTCAATTAAGAGTCTCTATCATAACGTTGACTGTCCGGAGAACTCTAAGCTTTCTCGAAAAAAAAGACTTTCTTTGAGACACTGTTTGTGAAATGATAACTAGAAGTGTTATGACAAACAAAAGACACTCTTTGAAAATTAAAAAATGTTGCTCAATTCCTGATTGGAATGACACATGACGCTGACACTCAATATTTATTGTGCATAAGTAACTACAAAAGGAAATATTTAGAAGTTCTATTGTTGTGCTCAACTTTGTCTTACAAGTTGTGTACTACCTAGTTTGATTTCCTTTCTGACTTTGGATGGCAAAGTAAAATAGGTCATTAAGTCAATTATCGTGAACAAACGCTCTTAATTTAAATCCCTTGATTGGTTCCATGTAGGCATAGAGAGAGATTTGCTAACAGTTAATGGTAAACAAATCACAGTCCAGGCCAATCAGAGGCAGAGTTGGGGTGGGACATGACTTCCCCATTGGAGGAGGAAAAAACAGCAAGACTAAAAGTAGCTTCGAATGCCTCAATTTATTTTCCATTTTAAAGGGGCATTATAAACAGACAAATACAAAATGTCTCTGATGACACAACCAATCAGAGCAAGGAAATGCAGCAATAGGCCGCTCGGCAAAATTGTAATTACTGATGCTTAAAGCATATATCATATAACTTATTGATCGGCCTGACCAGAATTACACAAAATGGAAACCTGGCTCTTACTTTACATCCTAAATATAAAGTTAACTTGCCTAAAAAGTAATATTCCCACGACAGAGCTGCAAGGTTACGTAACGGGTTACTTTAAGATTTCGAAGCCAGTTTCAATGTCTTCTGTTAAATGTAAATCCATCCATTTATTCATACCTGTGTGGAAAGGTTGAATGACCTGAGGACAAATCCAAGCACACAGCCAGTCACTACAGCAATGACCGACAGTGTCAGCAGGCCGTTCCTCTTGCAGTAGTCCCTCACATACGCCCGGACTTTAAGCGACACTATGCTGTTCAACATCTTCTTCATTCCCTCCATCATGATTTAGAATCGGTCCGTAACCCGAAAGACCCCCCCTCCCCCCTGAATGAAAATTATATATGAATCTCCTGGTGAGTGAAGTCTCTCGGTTTGTAGCCAAAAAGATCCAAGGTGGAGATGAACATCCACTGAAAGTGATCAATTGTCTGTCCTGCCTCACACTGCGGAGCTCCTCCAGTCTGAGAGAGGAAGTATTGACGGACTTATTCCTGGTAAGACATTGCCTAAAAGGATTATCCCTATCTCATGCTAACAACAAGTCCTCCACGGGCACTTAGGCTTATTAAAGAGGCTGAAGACAAGAGTTCAGCACTGATAAGCCCCTCTATTTATAACGCATCATGAGTTATTACTACCCAATGTCTTTAAGTCAACCCATTCATAAAACAGGTACTTGAATATTGAGTTCAATGACATTCATTTGGCTCTAATGTGGACATTGTTTATAGGTCAAAGTCATCACCAAATTCTTCCAACATTTAGATTCTAAATTCTGTAGTCATTTTATGTTTTACATGTCAATGCGATCACACACTAATAAAAAGTGTTCCCATTTCAAACAAATGTTTTTTATTTGACATCTAAGGACATATTTTTGAAATGTGTATGCCAGCAGAACTAAAACTCCAAAAGGTAGAATCAGAGATTTTTTTATTCATGTCTATTAGAATTAGAAGAAAAATTATCCAAAGAAGGAAGTGACATAATGCCTGTTAGTAGAAATCATGGTCCTCCACTTTCAGTTGCAGCATCATTTATATGGCTATTCCTGCTATTAGTTTGCATGTCTCTTTATTTCTGCATTCAACCTGTGTCTGCTTGCGTCACAGCATGTAACTTGGGAACAAATCCAACTCTCACTGTCCAACATGTCTGCCCACGTCACCTGTAACCAATCCAATAATGTCTAATCCTTGTCTTCAACAATGCAGGAAGCACAATCAACAAACACGAGGTACACCCACAAACAATTGTGTTTGAGTTTTTGTTTCCTGCTTAAGATTGATTTACTTTAAGCCACAGCTGGCTGATATTTACTGTAAAGCACTACCTGATCATCACCGGTGAGCATCTGCATGGTGAACATAGTGAGGCGTTTATTAAATGAAGAGTCAGATATTTCCTTCAGGATTCTGCAGAAATCCAAATCAGCTGAAGTTGTTTTTCCTACCTCCAAGTGTCCAAACAATCAGCTACTGCAGCTTCATTGAACAATACACTAATGTAAGCATCCCCCCCAAAAAATACAATGCTGACGTGCTTATGATAAAAGGGTTATGATTTGTTTTTACCATCTTCACATCTTAAAATGCTTATTATTTCCAAAAAAGAAGAAAAAAAAGTCTCAATATACAAATTAAAATCTGAGGCTGAAGATATTGTCTTTAATTTTATGTCATGGACAAAAATCAAATGTTGACCTCTGACCTTGCATGATGACATTATATAGAGAGTCAAGAGATTATAAAGAGATTTTTGCTTATATTTCTGAAGGTAATGCACTCCACCCTCCATTTTTTTTTCAAATTAAGTGAAATTAATTTGAACCAACAGAGTGAAGACATACAAAGAGTAACTGTACATTAAAACAACGTAAAATATTTAAACTGACAGTTTTTTTGTTATACTGACTAAAACAAAAAATTTTTTAGTGTGTTGAAACTCTTCAGTGTTACACTGTACTATTAGTGTGTTACATTGTTCTGTTTCACTAGTTTTACACTCTCATGTCACACTGTATTATTATAGAGTGACAACAACTTCCTGAAGGATTTGTGTCCATAGAATTTGCACAGGCAAAGCCCTTTTTCTTTTCCCATTCTTAAGTCCAGCTTTCCTGATGGCCAGTAAACTTTCTTCGATGGTCTCTCGAGGCTGGCCCTGGCTTCCTTTACCACCCTTTCCCCGCTGGCTTACACACAACTTCAATCAGCTCAACCCTTAACAGGAGGCTCAGTGGAGTTCTGGAAAACCGCAATCAATAAACTTTGGTAATAATATAATATATCTTTGTTTAACAATTTTAGAATTCATAATAAATGCTGAGTTTTTTGTAATCACCGAGAGATGGTTGACCTCTCATTGAAGGAACTCCCCTGACTTCGATCACCTCTATCTACTCCAAATGTGTGGCAGCAAAGGGAGATGCCATATGGAAAGACGATTAAAAGCACTCCTATTTTACACAATAGTTTTAAATAATTTCAACATCTTGATCGCAGGTTTGATTTTGGCTAGTGATATCATCTCATAGGGTCCAGAACTCCAAGTGACAACCAGAACTACTGTCTCTGAATCGAGATAGAGAATAGAGTGGATGCCCTGTATATAAGCCCTTTAGGAACCTCTCTAGGTTTCTAGCATGTACATTTTACACCATGTATGACATTTTTACAATGTAAAAAAAATCACCCCGACTCATAAAACTACAAGCAAGGTAATTAGAGACATCATCTTGCAGTTTTTACAACATTATAGCTCAGATTCTATGTCATAACATAACTTTTTTATTCTGTGGAGCAGTGAGCCATAAAAGTCCTGTAAAATATGGGCACACCTGTCTGATGAGAAGTGGAGTAATTAAAGGTTGCAATTTATAGATGCAACTTATTCTTATTTTCTGCTGATTCTTTCTTTGGGATGTGTCCATTATCCAAGGCCTTTTTTGTTCATGAATAAATGTGTGCTGCCCCCTGTTGGTAGTCCAAAATTACAAAAACTTTCTGTACTGATATAGACCAAATACAGATACAGATACTTCATATTTCACATTTACCCCAAACAAAACAAAACAAATTACATATTTAAAGCATTTCAAGCTCATTTATCTTACCACAGCACCATTTCTAAGATGAAGTTGTTGGCACTATCACACATTCTTTTATACAATCACAATACAATCACAATCACTAGCTTTAAAGGTACAGGACCGACTTTGAATTTGCAGTTTTGTCATTTGCAGTTCTATTAAAACTGAACAAAATCCATCTCCTTGAAATTCACAATAGCTGTCTGTAAAATTCACAGCTCTTCCTCATAGACAGGGAGGTACTAATATTAATGTTATGCAAAGGGGATGTGAATCAGGAACTTGGCTTAAAAACTTTATAGTTAAATGATGATAAAAAATTCGAGTTTGAAAAGCAGATGATGCATTTATTTAATTCTGCATGTTATGGAAATAAAAAAATATATATTTTGCAAAATAAAATTAGGCAAGGTTATGTTCGTTTTAAAAAAAAAATGCATTACAGGATGAACCTGTTTGACTGTTCCCCCTTATGTCTTCCACCTTTGTCGTTTAATCATGCTTAATTGTTATATTCATTCATTTTTAACGACAGAAACGGGCTTCCTTTTGTTTCCTATTAATTTGGAAAAATGTAATCAATTTATCAGTGATAATGATTTTTAGTCCTTGAAACGTCAGCCCCATTGTCTTCAGTCCACACGTCACCTTTTTTTACCCACCTGCTAAACGTTACTCAACGGAGCTCTGTGATTGGTCAGTCATCGGGAAACTTTCAAACTCCTCCCCTTCGGCCGCTGTGTGCAATCCGGCGCAGTCAGCAGCCAGCCATCCAGCGGAAAGTTTTTGGGGCAGTTTTATCAAGCCAAGGTTAGTAGAAAACCATTTTCCCCTCTCAAAATACCCATGCAATTTCAGTACGAGTAACATTTATTCCATTTTGTGTCGACTACAGGCCCAGAAAAGCCCGAATATGAGCCATTTTAAGGAGCGCTTCACCACTCTGCTCCATGAGAAGAACTTGGTGACGGATCAGTTGGCGAATCTGGAGAAAAAAACGGGAGTACAGAGAGAGTACCTCGCCTTGGGTATGTTAAAGGCTCAGCAAAAAAACAAGTTTTAAGTACTTTAATCATGCTTTATAGTACTGGAGCACACTTAAAATAGTACCAAACGTGTTTAAAAAGAAGAGGGGTAACGTCTCTATTAGTAACGAGCTAATGTTTGTTATTTATGGGAAGTTTCCGTTAGCAACTCAAACTGCTGCTTCTAACTGTCGCATGAGTGACTTGACTTTTGACTTGGTTTCATGTCCTGTTACACTGTGACTTAGCTCATTTTATCTCTCTGTCTGTCATAGCCAAATGCCAAAGTTCATCCCGCTCGCACCTTTATGCTACTTTAAAAGATTAGAGATTATATGCGTGATCGTAATTACACACACACACCCATTTCAAAATGTTGCTGCTAAAAAAAAAAGGGGTTTCTTATATCCCAGGACCACCACCAGCTGGTCTCAGGGGTATTTTTATCACGTCCTGAAATATCCTGTGCAATGCAGAGATGGAAAGAGAAGACTTGTTATTTAAACTGCGGGGTGCTCTTTTCCTATGAGTATTGACATTTCACTGCTGGGAGTTTGCACAGTGGATGTTGTAAAAAGAAAAAAAGACACCACAGGATATGTTACACATGGTTTGTGTCTGCAGTGCCACTCTGATACAGGAAACGTGCCACCCGGTGTGACCTACATTTAAAACCTACTACTGTGTCTTTACCCAAAACGGATTAACACAGATGGGTGCTCACAGCATGACATGGAAAGTGCTTTAAAGTCACCAATGGCAAGATCAAGTATGAAATATGTAGTAGGTATTTAACTGACTTTGATTAGAGCTGGATTACAAGCATGAATGCACAAATAGCTACAGATGTAGTTATTTTAGGTTTAATGAATTACCAAAAGATTTGAAAACTTTCCAGTATCTTTCATAGATATCAGGAGTAATGGGGCGTTCGTTCATGTAAACAGAAAAAAAACAAAAAAAAACTGCATTGTGATGCATCCTGTAGTGATACTGTAACTGCATGGTGTCCTCCTAACTACATCAATGACCTCAAGAAACGATTCATCAAGTTTCTAATAGATGGCTCTGAACTGTTGAAACTCAGTCTTCTGCTCCATTGTGGACGTGTTACCAAGTCGATGTAGCCGGGGTTCAAAGCCAGCCAGCGTTGTGAAATTAACTGGCTAACGCATGAGATGACCCCGCTTTACTAAATTCTTTCCTGCATGAAGCAGAATGCAGCAAATGAATCAAATGACGCGTCCTAATAGCAGCACTGTCTGTTCAGTCTTGTTAGGGAAGCGTTGTCCACATTGCAGGACTTGACAAACACGTGCATGGCTATTATATATTGTTCTGTCTGCTATCCTGTTTTCCCACCTTAAGGCTGTGTTGTGTTTAGCCTTGAAGCTGAAAACTCAGTCAAACAAGTTCTTTTTAGAAATGACAAATATCTCAAGTTCATTCTGACTCCTAGAAAGTATGCAAACTAAAATGCGGACTGAAGTAGGGCTTTTCTTAAGGCCTCTTTCTGCAGCCAGTTTTTTTTTTTTTTTTTTTTTTTAAGAAAGTGGTCATTGTTTATTAACTTCATGTTCGATATGTTGCAAAGAGAAACTCCCATCTGCTGAGTTCTTTGAGTCATAATCAGGATTACGCAACATTAGAAAGACTTTCTGCCCCAGTTCAGTTTTACCACATGTGGGACATGTGTTTTCATTTTAAGGCTCTGTATCTGTTGTTTCCATGAGTTCTCCTCTGCTCACAGCACAAGGGCAGATAGCAGGGACGTTTAGAAACGTTTCTTGCAGCAGTGAAAAAATCCCTAAAGCAGCCTTCAAATTATAAATACCTGGCTAATCCAGCAGGGTGGTTTATGGGTTTGTTTGTTTTTCTACTCAAGTTGTTGTCCAGTAAGGAGTGTTTTCCCTTCAGGCTTTTCTTTTTTAACCAGTAGTTCAAGTTTGCTTTAGTGGAAAGTGACATGGATAATATTTGTGTATGCACAAGGACAAACAAATGAGATGGAAAAGAGCAGGAAATATTTTTGAAAGGATCGGGCTCCAGACACTGCAGCTCTTTGTTGTGCACCGTGCGCTAGAATTTAGTTGAATTTTGCGTCAGCGTGCACACTCCCACCTCAATGTCCTGCAGAGTTTCTCTTTTGTTTGATTTACTCGGCAGTCAAACACAGATCATTTGAGTTTCATTGTGTCGAACCAGCGGCTCTCTTTCACCAGCAAACATCCTCACTCTCCAGAGCGTCAGGCTGTCACTCACATCTGCAGTTACTTTCCAGTTGAGCGATCGTCTTGTCTGTCTGTCGAGCCCTTGTTTAATTTGTAACATGCATTATGCTTTAAACATGTGCTCAGTGGCCACTTTTTCTCCAACCATTCAGTCCATTCATTTATTCAAGCCCTCAGCCATAATGTGGGCCTTTACAAAGTTGATATTATCAGTAAGGAGTTCTTCCAGTTGTTTGTTCCTCAGCGAGGTCGTTGTTAAAGGTGGTTTTGACTGAATGACTTTGTATTAAAACGTATCATTTTAGTCCCGTTTATATACAGGAAGTGTGTTGAACGACAAACACCAATATAAAGCCCTGTTTCCACACAGCGGTCCGGTTTGGAGCAGTACTGTTTGGTACTGTTTGGTTCGGTAAAGCTTGATTAATGAGTACAACACACATGCTAAGCTAATGAGTTTTAGGTTTCTATAACATCTGAGTCATTGCAGAATAATCTTCTGTTGGTTTGAGTAGTTGATTTGGCTTTAAGTTCAGCAAGCTTAAAAAAAAAAAAAAAGAAGTGCAGAAACCTTTTAGCATCTACTGTTCCAACTGTTCATGTGAACACAATACAAGTCATGGAAAAGCTGATCCACACACAGTCGTGGATTATAGGTCAGGTTTTTGAGACTCTGGTGGATTTAAAGTCAACTTCCAAGCAGCAGGATTTGAATATTAGTGTTTGACTTGTGTTCTGTGCTCCTCCTAATCCCGGCACTGTGCTGTCCTAACATCCTGCTGCCGTGTTGACAACAAGGCCATGTTGCTTGACATCAGATGTTTTCTTCATGTAACTCGATAACCTCACCCTCCCTGTACTCTCGCCTCGCCTCTTTCTCCCTCTGCAGGTTTTCTGAGTTTCATCGGCCTCTACCTTCTGTTTGGATTTGGAGCCTCACTGCTCTGCAACCTGATTGGCTTTGTGTATCCAGCATATTTCTCGTATGTATGAAACTTGGATTAATCTGATGAATGTTTTTTTTTTGTTTGTTTTTTATATCAATATTTTGAAGATGAGTGCAAAAGAAATATAACTTTAAAAAAAGATCAGATACATACCTTCTTTTTGTAAATTAACTTTATTCAAACTACAATGAAGTTCAGTGGAGACACTGTAGTTGTCCGAGCAGGGAAAGGAAGGCTGTATAAATCCAAATGTGCATTGTGAAGAAAATGTCTGAGAATAGATGTAAACGTTCAATCACTTTGTGTTCCACTGACAGCGTCTGGACTTCTGTTAATTTAAATGTTTAATTGAGAGTTTGCAAAGCAGTTGTAAATAATAAACCTGTGTTTCATGAATACTCTCTTCTTAACAGCCTCAGGTGCGCTCTTTTGTCCACTATAGTATTTTTTGCATAAATCAGTGTGGAAAGCTCTAGGACAAAAACAATTCTTTGCATTCCTTTTTTTTTTCAACCCAGCAGCAGAAATCCTAAATCAAGCAACAACAGGGAAATAGCACTGTTCTGCTGAGGTCCAAAGTACTTAGAGATTTTTTTTTTAAAGACGAAGTGGAACAGTGGAATGTCCCAACTCTTTTCCAAAGTGAATCTGGTTTCTATGTTTGGTTTGTATTTTACCCAGCATCCCTCTTTTTTTCTCTAAACAGGGTTATATTTTTATGAAAGCAGCTCTTTATTCATACATTTCTCTTTTAAGCTTTTATGTTTTTAGGAGTTGAATTAACATCCATTTCAGTTGTAAGTGATCAAAATTGGTTCTGCTCCTTCTCAAAATGTAAAGCTTTCTGAAGCTCCACTCTCTGACTTAACTCAAAATGTGTTATTTGTTCAGTATTGACTCCGTCTCCTTCATCCAACCTGTGCTCCTGTCCTTTCAGTATTAAAGCCATCGAGAGCAATGTTAAGGAGGACGACACACAATGGCTGACCTATTGGGTTGTTTATGGGCTGTTCAGCATCGTCGAGGCCTTCTCTGACATCTTCCTCTCCTGGTTTCCCTTTTACTACGCTGGCAAGGTAGACGGACCAATATGTCTTTATATATATATATATAGAGAGAGAGTGACTACTTTTTTTAATACATATATATATATATATATATATATATATATATATATATACTTTCTGTATTTGTATTTTCACCAATTCCTCTTCTGTAAGTCTGTTTTCACTGTGAAACTCCAGTCACAAGTTGTTGAATCACGTGACATTCCATGTCGCTGGCTTGCCAACAGCGCACTCTTGTGGACATGTCCTGTAATAGCCAAAGATGGAGAGTCGCATGCCACATTGCAATTTGAAGCCTGTTTCTATTCTGTGATGTATCCACACTGGAACTGTGGACGGAGGAGTCAGTGAAGATCAAAACACATCCATGAATCTCCAGTGGGAGTAAGAGAGCTTTAGAAATGAATGAGTTCCCATCGCTCTTCTCTATATACTATAGGCCTTCAATACAAAAAAATATGATATATATATATATATATATATATATATATATATATATATATATTTTACAATAGCCTAAAAGCTCTGTCATCTTGTTTTTTCATCTCACAGCCTTAAACCTTAACTTGGTCATTTCGTGTTGGACAGGATAAACAACCAATCATTAGTCACATTGATCTAAGATCTGCCCTCTTCTCTCCCCTCAGTGTTTGTTCCTGATTTGGTGTATGGCTCCAGTGACTTGGAATGGTTCGGATATCTTGTACAAGCGCGTGATCCGCCCTTTCTTCTTGAAACACCAGGCGGCCATGGACAATATGGTCAGCGATTTGAGCGCCAAGGCCAAGAACATAACTGACACTGTCACAAAGGAGGGTGAGCTAACTGCAGTATACATGCAAGTACAGCCACGTTTTATACCCATTTGTCCTGCACCTGCAGCAAACATACTCTCGCAGCAGACTAACGCCCGGGCCAACTCACAAGAGAAAATCAATTGAAGGATTACAGGATGTCCACCAAAAAAAAAGACTCCCACAATTCAGTTCTGCTACTGCCCAGAGCAGACACTGTCACTTTATTATTTTAGTGTCGTTGTTGGACACTGTCAGACTTTTTATGCGCAAATTTGTAATAAAAGAGTGGGCCACGCAGAGATTTATATTTAAGAGGCTGTACACATGATTGATTCAATTATGACATTTAGGATTTTAATATTGGGAGTAATGAACTTCTGGAGCCAGCCTCAGCTCCGACTCCACACTGTGGTCTAGAGTCATTCTTTACAGACCCAGGGTCGAGTTGTTACTAACAATCAGGCTGCTTGATAACAGCGCTTTGCTTAGCTCTTGAGAGCTGTTACTGAAGCTTATACTCAACACTCAGTTACATTCACATCTTACTGCTTACCTGACTCTGCTTTAATAACCGATGCCTGTCTGATAGACAGGGCATGCAGGCACATATTAACAGCTTTGCACTAACTGCACACTTCCCACTGTCAAAAAGCATCATCCCATTCATCCTGATTCTGTTTTGAGGTGCTTTTTTCCATTTTTGTGAAACATTGTGTTCTTTCTTTCTTCATGTTCCATCAGCTGTTAACCGGGCACTTAATCACGACAAGGACCAGTGAGGGACATCAGAAGACTTGGTGTGTGTGTGTGTGTGTATGTGTGTTTGTGTTTAGTCGTACTGCCTGAATCAGTGTATGTCTGTGCTTCTTATTTGCTTCGCTTCCCTCCTCTTCCCCAATGTTGTCTTCAACTGAAGAACTTCAAACTCCTGGATGTTATTTAAATACTGTATGTACATCAGTTTACAGCCACAGGTACGACTAAGACAATCAATAAAACTGTGATCTTTTTAATGGGATCTCTCTGTTGAGTCGCACAATAAGTGGGAAGAAATGCAAAGCAAAATATTTGGTTGTGTATCTGCACGTTTCAGTATACCTGAGCATTTTCCAATGGAGCCATTGAAAAGATTGGAAAACTGAGTCTCTTAATATTGTATTTAAAAAGCAGTTTGTCTTAAAATATGTCTTTTAGTAGCATTTTCTAACACTATAAGTGAAAACTAGAACTTGCTTGTTCCATGCAGCATTCAAAGTCTGTTGGGAATGTTCCACATCTTGAAGTTTAACTGGATGACTTCTGTCTTTTGATATATCTTAATTTATCTTCTCCCAGGGATGTAATAATAATAAAACTGGAACCCTAATGAACTCAAGAAAGGTGTCTGTTTGTCTGGATTTAAAGTCTGAAGATTTTCTTTCTTTTTTTCTTCTCTGTTGCCCTCAATAACTGCTGCCGTTCCTTATAAGATTGGAAAAAGGATTGTTGGGTTTTTTTGGCCTAAATTACAATTTTGATTCATCAGTGATTTGTTTTGTTTTTTTACTCGGGCAAATTAAGGGAATTTCATCTTTCGATTTGCGTAACCAATAACTCCTTCACATTCTTTATCTCATGAGAATTTGTTTAACTTCATTTGCAAATCTGTAACATGAAGTTAAAAAAAAAGTTATTTCTGATTGTTCTTTTTTGCAGAGAAAATATGAATGCCATGCATATTTTCTCTCTCATCCTATGTAACCACTTAATCTTTTGACCTGCCACCCTGAAACCCATTTAGTGGCATTCAGACGGCCTAACCACCCAAGCTTGAATTTGTGTTTAGCTCTGAATTTATGCTTGAGGGCCTCTGAATGGAAGGCCCTTTGTGTTCGTGCACTGGATGTAATGCATGGTGGACGAGCCGGTGTGATGGCCACAGGAGAGGAAGGCACCCATCTGGAAATGGCTGCTGTGAAGACGTGACTGATGGGTGTTTATGTATTACCTCAGCCACTAGTGGTTGACAGGTTATTGATTAAACAGAAAATTTGACACAGAATATAATTATTACATTGTGTTGATGTGTGGTTTGAGTCAAGCGTGTGACCTGCAATGGCTTTAAATGGCAGAAGATGATCAGAGAAGAGGGAAATAAAGACTGAATGGCCTTTTTTTTTCTCTTTTTTTTTTTTAAACCAGCCATATTTAAAATAACTTCTTAGACATAGATTACGGCTGGAAAGATTTTAAAGCCAATTCGTTCATTCAACGTCAACCCCTTTCAAACAGATTTGGATTTATTTTAATATTCCTGGACCCAACAAGATAGATTCTGTACAGACTGAGATGATACTTTAGGTCAGATTACACATGAGAATCTTCACTGGGGTGAGTACATTTTCATTTTTCTTATTTGTTTTGTCACCAAATATGTGTCAAAACAATGACTATCTAGACTGAGCTGTCTGAACCTACAGATATGAACACTAACCAAGCTAGGGACTACGATTTATATTACACTAAACATCAGCATGATGGCATTCACATTAAACTGAGGCTTTCCTGTATCTGAACAGCCTATTGTTGGCTTTTAAAGTTGATGTAGATCAATATTTATAATTTTCAAGTCAAGTCAAAATCAATAGGTTGCTTGATGGTTGATTGTACGCCTTTACCAATCACTGATTGTGTTAGTGAACAAAGAACTCTGTGACAGACAGAAGACCCCATCTCTACCATATATCCCATATTCAAAGCACTCCAGGACTTCCAGTGGATGATGGCGTAAAAGTTACCCTAACAATTCTACCTGAAGATTTGGTCCCGTATGTTATTGGTATGGTGGTATCGGTGCAGGTGACCCAATCAGAAGACACATTCATTCCAAAATGCTCATGCTTAAACTCGATTTAAATTTCACGTAGAAATGTAAAGACATCACAAATCTCAAATTAAGAGAACAAATAGATTTTTTTTATGACTCCTCTCCTAACGAACGAACTCTGCATTACCCATCTCTTTCTCCATGTGTTTGACTTTTTATTTCTTCTCTGAAAACAGTCACTGCTGCTTAAAAAGCTCCCGGCCTTGCAGTTCCCGGGTGTACCGACAGAGGGAGACAAAAACAAGGCTATGTGGACGAAGGTGCTGGTGAGTCATACAGTGAAACCGTCACGTACCGATACACGGCTCAAAACAAGGCCTGGTCTGACTGGACCACCGACCTTTATTAGCAAGGCGGCTTTTATCACAACACCCGTTAAAAAATAATAATTAAATGTTCTTATTTCTGCCGATAGACATTTCATGTGGGTCTATTTCGGGTGGGCTGGTATACTTCCTGGTTTGTGGACTCGGTGATCTACCATTTTGCCACTTATTCCACGTTTTTTGTTTTAGTTTGCATAAACAGGCTGTTTATGCAGCCATTGTTGATCATACTGTTCATATAAACGTACACACGTTTAAGCTTAGTAGCTCTGTCCATGGTCCTGAAACACTTTGGGGTCGCTGTCTGTGGTGCTGATTAGGGTTTAGGCAACGAGACAGCCCCAAGTGAGCCCACCAATACAACTCCCTACGAATCATCTTATCACGTATTTTTAAACTATGTTTGGTAAAGTGAATGCATTATTGTTGCATGGCTTAGTTTGCTTAGTAATCCGACATTAATAGTTTCTAAAGATATCTATTAAAGAACGTAATGGGAGAATGATTTACCTTTTGAGCCAGTCGATTCTACATTTTCCATTCCTGACCTTTAAGTAAATTTAAAAAATTAAACTCAAGATCTAACGTGCTAGTCATAGGCCAAGATGTAGGTGTCATACCTTAGCCCTGGAAAAAAAACTATATTTTGTGCTGTTCCTGAAACGTTGACAACATGATATGAGACTCAGCTAAGAAGACGAATATTTTAACTATTGTCTGCTTAAATAGTATTCTACGGGATAATCAACATGTTTCTGTATTCTATGACATGGCCCGACTTGTGAATATTTTAAGTTTTCATGTGTAGTGTCCTATTACAAATCATTTCTTCCTATTACTATTTTTTTTTTCTCGATGATGGTGTTTGGAACTATCTTATGTTCAGATTCCCCCAGATGCTAATATTTCAGCGTCCAGTCTCCAAACACTTTGTATTTGTAAGAACTGAGAAAATCAAGTGTGGACAGAAAAGGGAGAGGGCATAGCACCTCCCACGTCCTCTCTGCGAGCGAGAGAGATAGAGAAAAGGGGATAGAGAGACAGGGAGAGAGAGAGAGAGAGAGAGAGAGAGAATCTGCTGTCGTGGTGTTGGAAATCGGACGACATGAGCTCTACATGAACCGTGTAAAATGCTTTAAGACGCTTTCGGCGTTTGTCTTTTATCCGTCTAAATCAAGGACGAGCTTGAAGCGGAGCTACATACTTCACCACCAGGTATGAAGATGCTTGTTCGCTTTTCATGGAGGTTACATGTTGGTATTCAGTGGCGTAACCGTGGAGCTTCTACCGCGCTGTATAGTGAGTGCACACGATTCCGAACAATACCAGCTTTTTAGTCTTTATCTTATTGTTGTTGATTTATATTCATCCTCCCAAATATTTGGGTTTCACACCTTTTCGTATTGAATATATGGCGCCTATGCCTGCACAGCCATATTGGCAGTCAGCGGGAGAGGGCAGAGATATGAGGGTACTGGGTTTATCATATTGCTTTGAAGAGTAAAGGGAGTTGGAGGAGGGAGTGGAAAGGGGAGGAGGGGGAGGGATGGGTGACGGGGGGGTTTCGCTGCAACTGCGAAATGATGGCACCGCTGCGAGATGGCGATCCTCTGGTATTTATGAATGAACCGAGCAGAGTAGGGTGGTCTGTAATGGCGTTGCACACCAAAATTGCGCACCGACGACAAGCCCTGTCACTGCAAGCCCTTCCTTCCTGCCTGAGATGAACGTCAACATTAGAATATACAGTAATAATGACGCCAGCGTGACGCATAAAGCCCGATTTCTGGTGCAAAAGCCGTGGTTAATCCTCCATCTGGATCCGTGTTTTCTCCATGTCTCTGCCGTGCCGTGCCTCAGTCATGCGCTGTTTGTTGTTAGTTTAAAAAAAAACTGAGGGGGAGAGGCGTCATGGAATGAAAAATGAGTTATGAATCATGCAGGTCTTCTCTATGCACTGTATGTGCTTATATGTATGTGATTCAACTTCCTGTTTCCATTGCCAGTCATGGGTGTGCGAATGTGTGTGGGGTTGCAGAGAAAAGAGAAGAGATGTACAACTGTAAATCCTGTGTTTAAGCTCTGAAGTGGTTGGGTGTAGAATAGAGATGCAGATGTTAAAGCATACATGTGCTGATAGGGGATAAGTGAATGTGTGGGGGA
Source organism: Symphodus melops (assembly GCF_947650265.1). Taxonomy (NCBI): domain Eukaryota; kingdom Metazoa; phylum Chordata; class Actinopteri; order Labriformes; family Labridae; genus Symphodus; species Symphodus melops. Next base: position 14,066,726 of record NC_136709.1, read on the forward strand.
GTGTCAATGGCCTGGCTGCCTGCCAGTCTGTTTGTCTGTCTTAAATGGCCACACTATGGTTGCATAAGAACACTGGCAGGACAAAGAAATGACTCAATCCATGGTAACAAGGAGAAACACTGAAAGATAAGATGATGCCAATGATGCTGACGTCTCCCATGATGCAGAAGTGTGGATCCTGATGATCAATGATGATATATTTTCTTTGTTGTTTCAGTTTAGGTAAATTAAACCACGGTAGCCATAATTAACAGAGGTCTAGGAGAGCAGATGTTGAGGATGATGTGAAGTCTTTTGGTGCTTCATGTTTGTGTTGAGGCAGACTGGTTCCCTGCTCACACAAGCATCCTTCAGTTTTCTGCGATGACTATGATCGGGTGTGTTGTGAGCTGTGGCCAGGACTATAAATATGTTAATTCAGAGAATGAGGAAAAAATATCATCATTAGACCGTTGGTGTTATTGCGTTGTAGATTTTGATCGAGTTTGAGTTTTTTTATACATTTATTAGATGGAAACAAGTTCTAAGAGGCTATCGCAGTGTTACCACGGACATCAAAAGATGTACTTTCACAAAATGTACTTTCTGCCATTTTGATAGCAATCCAATCTTTTTCTTCAATACTAAATTATGTATTTATGCACAACATTTATACATAATATGCCACAGAGTTGGAAAAGAAAACAAGGTGAAAACAGAGTGACATCAAGCCATAAGAGAAAACTAAGTGAAAATAGACTGTTTGTATACTGGAATGCTGTGTAATATTTGTAGGCTGGAGATTTTAGAAACAAAACCATGAGGTGAAGCTTTTTGGCTGATAGCATGTCAGAAATACTCTGATTGTTTATAATTTGTCCATGTGGCATCATTTCCTCATACACTGCTTCATGTTTTGTAACCGAGTACTCTTTGGGAGCTCCTGAGCTCTCTTAGGTTCCTCGGGACTGTTGGTGAGGATGTCCTGCCCAAACAAACACCCCCCCGCCCCTGAAGATTTCTGACTGTTAAAGGGAATTTTTTTCTTGCCACGCTATGACGGATAAAGCTGGGCTCTTGCAATATAGCAATAAGTAAAGTATTTTACCTGCTATTTGTAAACATAACGGTGAGCATGGTCTGTTTACCTGCTCTTTTGTAATGTTAAGACAAAGAGAAAGGTCCTTTACGTGCCTTTGTAAAGTGTCTTGAGATAACACCTGTTTGACACTTTACAAATGAAGATTGATTGATTTGTAGAACATCTAAGTTGATTTTAAAAAGGAAAACAATTCTTAATGCTACTTTTCTATTTTGGAGTGGCTGTTCAATGCCTTGTATTATTGACCTTTGAGGATCCACAAACCTGGGTTTCAATGGAAGAAGCAGTGCCTTTGTGACTTTCAAAGTGATTCTTAATGTATTGAATTAGACAATTCATTGAAAATAAAGTAAATCCCGAACAAATGAAGCAAATATGCATCTTGTTCCCAAATAGTTTTCCTCCATAATGCACTCTGGAGATTTTAATCCACCAGTTTGTTTTTTTAATACATAAATATAACTGTTGCGTCCTCTGATTTTAGGAGTCGGTCTGTTTCTTTGCCAAGCACAAGTTGTGCACCTTAAGATATAATTATGCACTGCACAATGTCTGCTTCAATACTGGAACAAATCATTGTTAAAGTGTTTTAGCCATTCTGACAGCATGGGCTCATTCGAAAGGTCTATAGGCTTCGTTATATGTGGCATTTGGCAGGATTGTCTTGGATGTGCATAACTAATTGAAGGCCAGGATGGCTGTTCTGGTCAATTATGCACACAGTGACCTCTGACTCTTAATGTTTAACTCGACATTTTATTCAAATGTCAAATGTTCATTTTATATAAATCTATTACCTCCTTCCGTCTTTAAATAAGAAATAATGAGAAGCAGGAGGAGACTGAAAATACCGTAAGTTAACCAGTTTTACCATGGAAGCCTCACAAGCAGCAGCGTTTGTGTGTTGTCCCTGTTTTTACCCATCTGCATTGTTATCAGGGATGGTTCCACTGATAATAATAAAGAAAGATCTGCATCTGATTACATTTTCCTGTAGAAACCAGTGGAGTTAATCCAAAACGACCCACTCTGTCACCATCTGTCACTGCAGGTTTCTGCAACCCACTCCACCAGTCGGTAATTAGTGCTTCAGTCAGGTCAGGGCCTTCACAGCATCTAAGATTGAAAAAAAAATCCATTTGAATACATTATGCGTATGAGAAAAACACATTTCCTCTAGCTTTTTCTCTACAATTGTCTGCTGTTAAAAGGCAGATGCTCCTGTCTTTCCCAGATTTTCAGTTTGTGGTATTAGCAAGGTCTTATGTAGAAGACAGACGGAGCAACCCAGGGTTCCCCAGGACAGGATAATACTCACAGTGTTAATACACACTCAGACATTCTTAACATGGCTTTATTGTGGAGAGTTCTGTTTAAAACTACCTGCATAGATTTAGGATGAACAAGGTTTATTTATTTATGTCTTACTTATGAAAAACAAACCTCATCTGGAATAATTTTCCGTTCCTCAGAACTCCACTTCCAATCCATCACTGGTGAAGACCTTATTAGATTTGCAGGACTATTTTCATTGATGTGCTGTTGCTAACAAGCTAAATGATTATGCATATGTGAATTATTTAGACCTGTTAGGTTCTTAATGAAGATTATATGAATTATATAAATAGATGGATGTGTTTCCATAGTAACAATACATGTTACGAGTGGTGCAACAAATCACAAAACTCACAGTTCAGGTTTTTTAAAAATAATTATTACTGTTCTCTTCCCCCTCAGCTAGCCATGACTACAAATCATAATAATGTTATCACATCCTCAATTTTCTTCATTATAGGCCTAAACATTCGCTATACTTTCGCTAATAATAATTTAAAGCAGACGTGTTACCTCCCATCAGGAGTGTCAACTTTACAAACAAAACAATTGAAATCCTTCTGTAAAAAAAATATGTGCCGTAAACAAAACAAGTTTGTCTTCCTGAACTGAACTTGAGAATGTTCAGCATGGAACATACAGACACAACGTGTGTGTGTGTGTGTGTGTGTGTGTGTGTGTGTGTGTGTGTGTGTGTGTGTGTGTGTGTGTGTGTGTGTGTGTGTGTGTGTGTGTGTGTGTGTGTGTGTGTGTGTGTGTGTGTGTGTGTGTGTGTGTGTGTGTGTGTGTGTGTGTGTGTGTGTGTGTGTGTGTGTGTGTGTGCACCAGCTGCTCCTGCAGCGTGGTGTGTGAGTCAGACAATACAAACAGGCAGTGTGTGTTTAGGGATTATTCCTTTAGTTTTTGGACCGAACATATCAAAATGTAACTCCCTTTGTTTGGTTAAGTGAACAGCTACAGACTACATCAGGCTGTAACAGTACTAGCATTAAGTTTCTGATTGGTGTTATATACAGCCAGCAGCTGATACCTGCGTGATTAAACGGACAAAAGTCAATGCGGCATATGACACTACTTTGTGTCACTGACCATGGACAGTGAAATATAATCTCTTTATGACCCGTTACTACTTTAAAGTCCATAAAAAACTTTTGTAAAGAACACATTTTCTTTCTATTGGCACGATGGATCTCCATGGCACTAACACACACTACACGCTGCCTTTTACTGAGAATCTGCACAGGGTTTACTGTCTACGTATATTTTAAACCAAGTTGATACATTTCCCATCAATCTGCGGATCACATTCAGCGTAAACCTTGGCAGAGATACAAAAGGGTTCACAGATCAACTGGGATCTGTTTTACCACTACATGTTAGTAAGGAAATGTCAACTCATCATTTTTTTTTGTTTGTTACAAGTACAGGGGATCTATTTCTCTTCATAGTAGATGCTGGAATATATCAAATTTATACTCCAGAAAAATGTGCAGCTAATTCAATCATAATGTGGTTAACATAAATTCCACCTTAATTGTGTGTCCCTCTCCTTATATCTCCAAGGCACAATAATAGTCTCATGCATGCTGAATCAAAGCTATTTCATTAAGGTGTCAGAGGGCTTCAGCATGCATCAAAAACTGCATACAGTCTTATAAGGAGACTGCTGGTAACTCAAGCCCTGGGAATTGGGTCAATGCAGAGCAGGCCAGGACCACAGAGGAGGTTAAGCTCAATGATTAGCTACTAAGCCAAGACCACAGTACTGCAATCACTAACGCACATTCTGCTGGGGTGTATGGTGGTGTAGCTCAATCACAGTATAGACTGACACTGATTAGAAGCAGTCGAACTCATCCGGCATAAAGACAGGTGTCACTCTGAGGATGTGTAGTGATTGTTTCTGTGCTCACATTGATTCATTTGGATGGATATGCTCTGCCACTGCCACCTATTCATATCGCTGTATACGTGTCTAATGCATAATTACTTATTTAGTTTGAAATGACTAACACATCTCTCAGACAATAATAATTTGTTCCTATTTTATGATTGCAAACATTCATTCATACTGACTTTTGGAATACACATTTACATATTTAGACAAATATTGTTGTATTGTCCTTCTTGCCATAAGTTGGATAAGCAGACTTATATCTCAAACATTTTTGTCAGTTGTATAAAAGCATGAACCTAGCAGCCAACTAGCTTAGCTAAGCAGCTAACCTGTCGCAAAATCTGCATTCAAGCAACTCTGAAGCTCCCTCAATTACACATTATACCATATATTTATCTTATGAGCAAAAAAAAAAATTGAGGTAAAGTTATTTCAGGTAGAGTTTGGGAGGGTCATATCTTAAGGTGCATTGACTTCTGACTGTAAGTCTTTTTCAGAACTGTCAAAACTCCAGCTCTTGGATTTAAAACTACAGAACATCATTGTATTTAGTGGGCTGTTAGAGCTGATGTTACCTTTGAACAGGGACAGAATGTTTTCTCTTTTCCAGTGTTTTTTTTTTTTTTTGTAGTAAAGTAAAGCAAAGCTAATTAGCTTCTAGCTGCTAGCTTACGTTGCACCATGAAAGTGGAACTGTGGTTTGTCATTAGCCAGTCTGTGTTTTAAAACTACATGCAGCAGTAGTTAACATGTTGGGTTAGTTTGTGAGATCATTGCAATGATACGCAGGTATTGCTTCAGCTATGAGGAATGAAAAGAAATGCTTCCTTTCTTTGCATTATAGCCCCCTAAAGAGACACACACATGCAGTCAAGCAGAGAGGAAAGTGTGTGGTTGCGTCAACCATTTTAAAGTAAAATGAATACTTCTCACACACTTAACTTTAAATCTACTCCAGCATATTATCAACATTTTTAAACTAAGTACTTGTAATCTGTTTTCCATGGGCTTTCACATTTTTGTGATAAGATCCCAGGTGTGAGGCAGCAGTGTGACTGAATATGTGAGATCGAATCAAAATTTATAAATTAAACTGCAACAGTCTGCTCATAAACCCTAATGAAACTGCCCCGATCTAAAAAAAAAAGCTCGCTCTCTCTCTCTCTCAAAATGCAGATTAATTCCTCCTATGTTACACACACATTAGCACTCTCTCTCTCTCTCTCTCTCTCTCGCTCTCTCTCTCTCTCTCTCTCTCGCTCTCTCTCTCTCACACACACACGAAATGTCTGATTTGATATGTGCACAGAGAACAGGGAATCTCTCGCTTGACTGCACAGATTCAATCACACACACGCACATGTTCATACACGACCCTCCAGTCCAGCAATCAAAGAAACTTGGTGCAGGTTTTGAAGCATTGTGATGAGTCTGTTTAGGAACGTGTTCACATTATGGTCATGATGGAAAGGAATATTTCAGAAAACACTTGGATGAAAATCTGTAGAGCCTGTGAAACACTCGTTGCAAAATTGCAGTGTATCCACAGCATTCCCGTATCGGCAGCTTGAATAAAGCCTTTTTCTCCACAAGATACCACGGGACTGCTTTGTGGGTGTCTATTTAATCACGCTCTTGATCTGTTGAATGGCATTATGTTTGATGTTGGTTAATGCGCTTCCTTTGTGCTGTGCATAAGTGGCTCTCTTGAGGAAAATTATGTGCATATTTTTACTAAAGGTGACATTTCTTTGCTCGCTCTGTGAAGGAAACGAGTGGAAAATGTATTTTCTGAGTTAGGGAAGAGTAGGGCTTGTTTGGTCTGTGCCAAAGCTATCTACTAATGGAGATTGGCTGCTCTGCCACAGATGCATTTATAGTGTTCCATTAATTCATTAAGAAACTGCAGTCCTCTCATTTCAAATAAAACAAGAGAAGGGGGGTGGTAAAGCTGAGAGACTGCTTGCATTTGGGAGGAGCATCATTAATCTCCAAGGCCTGGTGTCAAGGACAAACGGCAAAGGAGCGGGTGTGTGTGTGTGTGTGTGTGTGTGTGTGTGTGTGTGTGTGTGGGTGTGGGTGTGTGGGTGTGCGTGTGCGTGTGTTTTTGTGTGTGTTTGTGGGGTTGCACCTGTGAGCGCAGTGTAGCTGCAGACAGAGGGAGGGACTCTTCAGCTAATTTTAGTTCTGAGGAAAGAATGACAGGAGCAGAGGGCAGCATTGTTGTCAGGGAGCTAAAATGCTCTTCCAAAAAAACACACAAAAGGCCCCATCAATCAAAATCACTGTGGCCTTCGTTAACTTGTCTAACAGTATTGAGACATTAAGAATTAAACCACTCTCAAAATGAATTATTATTATTATTGAACCAATTTTGCACAAAGTGTGTTCGCTTTTTTGTTTGGTTTGACTTGTCTGTCATAAAATGAGGAGCCTTATCTACATGCAGTTCTTTAAGCTACCTTTAAGCTAAGCTAACTTTAAGCTACCAGAGTTAGCCTCACATGAAAATATTTTGTTGAACAAATTATTTTTTTTGCAAAAACTCATACAATATTTTATGTTATTATATATTATATGAGTACACAGAATAAGAACCAGACCGTTAAAAAACAAATGCTTAACTCAATTCACTGGCTCATTTTGTCCCTTCTTCTAAGATCATCTAAGATCCAACATCTCCACTGTTTCTTAATGTATTGTGCACCTCTTACCTCAGTTTAAGTTCTATAGTTAAACCAAGCGGCAACCTCCAGTGTGGTAATAACGAAGGCAAAATCCTGCAATTTGAAGAGTGTGGCTTGAGGCCGGAGAAGTCACATCTCACCTGTTGCTAGGTTGACTGAAAGTTAAGGTGAGACAGCATTTTCAGCATGGCGGCTGTTACCATGGCGGCTGTTACCAATGAGACTCCAAAGCCCCCTGTAGTAACTGACGGGGAACGTGACTGAGGCTTCTTTCATTAACATGTACAGTCTATGAGTTTAACTGGCGAAATAACTCATCATAAAAATAAAATAAACTATTATACTTGGGTAACTTGTGATCCTTCTGAGTTTAAGACCCCAAAATGAGTTTGTGTTTTGTTTGATGGTGAATCAGAAATCAAATCAAATTGAGTGTGATTCCCTCCATGATGTACATTTCATAAAAGTTATGCCACATATTTCATTCTTAATGTCAAACAGTTTTCAAACTCGGCTCATCACATACCAGTCTCTCTGGTGTTGTTGGGAAGCTTCATTGAAGTCCAATCAGCTGCAGTGTCCAGTCAATAATTGATAGTCCTTTAAAGGAACACGTCTATTTGTAAAAAGTCTTCCGGATGCAAATTACCTATTTTACAAGACTTACTAATCTTATATAAGTCAGTTCCACTCAGCACCTGTTATATTCCTGTTTAGCCCGACACTTTGCTGGACTCTTCAAGCCTATAATTTGTTGACTACTCCGCATTTTTTGATACAGTAGGCCACTTTGTTGTCATCAGCAGTCTTTCGTTTTATGCTCACATTTACATTATTATAGCTGGAGGGGAGTGAAAAATGCAAGGCCTTCACAGGGAATCACACTTTCATCTTTTGGATTTTGGCAACATTTGTCTAAACTACATTCATGAAAAATCAGGAAAGTACCGTTAAAGAGTTATACCGGTAATCTATAGGTGATATTTTTACGTGTGTCTTCTTTTCCATGATGCTAAAAAAAAGAAAAAGGTGCAGTGTATTGTATTGACCTCATTTAAACCGCTGTAAAGTCTTGTTGATGAGGAACATTGATTAAATTTTGACTGTATTCCTCATTATCATAAAAATGCCAGTGGATTTCACTCTAAAGCCCAAGAGAGACATTACACAAGGACAAGTAGAAAACAGTTAACAAGCTACAGGCATATAAGCAGAAGGCACAAGCCCATCTGCAACTTGAATTGTGGTTGTGTGTTCAGCAGCAAGGATATAAAACACTGTTGTATGTAACCCAGACTTAAAGATTGACTATAAAACTCAAGAGGTACACCCTGATTCCCCATTTATCTTCCAACTCCTTGACTGATATTATCTAGAGCTTGGCAATGCAATTACAGCTGCCCTACCATCAATAGTGTGTTTCAGCAGTGCAAGCATGACAGAAATCCACTTATTCCATCTGGTATTGATGTGAATTTACTGTTTCATTACATCAAGAGCTTAGAGAGCAGCAAATGATCACAATGAATATCACAACGAATGAATATCTTATTATGGGACCTTAAAGCAAGTTTAGAGCCGCAACAGATAAATAATGCAACAGATACAGCGCATAATCATGCACAGACGCTCAACCCTTACAAAGAAAGCAATAGATTACGTGTGCATTGTCCAGATATGTACAAGATGCAGCGGGAGAGTTAAGATTTGTAGTCCTTCAATGTGCAGGGATCCTGACAACAAATCAGTTTTCGTAGAGCTGTGTAATTATCTGTTCTCTCATCATACACACTTAGGAGTGTTGATGTTTTATTTTCTAACCCGACTGCCCACAACATTTTGGTCTTTTTTGTTTTCTTTTATATGTTGAAGATACGATTAGTTATTCTTTTATTCTGAATTAGTCTTGGGGGAAATCTCAAAGCCCAGATGTGCACAGCAGGTATTTGTAGGCAAACAATAAAGAATAACTGGTTTCAAAACGGCGTACCCTTAATGAACAGTTTGTAACATTAATGGATCCCTTGGAAGAGATTAGGGACAAATTGGTGGAAATAAAATATGATATTCATTATTACATTTCTCTCTGTGTATTATCACTTGAAATTTAAGAAGTCGTGTTTTTTTCTCTGTCATGTTGAATCCATATCTTCCTACTGTAGTTCAGAATAGACAAAAAAAAGCAATAATTCTGGAGGGTCTTCGTGTGACCACTGATACATGTTTGGAGGGAGAGAATCTAGTGGTTGATTTTTCTGTCCACTTAGGGGGCAGTAACACAAGCTAAAGACATAATACAGTTGCGTAAAGAGCATTTACGTTGACAACGGTTGCTTGTTTTTGCATGCAACATATAAGCCTAATGAGCAGTGTTTTCATGGATTCTCATTCTCAACTAGCAAGATGCTAACTTTGTCTGTTGCTGTTTGGTGTAAAAAAGTTTTTTTTAAAGTGTCTGCTGTGGGTCAACAGACATTTTTCACACCTGTAAACAGACACACCATGCTGCTGCAAGAAACAAGGCAATGAAAGCCTGGAGACTGAACCAAAGCAGCGGGCAAGAGAAACATAGAAAACGAAAGATGCCTAAAGTCTTTGCCATGTAAAGGCAACTGCAAAGTTTGTGGAATTTGGAGGTTCATTTGTTTACTCATTTATAGCAAGTTATTTGATCCACTGTTGAAAATTGAGGAACACAGATTTAAATGTATTTGTTCAGCATTTCAGTTTTGTTTGTAAGATTGACTTTTAAATAAAAATGTAAATGCCAGGTTGGTCATTTTTGAAAACTAGCATTATTTTGAAACTAGCATCCCATCCATATTCCTTGTTCACCCACCTCCTTCCCTCTGAGCTCCCTCAAAAACTGTGCCCCTCACTTACCTGCACTTGCACCTTTGGTCCAGAAACAGATTTCAGCTCATGCTTTGAGTGTGGGCTTGTGCATGCATGAAGTAGAGAGGCTTGATTGGTTTATAAAACGTGTACTGAGTGCCGACATTGGTAAAGGTTTTAATGTGTTTACAACTGTTAAAGATGACTGAGATTTTTTTGTTTCTTTTTCAGAGCACACAAATTATTGATTATTGTCGGGACCTGAAGACAATTTCAACCAAAGTCTTAAAAAGTGAATCTGGAGAAAATGAACTACCCTGCCTTTACACTTACATTGTAATATTTGAACAGTCTGTTTTTGAACAGAGAATTGGGGTTATATTTAACAAAAACTTGACTTAGAAATTATTTTCTCACTCAAAATTGAACAGTGAATTATAATCTCTTGGATGTATGTATGCAAGAGAGAGATTGATGTGGTACAGTTTGAAAATGCAACGCAACTAATTGTGTGAAACAAACTGAGCTTGTTTAGAGTTTTTTTCATGATGAATTACGTTTTCACACAGAAGTTTGTGTTACTTTTTTTTCTGATGCATCTTTCTCTCTGCCAGAGTTTTCTGCAGTTTCTAAAATTGATAAAAGAGGAAACGCTGGACTGTTTTTAGGGATGAGTCTAACAAACTGTGACTCTGAGAGCAGTATTGATCAGGGAAGTGCTTGCGTCAGGTGCAAACTTGGAGCCTCACCAACCTCATCCTCTCTAATTTGTACTCTGGCTCGTAGTCAGACCTCAGGTCCGACAGTTAAAGTGCTTTACACCCTCTGGCGTACACCACCAGCACCTCTTTTTGGCTCCTCTGTCTGCTTTGTATTTGCTGCCTGTTCATTTGCTAAAGTTTCTCTAAACTTATTTAATTTCCTCTCCTCTCCCCACCCCTCACCTGTCTCCCCTGCTTCCTCATCATACCCCCACCCTCAATACCACAGGTGTAACAGTGTCTCAAGCCTTAGGGGGGCAGAATGCCGGAGCAGAGCAACGACTATCGTGTGGTGGTGTTTGGAGCAGGAGGAGTGGGAAAAAGCTCCCTGGTCCTACGGTTTGTAAAGGGCACCTTCAGGGATACTTACATCCCCACAGTGGAGGACACCTACCGCCAGGTGATCAGCTGTGACAAGAGTGTGTGCACCCTCCAGATCACTGACACCACGGGGAGTCACCAGTTCCCGGCCATGCAGCGCCTGTCCATCTCTAAAGGCCACGCCTTCATCCTGGTCTACTCCATCACCAGCAAACAGTCCCTGGAGGAACTCAAACCTATTTACCAACAGGTGTGTGTGTGTGTGTGTGTGTGTGTGTGTGTGTGTGTGTGTGTGTGTGTGTGTGTGTGTGTGTGTGTGTGTGTGTGTGTGTGTGTGTGTGTGTGTGTGTGTGTGTGTGTGTGTGTGTGTGTGTGTGTGTGTGTGTGTGTGTGTGTGTATACAAACTCAATTTGTTATTGCATGCATTTCATTTTTATAGAAATAATGGAATTCAACATGGCCCCAACACATAACATTAATCAGTGTGTTGCACAGCGTTACATATGTACAGCATGACATACAGTAAATTAAATTTCATTATTGGTTCGAAATTCTTTGTGGTCATTTGCTGATAATTGAAGCCTATGTACTTTTTGGATAACAGACTGGTGTTAGGAGGACCAACAAATCAACTTCTGTACAGACAAGCGAGAAAATAATGAGCCCTTCCCCTGCTTTACAGGTCTTGGCCATAAAGGGCAACGTTGAGGCAATCCCCATCATGCTTGTGGGCAACAAGAGCGATGAGACCCTGCGGGAGGTGGAGACCAAGGATGGGGAAGCCCAGGCTAACCAGTGGAAGTGCGCCTTCATGGAGACGTCAGCCAAGACCAACCACAACGTCACTGAGCTCTTCCAGGAGCTCCTCAACCTAGACAAGAAGAGGAACATGAGCCTAAACATCGACGGCAAGCGCTCAGGAAAGCAGTCCCGTGCTGAGAGACTGAAGGGCAAATGCAGCGTGATGTAAAACCAGAGGAGGACGAGGAGGAGGAGGAGGACAGGGGAAGTTTGAGAAAAGAGAGGAAAAAGGAGGAATAGAATGAAGACAAGAGAATAGAGGGACTCATTATCAGTCAAACGGAGCAAAATAACGGTAGGACAACGGAAATCTCATCTTCACATACTCCTCTGATAGACTGGTGCATTCGCAGCCACAACTCAGCAGTTATTTTAAAGGAACATACAGGATTTCTGTTTGGAGCGTTACATCCATTTTCATACTGCTAAAAGGAGAAATGAGGCAGACGGGCGCAGAAAATGGAGAAGTGGTGGCGTGGGTCATTTAAGAATTACCTGAATCGGTGGGGAATTCTGCATCTGGAGAGTCACAAACTTGGCTTAGGAGACCTGGGGCTGCACTGAAGATCACAATCTGCAGCAGCTTGATTAAAAACTGGAGGACTCTGTTCTACACAAAGCATTCGGCGTGCTTTCTCACTTCTACACCTCCCTCCCTTCCTGCTCAGCTCTTTAACTCAGCCCCTTGACATCCTGGCAACCTCATCCTTTGCATACTATAAAAAAATAAATAGAGAAACGTGATGTGTGCGTGTAACAGAGTCAACAATGTAATTTAAGCTCACCCTTCTGGTAGAAACACTATTTAAAGAGACTGATGTGTCCGTCACGCTACAAAGCACAGGACACAGCGGTTTGAGACTGCTAGCATGAGCGACACGCATTACAGCAGCAAAACGTACAACTCAGCTACATTCGGGAGCCACACCTGAGGACTCTGATGTAAATAAACATTGTTGGATATTTCAATATATTCCAAATGATCTACACATGCCCCACCCAAACGATTAAATCAGCCGAAGGAAGAGGTCGAAGTTCAAGTCATTAATGTTTCATGTCATGGCTCACTTCTGAAAGACTGGAAAAGGTCCTAATTTACTTACAACCCTCTTTAAAAAAAACTCTCTTATTGCAGCGATGGATTCAGCGCAACAATCCTTTTAAGACTCATCATCATGTAGAATAATTCTGGAATCAAAAGAAGTTGGACTCGGATCAAAACACACTACAGAAAGGAAAGTCTGCCTTGTTGACCATGACCATAGACTCAGATAATCATTGCCAAGCTAGAAAGACAAAAGCAAACTGGGATGGATTTTTGTTTCATTTTGTTCTGAGGTTGAGAATGTCTGTTTGCTTTGAACTTTTCATCTCAAATTTCTCTTCTTTTGCCTTTTTTTTGCGTTTGCCTCATAATATTCTTCAAATTTATGTCAAAGAAGAAAGACAGAAATCCGCCCAAACAAAAAGCACACAAAGAGGATGAATACATACATAAAATAATGGGATGAATGTAAAAAAAAAGAAAAAGAATTAGAAAGAAGCTCCAGGCTGCTTGTTCAGTGTGACCTGAATCGGTAATGTTTGTGTTCTCTTTGTTTGCTTTGGTCACATTACTTTTCATATGCTCATTTCAGGCAACAGGAAACAATGAGTCACAAACATAAACACACCCACACCTGCACGACATGTGCAAAAAATAAATAAATAAAATGCATTCATGCAGGAGTCAAAACAAAAAAAATAGAAAAGGTCAACTGTGTAACATTAACACTTACAGGGCTCACTCAGCCTAAATGCCCTCACATTGCACTTTATATCATAAACACACACACACACACACACTTAACATTGATTTGTCATGTTTTTGCATATGATTTATTGAGTTATTGATAATATCTACTTAAAAAATATACACCTGTTTCCACAGCTCTTATGTATGTCCAAAGTGCACGTATACACCTTTTTGTTTTTACACAGGAGCTCTGAAAATTGTACACATTGTACACAGGAAAGCCAAAAGCACAATACTTTTTTACCAACATATCTATTTGTACATTTTATTTGTTTCTCTTTTTTGTATATTGTTTATGATTTCCACCTTAAACCTTCATCAAATAGAACTGAAAAATGGAAGAACAATCCCATCATCATCATAGGTAGCTCTCCGTCTTGTTGTGAAGTGCTTCTTTATTTTTTTGTCTCGTATGTGGCACAATGAGGTTGTGATTCTGCTGAACAACAGGGTATTGTGACGTGACAGCTTGTGTGCGAATGTGAAGTGTGCAAATGCAATGTGACCCCCAAAAGGATTGGAGACGGTACATTTAGCATGGGCAGAGTAAAGTCAGATTATTTGTCTCCATCTCTCAGGCAGTTTTAACTACAATTTGGGTGGAGCATAATCTGCCTGTGTACTATTTAATACCAAAAGACACAGGCGATGCCCCCTCTTAAATGTGTATCCATCTCTCTGGAAAGCACAGCAGCTGTCTTTTTTTTTTAATTCTGTCTCTTTCTCTGTCTTTACGTGTGCAGCAGAATCAACAACTGGGCACTTTAGGGTGACATTTTACTTGAAGATTTGTTTAATAAATCAGCAACGCTTCATTAATTAAAATGTCCCTTCCCTGCAATTTTCACACCCCTACAAATTCACATCATAAAAAAGTGTAGTTAATGTAAATAAGCATATGATAGAAGAATTCAATGTTTATACGCGCTTCAAGTAAGATGTTACCCAAGTAAGAAAAGAAAAACTATACTGGCTCCTGTAGGAGGTTTGATGTTGCTGTGTACTGTAATACGCGGCTCATAATGTTGCTAATATTATGTGGAACTATTTGACAAAACCCACGTTTCAGATCTATCAATCAGACAATAGCAAAATGTGAATATGTAGCTAAGGGTTCCACTCCTTGTCTGTGACCTTTTTTTTGACTGAATTCATTGCTATCTGTTGTACTTTGCACACGTGTGAGGTTCTGTTAAACTCAAACATTTGCATTGTAAACTTCCCCTTTACCTGTAAGGTGCCAGGGATGCTCACATATGGGTTTTTAATTTGTCCTTTTTTTTATTTAAAAAGGACAAAAATATTTGTCCTTTAGCTTAAGATTTCAGCAAGATGGACTGATTTCTGTCATTTCCCTTCATAATGTGTCCATCTTAAGGTTATGATGTGAAAATAACAAAACAAAAAAAACCACAGTCTGGAACAGCTCTGCTCTGATGTGTAGCTATCAGCAGTGGTGGTGCACTCATTGCATAAATATCAGCTTGACATGTCTGGTTTCTCCACGCAAACACCAGATTGCAAGCGCATGTTTGTGCAATCTGTTGTTCAGGAGACTGTCGCTGTTCATGTTCCTGTGTGAAATCTGATACAGCAAGGAGGAGGCAAAAACAATGAGACAGCGTGCAGGATCAGTGTGCACAACAAGCTTGGAAGAGAGAGCAAGCTTTGCTATTAATAGAAATGGTGTGAGAGAGAAAAAAACCAAGCTAATGCATAAACAGTGGCCTGTGTAGGATTTAGATGCTGTCTGCATATGGAGAGGTGTGCATTCATGTGTATTTTTTGAGTTTCTTGGTAGTGTGAATTAATAACTGGCTTGATTTAGGACAGACACCTCTCCTCCCATTGCTCCTGTCACCTTATATTTCAGTGAAGAGTATTCACTGCTGCTGCTTTCTAAATTTACGCGTGTTTGTGACCATGAGTGCATAATTGCATGCACAAAATCAGCCCCCAATTCGCCTCCCTTCGCTCCGGCCCGCAGGAGCGTGAGTGTGTGCCGTTGTACGCTCCTTTAAAATGTCTGTCAGATGTTTAAAGCTTTCCTGTCGAGAATGCCTACACAATTCTGCATGAGTCATCCCTCATTCCTTAAAATACTTCTATACAAAAACATGCGGGCATATAATACTGGCATGGAGGCTAAATAGGCAGACTGCATGCCTTTAGCTGCACACTCAAACACACAGACACATTTTACATTCACACAGGCCACATTCTCTCACTGGCTGTTCTTCAGAAGCAGCGGTGAAGCTCAACTTTTATACATCAGCCATCCAGCCCCTGATATTTTGTCTTTCGTATTCATCCCTTGAATTGTTTTTTATTTATTTTCATGTGTGTGTTTGTGCGTTGGTTGCTTGTGAACAGACTGGAGGCGGATTACATCCGATTGTAGATAGTTGTAAATAGTGTGTAAAGAACTAAACATTTCAGAGATGAGAGAGTGCAGAGGAAAAGATCCAGAGGTGGGAAGAAGCTGTCACCTATAAATGAAGTGTCCAATTAGATAAATACAGCAAAAGTACAAGCTTCCAACTTCAAAAGCTCTAATAAAATCATTGAACTTGATGTATCCAAAGAATTTAATTTATTCTCTTCAAGAAAAACAGCAAATCTGTTTTTTTTAACAACGGAGTCCATGGAAACCCATGGTGTTCAATATTAGATTACGGTAAATAAACTGTTGTCATCATCTTACTAAATACAGACAAAATCATATACCATAACCATGATATTTCCCCATCGCACATTATTTTTTGTAATGCCACTGTCTATCACAAAGTATTTTTCTGTCAATCAAAACAAACAGGGGAGAGCTAGTAAGATGATCGACTGACTGTCGAATCATACTTAAGTAGCAGCCAATTACATAACAGAGTTCTGGTAGTTTATGATTTCTTTACTTTAATTCAATTGATCGAAAGAGGCACTATGAAATAAGAAAAATACATTTGTGACAACATTAAGTGACAGAAACTGAAATTTGAAAGGACCTTTAAAACTGGTGGAATAAAATCCTGATAGAGTTAACAACTTAAACTGGATTTTTCATTAATTAATGGCTTAAAGGTATAAATTTTGTCTTCAGATGATTATTTAATCCAAGTGTCAAATACATTTATTTAATATTGAATACAATTGGTCTCCATAGCTACAGCAAATTTTAAAATGTGGATTTGGACCCAGGGAGTTTCACCTGACTCACACAGAGATTTGTACAGCTGAGTTGCTGTGCTTCACGTGTTTTTACAAAGCAGGATGAGAAGCACGGCCCTGAGAGTCTAGAAAAAGGCAGTCAGTAAAAACTGAATACACATCAAAGGTTGTTGTGTTCTTGTCTAACTATGTTATGTTCCATGAACTCATCTGTACCAATGAGAGCAGGTTTGAGTCCAACCGAGTCGAGCAAAGACGCAGAAAATCTAAAGGAAATCAGTGTTTAAGGATGAGTGGAAATTGACCCGCTGACCTCACTGGCACACCCCTTTACATTTGCTCTAATCGCCTCATATCCTCACAAGCTGTTTTTTGTGCAGACACAGCATAAAGTGGGGCATATAGACTTTGTGGATTATGTAGTTTGGTACTATCCTGTTGCTCTGGCTCTTCATTCCTGCATGGTCCCTATTGGTGTTCCAGCCAGCATGAGAACAAGGACACAAACTGTGAATCATCTTTGTATTTTTTAAATAAATTCCGCATCAGAAGTTTTCTGCTTCAGTTTTACAAACAGTTTATTTCTTTTAAGCACTTGTTGTTTTTTGTAAATTATTCAATTGCTTTTCTTTCTGTTTGGACTTTTTTTAATTTTATTTGACTGATTATAATGTATAGATATTTATTCTAGCAATAGTCTTCCTATTAAGATATACTGTGCTGATGCATCCTCTGACTAACTGAAAATAATATATATAAATATATATAAATATATATATATATAGATGATAATAATAATCAAATCTGCAAAATGATTTTCCTAATAAAATTGTGAACTGAGAAGTGTGTCTCGTCGTTCTGTGCATGTTGACTCAACAATACTTATATTAGTGTTGAGCACATTTAGCAGAGAATCACAGCTGAGACGATATGTGGCAACTTTTATATAGCAAAATAATGTCCAAAATTTGTATGCACATATAAAGTATGCACAACTGTAACTGCAGACAGTGTGTTAAGTCGTGTAATTAATTAAGCAGGAGTGTTTTGCTTTACCAAAACGTGATGACATCACTTCTAAATCACCCAAAGCAGTATTGCACTATGTTCTTATACCAACATGTAAGAAAACATTAGTTTGACATCTATCTATCTATCTATCTATCTATCTATCTATCTATCTATCTATCTATCTATCTATCGAGAGCATGATAGCGTTCTAACGATTGAATCCATGTCAGCTTAAAATAAAGCATAAAAGCAGCCGTACTAGCAGATAGACTTTTTCTAAACTAATTCTTGTTTTCTTGTGGCCGATTTCACACCGCATACACAACAACACATTAGTCATTCACACAAACTAGCCTAGATGATGCATTCACACAGCCTCCCACTCCTCCTTTCACTCTCACTTCTCTCTTAACCCTCTAACATCTGCTTGGGGATGCTGTACCCAGCGCGGTTGCCATGGAGGCGCGCTGACGTTGACGATGGTTGTCGCATCAGAGTGTGGTGTGACCCTGGTGGGGACAGAGATGCGTTACGACAGGCAGAGGTCTCTCAGGCTGCTGCTGCTGGAGTGTGTAACAACGCACAAAGACCCACTGCCAACCCTAAAGGCCAGTGTGACAACCCCTTTGATCTTAATGAGCTAATACACACACACACACACACACACACTTACACACACCACATGTGCTTCTAGACATGTAGGAGAGACTATGTATAAATGTAGCTTGCCAGCACACATTAAATCTCAGAGAAAGTGAAAGAATAGAGATTTGTGTGGATGGGAGAGGGGTGCCACCTTTGTGAGAAAAAAAACTTTTAGTCATGACTCATGTGGGTTTCCACCCCTCGTTAAATTGAAGAGCTCTACTGTAATCCATCACAAATACACTGCCTCTTCAGCAAAACATTTTAAGGGGATGGTAGGACACATGGAGTGAAATGAAATAAGCAACGCCATATGGAGCAGTGAGAAACAGAAATGAAGCTAAAAGGTGAGAAAATGACAGGACAAAAAATGTATAGGCATCAGCAAATGTCACACTCTAAAGGAAACGAGGCCAATGCGGTTCTCATTGGGGGGTTATAAATAGCCCTCCTATAGTTATAATAAGCCACTAAAAGGTTTCCATACAGCCAGGAAGAAGATATGGCTGCACGACTGCGAATGCCTACGTACGTCAAAGTAGTATATCCAGATTGGATGCATCTCCATCTATGCCAGCATCACTCAAAAACAAAGAGCTGCTGAAAAATAAGATACAGTTTCTTACACATCAGACCTTTAGTCCCCTTCACCGCAGAGGAAACCGTCCACAGCCCACCAATAATCATGCAGCAAATGCAGCACTTTCAGCTCTGTGTGGAGGAGTGCAGGATAGGCTACGTATATCGGTGCAAACGCAGGATGCGCCGGGCCTGCCAGGAATAGAAGGAGCGGCCCACACCTCCCAGGAGGAGACGGAGCTAAAGCTGGGTCAATGGCGCCCCTGTGTGGCTGGAAAGCGTAATTGACTCATGAGGTAAAAAGTCTTATGAGTATTTTTGTTAAACAGGTCCAGATGTGGGATGATGTTTCACGAAAAGCGGAAAAATACACCGTCGAAATGGTTGGAGCTAATGCTTTAAACATTTTAAATGTAGATGTTTGATCCAATATTGAAGCACAAAAAGCACAGACCCACGTTCTCCATTTAAATGTAATTAAGATCTACTTTTTATGTTTTTAAAGATACCTAATATATTTTGTGAAACAATATTATTTATATACTCTGATCTTTAAGCAGTACGTAGATTTGTCATTTGCTGGTCACAGAAAATATGTTAATATTTATAATAATATCACGATAGGTTTATCCTCTTAGAGTCGCGTCAGTGCGTTTATGGAGAAAACATGTTACAGACATCTTAAATCAAAAAACAAACATAGACCATTATTATTCATTTAACTGTCCTGAAATCTGAGCCGATAGATTATGGGTCATATACATTTGAGATTTAATTTTTCGATGCTTGGAAAGTTTTATAATAAAAAAAAAAGAAAAAAAAAAGAAAATATTTTTTAGGGTGATATTATTGACTTCATTGTTAAACTAAGTTTAATACACAAGGATTAATATTGAATGAAGCTTTCAATCATGGAAGCGTAACTCACTCCTGACTTCTAAGTATTCACAAGAATTTCCAATCAGACAGAGCTCTTTAAAAAATAAGGATTTGTGGTTCCTGAGATGCTACATTGAAGCGAAAGCTGTATTTTTTTTTTTTAAATGAATAATTACAGGCTTTCAATTATTAAACATTTTTGAATATCTTAAACATTTTAGGTAGTCCCTGTGTTAAAGGTGCTGTCACCGTATCGACCTAAGGGAAGAAGAAGAAGAGAGGAAGGGGAGGGGGTAGAGGAGTGGACACAAACTGGCAGCGAAGGGGGAGGCGTTTGGCTCGGCGAAGTCGGGGAGTGAACGAGCAGAGAGGGTGAGAAACCAGCGGATCTGGCCCTTTAAATCACCAATACGGCGCATTCGGAGGTGAGTTTGGAGATATTCGGGTATTTTTCCCCACTGTGTGCTATAATTGTAACGCGTCTGTGCGCTTCTGCAACCCCGGCTTCCCATCACCGAGGGTGGCTGCAGCGGAGAGGGGCTTCATCGGTGTCACGAATCCGGTTTTCCCCAGCCCTTTGCCGGCAGAGAGGGTGGGGAGGACTGGGGACAGGGTCATTGGGAGATTTCCACAAGCTTGACTCTAAGGACACACGCGGCACTTGTATATAAATATATATTAAAAAAAACCTCTGGATTTAATGTGCTGAAGTAGGCCGATCAATTTGCATAATAGCGGAACATAAAGGCATGCGCTCCAGTCTCGTGCCCATTGTCACTGGATGGGTTCATATTGGCTATTGGAGCCTTAAAAACATGTCACCACCCTGCTCCCACGGCTAACAATCAGGGCCTGTGTCCGTAGGCTATAGTCTGGTTGTCACTTGGGAAAATATCTATGGCTTTGATATGTGCACAAGGTCTGCCTGTGCCTGCGCGCCCGTGCGTTTGTGTGTGTATGTGGATAGCCATGGGAGAGAGAGGACATGCTGTTCTATCCATCAAAATGCCCGCATTGTGTTTTCTCACGGTAGAGCAGTGAGTAGGGGCCTATCGCGGAGGATATGCAGGCCTGATCAGCGCTCAGGAGCTGCGAGGATCAATATGGATTGATGCATTTATGCGCGTCTTGAGGGCGGCTGCGGGCTCTTTTAGCTCCCCGGCTGTTTGGTTGGTTGGTCGGTCGGGGCCTTGCAGCTCTGGTAATGTTTTTTTTTTGGTCCAGGCCAAATCAGATGACCATCATACAGTATGGGTTTTGTATCTGTGCGTCGCCTTAAGCAAATGCTTTCAATCTTAAGACGTCTAGGAGGAGAGAGATCTGACTGATGAAGGGCAGAAACTCATATTTGTAACAGTAAGGCTTCTTTCCCTCAGCCCAAAACAGAAAGTTTAACAAATCAACAGGCTGAAGAATTTAACACAGCAGATTTCTAATAGGCTGCTACTGGAGAGGGACAAGTTTTCTTGTTCTGGCCTGTATATTCTATTCTACTGTCTCTGCCTGTTGCCACTGTTCCTCTTTTTGTAGAAACAATGTGCAGTGTAATGGATGAAACAGCTTGCTAACAGAGGGGATAAAAGTGCTGTCACTTTGTTTCAACATTTGCTCAGTTGACAAGGAAATGTGATACTTGTATGTTTAGAGGTTCAGGTTAATAAGCCTTTGTTATGACAGGAGTTGATTCTGTGGTGTTTCTACAGGTGGTAGTGCTTGGTGTTAATCCCATTATAATTGTAAGGAGTTGTAGTTTATATCTGTTATTCATCTTCTGTTGAATGTCAGTGATGCTGTATGCAGAGTGATTCAGGGACATGGCATATATGTGATGGATTGTGTGTGTGTTCACGTACAGGCCTCTCACACAGTCGCATTGTGATCAGCTTCATATTTGGGATTTAAAGGAGTTGAACTTTGGCAGGTAGAGGTTTAATTTTAATAAGTCAACATAGAAAAATAAGCAACACTCAAAAATTGTATTGAACCTCAAAACAAAAAACAATAGAATGCCGCCATCTTACATTTCAATGAGAGTTTGGGAACTTAACAAAAATATAAGCCTTTTGAGAACTGTTTGCCATTATTTCTAAGAGAAATTACGCCATAATGGGCTCATTCTGAATATATTTTTAGTGCCACTAATCTGACATACGTTTGGCTCCTATGCTTGTTAGAATAAACAATTATAACAATATTGGCATCAAAACTGAAATTGAGACTTACATATGTATCGGAAATAAATAAATATATGACAAATTCTGATGTCCAGGAAACTTAAGTCTGAGATTAAATATTTCACAAAAACACACATAATCCCTGGACGTGAGGCCCTGAAAGTGTTGTGATTAGGATTTAAATTAAGGGTTAGGTTGGAGAAAGATTAGGAATTTCCAAAGTATAATTCAAAAATGTGAACAGAGACAGATTGAGTGAAAACGTTTTAACGTTTTTCCTCTCTCTCTCTCTCACTCTATCTCTCGCTCTTTCTCTCTCTCTCTCTCTCTCTCACACACACACACACACACACACACACACACACACACACACACCCCTAATTACAGCCATGAATCTCTGAGCTACTCCACAGTAGAAGTAATTAAAGTGGGACTCTCCACCCGAGAGAGACAGAGGGCGACAGACATACACGGGGTGAGAGACAGTTGTAACACGCTCACGCTGAGACGTTGAGGTGAGTGAGGAGGGAAGTACTGATGATGGAAAACATCTCTGCATTGCTTAAAGAAGTGAAAAAGGCATAAACACAGGTTGTGTGATAACTTAAAGATATATATATGTCAATGAAGTTATGATGTTGCTCGTGCTCCTGGGATCTAAAAGTTGTGAGGAGAAGATGATGAGGTATTAACAAAAAGTTTTGCGTCATTAAGCAGACACTTTCATGCAAAGTGACAAACATCCCTTCCCTTTTTGAAAATCTCAACAAACATTTATTGTAATGTGAACAATTGAACTGCAATTAAGTTTTAGCCCTCATATGAAGCACATTGAAGGGTAGTTTGAGATTTCTTTCAAGTTGTTTTTGATTGAAGTCACACATAAAATCCCCTAAATCACCGGTATGGATCTAAATCTGAACCCCAGGTATACGCATCTGAATAAAAAAATTGTGCAATGAGTAGAATGTGTAACATAGCTTTGTGAGCAGCAATCTAACCTGCTCTCTTTTTCTCACAGAGAGGAGCCAATGTGAGCTTAGCTGCTGTCCTGCTCTGTCGTCTTGACTTGGAAGCTTTATCACTTAAATCGTCCTCTCCAGCCAGTCATTGTTCAGAGAGTGAGAGAGAGAAAGAGAGAGAGAGAGAGAGAGTGAGAAAAAGAAAGATACCTGTCTTTCTACCACCAACCAGGTAATATTCAATTATCTTTGTGCGTTTATTTAAATGTGTCCCAATGTGCTAGGAGCTTAAAGATCATGTAACATGCATTACAAAGGTTGCTTTTAAAAAATAAAACTGTACAACTATTTAAAACCAAAAGCTGTCATACTTTAGCCAAGATAGTGTTGCACTTACACATAGTCACCACACAGCGGTGCTCTATATCCACAACTGAAGTTCTACAGTCCCTTTAATAACATAAATGTTGATTTACAGGGTAATTTAGCTGGTAAATCAGTGAACTAGAAACAGAGCATCATACAGATTAAAGCTGTATAGTGCAAACTGCTCCAGAAATTAAAAGGAGGGGAAAATGATGATATGTACTGTATAAAATGTTGTTTTGTTGTAATTTAGTTTTCCTAGTTTTAACCAGTGCACATTTGTTACCTTTTAAAGAAAATATAAAAATCTTCAAAGAAAATCTTTTGATTCAGTAATTTTTTGATGCTTGCTATCTTTTATATGCAGCTTAAAAAAGAGTTGATAAAGAATCACAATTTTTACTGTCCGTCTACCTTTGTTTTAACCTGCTTATTTTTTTTCTTCTTCACTCCTCCCTACAGTTTTCTCCTGTGTTGGTGTATTCTGATGGATCAGTATGTCTACCACTAATAATATCGCCCAGGCCAGGAAACTGGTGGAACAGCTGAGGATTGAGGCAGGAATTGAACGCATCAAGGTGAGAAGATAGTTTGTGTGGGATTCATCTCCTCCTCTATCTCCATCCTTTTCTCTTGTCCTTCATATTGAACCAGCCTGTTATTTTTTTACCCTGGCTTGTCCTCTCTCACCTGTCCCCACTCTCCTGTCAGGTGTCTAAAGCAGCTGCAGACCTGATGAGTTACTGTGAGCAGCACGCGCGTAGCGACCCTCTGCTGGTTGGTGTTCCCACCTCCGAAAACCCTTTCAAGGACAAGAAACCCTG
Source organism: Symphodus melops (assembly GCF_947650265.1). Taxonomy (NCBI): domain Eukaryota; kingdom Metazoa; phylum Chordata; class Actinopteri; order Labriformes; family Labridae; genus Symphodus; species Symphodus melops. The sequence goes on from NC_136709.1 coordinate 14,090,842, forward strand.
CATCATCCTATAGCTGAGCTACACTCCTTCTGCCCTCAAACACAAACATATATTTACACATACACACTAAGTACAGTTATCCCCAGATATCCCACACACATGCAAACACAATCCGCTTAGCATACACACTCTCATATAAAATATACACACACTCCCAGAATAGCCTCTCTGGAAAAGCGCCATACTCTGTAGCCACAGTTAGGAGTTCCCTCTTATTGTGCTCCCAGTGGCTGAAGTCAGTAAATCACTGAGAAAGGTGCTTTAGTAAAAGTCATATCTGCTGAAAATTAACTAAAAGTGACAGTTTTTCTGAAAAGGGAGTCGGACGTTAATAATCAGTTGGAGCTGGATATTTTCTTCTTCTTTTTTTATTAAGGTGTTGGGTATAGGAGTGGGAAGCTGCATGTGGGCAACAGAAAAGATGGTAGGCGCTTCTGCCAACCATGCCAAACACGACCTGATGTCCCAATAAATGTTTTTTTTTTGTGAGGCAGTTAAAAGAAATCTAAGAGCTCTCCTTCAAACCTGCTTTTATTATGGTGGGTTTATCTTGAAGCAAGCAGTTCAGCCTTTGCCTTTTATCAGGCTAGCATGTTCCTATCCAAACCTGTATCGACAAACCGTCTCTGCCTGTGGCCTCATCATGGCCGTCCGCAGCCTTTGGCCAAACCTCCAGCTGTGCCAACTTCGACAGAAAATTATCTCTAGATGCTGATCTGCTGTCCCCGATTCCACTGCAGTTCTTTATGAATGCTGATGGGCTAAATCGACGTCTAAACAGACCTCAGATCTGCAACTATGAGGAGAGCATAATGAACTGCTCTACACAGAACTCAAGCTATTAACCCTGGATGTTTACTACATTCTTTCTTAAGAAATACTTGTTTGTGAATTCAATGTACATTTTGATATTTTGTTAAAGCATTACCTAACAGATAAGATAATACTGTACCTTTTTTAATATTATTTTTCTCTGAGGTAGGTGTTTCCCCTGGCTGATCAGGTTTCTCCTCCTCAAAAGACAAAGGATCTGGTTGTAAGCCATGGGGAACACCTAAACAGATACCAGCTAGTATCTCTTAAACAAAGGTTTTTACTGTACTTCAAGCCTCCCTGTGCTTTACCCTGAGAGAGGGCGGGTCACACTCTGGAATAAGTCCATAAGGAGAACAAGGCTGCAGGATATAACCCATATCTAAAATGCAAAAGACTTTCCTGTCCCACTTTTCTTTTCGGGTTTCATTCTATTAATTGGCAGTTTTACAAAGGAAAAGTTGTGTTGTACTGCGTTGTATTCAAGCAGTGTTTTGATGCATAATTATTCTGGATTCATAGTCTTGAAGTTTCAGTCCCCCCAGGAGAAGTATACATTTAAATTACCGGATCAGTAAAGATTCTGTTGTTTTTTTGTTTTGTTTTTTCCCCTCCTCTTCTCTACAATGCTCCTTTTCGGACAACCCAAACTTGATTGTAAAAAAAAAAAAAAAAGTGAAAAATAGAACACACATGAAGTCAAGAGAAACTAACTAAGTGTAAAAACTTTCTTTCAGACATGTGCAGAAGTGATAAGTTGACAAATAGCTGTTTTGGGTTTAACTTTTTGAGTTTCTTTTTTCTATGGAGTCCATGGAACCTGGTCAGTTGAGTATTGCCTTGTACAGTGTTTGTAAGATAACAAATCTAAACACAGAATCCCTCTCTGTGGATGTTAGAGTTTTCTTTTTGTACTACTTACTCTGTTCTATCAGTCAAGATCATGTTTGTCCTTTTTGTTGTAGTTAATTTTTGGTCATTCAGGTTTTAGAAGCTTATGATAGTGGAGGATGGTTTTAACTACAGATACAAACACCTGATGAGGATATATCAAAATAGAGTAAGATAGACAATTGAAACCTGTCAGGTTTAGGATCTTATCCTGTTAGAGGATAAATCAACATCAGACCTCATTCCAGTGGCAAAAACCAACCTCCTGATTTATCCTTTAACTCTAGAGCAGCCCACAAGCATTTCTCATGTGTTGCGTTTGATGCGTGAAAGGCAACGAGGACAACACACATTTTCACATAACACACTCTCTCGTCGAGCAGTTCCTGTTTAGGTTCGTAAGCAGTTAAAGGAATATCAAGGCTGGGGACATATATCTGCTTTTAGTTGGTTTATTGATGGAAGAGAAAAGAGTTGTATTATCATATTTACATTGGAGAATTTAGCAAAGGCTTCTGACAGGACTAAAGTACAGTGAAAGAGGAGGGTGGAGTCATTAGGACAGGATTTGTGCTTGTTGATGGACATAGGAGACATGATCTTGCTCCCTCTTCTCTCTCCCCTGGAAGTTGAATGCATGGAGGGGTTGGTGAGGTTGTTTTTTTAAAAGGCAGACTGTTTGCTGGGGAGAGATTAAAGCTTTATATTTGCAGATATTTTGCAGACGGAAAACAAAATTGGCGTGGCTCTGTCCAAAGGTTGCACAATTTCTTGAGACACAAGTAATTAGTTACACTATGCCTATAGCTTTTATGTTTTGAAAAAAATGTATGCTAAGCTAAGCTATCTGTTCCATCACATTTAATGCACATACAGGAGAGTGGTACTACTTATTAAATTCTTAGCATGTTCGTAAACAAGATTACTTACAAAATAAAAGGACTAGCTTAATTTCAAAATGAAGTTGGTTCTTGTAGGCTGAATAGTTCTGACACAAAGCCCTCCTCTAACTCTAATTAGCCGTTGTTCCACACAGACAGTGTAGGCCGTTCCCAAAATACAGCAAGCGAGAGAGGCCACAGAGAACACTGAGGGTGTGCGTGCGTGTGTGTGCGCATGTGTGTGTGGGTCTTTGGTAGCTGAGAAGAATGATTTGGCAGAGCAGGAGGCAGAAAAGAGATAGTCAGAGGTGCACGCAAGAGTGTGCAAATACGCCTGTGTGTGAGTAGTGGAGACACCGTGAGTAAGAACACACAGTGCCTCCAGGGTGGTTTCAGAGCATCACAGTAATGTAACAGTAATTCAGCCATGCAATTCCAGGTCAGGGTGAGAGTGACCGGAGGAGAGGTCATGGGACACAGTCAGACTAGCATGTATGGCCTTCACTCTTTTATCAGTCTGGAGAAGAGCAAAAGAGGATTCTGTCAAGACTTTGAATTGTTCCGTTGTAGTGTGAGCAGCTTTTTTTTTTTAAATATGATAACCTAAACAATATTGATCACTAAGCTGACTAATTCCCTTTTCAAATATATTTTGTATTTGTCATTGTTGTTTAGCCCCATCTGTGCCTGAGCCAGTTGCATTTATTAGCTGCAGCTTATTTTCACCATTTTTAAAGCTTTAGACTGCAGCCTGAATAGTTTTGCGTTTTGGGAACAAACTTTGGCCTTTTGCTTTTTGCAGACTATTAGTACAGAGGATCATTTGAAATGGAAAAACATTGGCACCAAAGTGGGACTTTCACTATTTTCAACAAATTAGAAGCCAATACAGCTTCTTCTGGAGGTTGGTGAGAGCGGTTATAATCTATAGCCCTATGTGACCCTAAGTCTTACAGTATGATCCTTTCAGCACATTGGCATACATGTTAAATATCACTAAAGTCTTTTCTACTTCCTGAAGTACTAGCTTAGTAGTTGCCAAGCTAAGCTAACCAGTAGCTGTTATTCAACAAACAGACTTATTGAACTTCCTGGTGAACTTCCAGCAGTTAACCCATTAATATTTCCCTCAATGTGAAGCTTTACAGCTAAATTTAAATCCTGATATTCTTAGAAATAAAAACAAAAATATGGAACTAGCTTAGGAAATACCATAACTAGCCTGCTCAAACAGAAACCTTCAGTCCAAACAGTATCAGCGAACAAGTAACTCAGAATAAATTATCATAATTTGATATTTGCCTTCCCCTCAATGATGACACTGTGGAAGATTGAGGAAAACGCTGATTCATTTTTTGTTTTTAAAAAAAGGAGAGGGTGTTCCCTGTAATTTGAAATGTTAAAGGGATAGTCAAAATAGTGAAATCACGACTGCAAACAATTCAATATAAAATAAACACACACACACACACACACACACACACAGTGACATTTTCTTGGAGATGCTTTTTTATCATTATTATTTATTTCAATCATTCCATGTTTGGTTGGGCTACAATCAGAGACAGCCACCCTAAAATCTGTGGTTGGCTGAGAAGTTTATCTGATTGGTTGTTAGTTTGCCTTAGTGACATATATTGTGTTAATGCTGGTCTTTGGGGTTATCAGATCAACAGAACTAACAGTGTTAGAAGAATACATGGTTCGAGATGAAAATCCATTGGTGCAAACAAAGCGAGCCCAGTGAAAAAGATTCCACTCAGGTGAGGAGATTTGAGGCTCCTCATTAGTGGAAATCCAGCATCTCTGCATCGCCTCAGAGCCTTTCCCCAGACTCATCTTTTGTGTTCTGATCTCCTGTGTATGCATACAGTATATGTATCTTTTTGCCTTGATTGATTATGAAGAAAATATATCTATTTTTTGTAACTGTTCTCTGATGTGCCATAACTCATGTTTTCTTGCACATTGTTAATATTTTGTGGATATTGCTGTTAAAAAGATAATATTGAGAAGTAGATAACATTAATAAAAAGATGATATAATAATACATTATCTTATGTGATTTTTACGACATCAAGTAAATATGTCTTCTTTAAAGTGAACCAGCTCATCGACTCAAACACCTTTTTTTTTTTTTTTTTTTTTTTACTGACATTTTAAAATTCCTAGATGAAGAATCATTAAGACTCCTCATAGAGCAATTGATTAGGTTGAGCTAATTCCTGAGTTGAATTGTCACAGCTGTTGAACCAGTTGTTCTGCATTTTGATTGATGACCAAATCTCTTAATGACTATGATATTACATGCAGTTTCAGCTGTAATTTCACTTTTGCAACTAATTTATAGGAGATATGCTACCAATGAACTTGTTATGTTATGATTAAAACTTTTTGCATTAATGAAATAACAAACCATTCAATAAGGTTCAAGTCCCATAAAAAGATAACTAGTGGCTGATGTAAGACACCTATATGTACTTCTGTTTTGTTAAGTGTCAAGTCAGCAATATCAGAGTTCTGAAAATGGTTACTAAGTTGTATTTAGGACTAAAGCAAGTGCTTTTAATGAGTCTGGAAGTAAAACTCAATAACTGCGACATTAACATCTTATTTCAGTCTTGCACACGGATAGCTGTAAACCTTGACTCTTGTTAATGATTAGCTGCAGATATTTCAGTTTTTCTTTTTTTTCCTGTACTGTCTAATTTGGAGGACCTTACTTTTCTTACATTGATTGTAAAAGTACAAATTGCACATGGACACATTCCTTCTGGCCAAATAAGTACATGGCGTGCAAAGATGAAAAGCTGCTGCACCAAGCAGAGAAACAAAGGAAAACTGGTAGGTAAGGCCTCCCAAATGGATCATTTGTTAGGAATGTCATGAGTACTCTGACTTGGCTGTCTGTTCCTTTATAAGAACAGCTTCAACAATCACGACTGTCTTCAAAGTTTAAAAACATAGCCTCTCCCAAAGCCAATCATATTTAGGGTGGAAGAAGCACAGCCAATCAGAAGATAGCCCCTAACTAGCCCCACCCCTGTCCACTAAGTTGTAAACAAATGGGAGGTCCATGTGCATGAGTGTTCCCTTTCTGCAGCTCCACAGTCCAAGCTGTGCACAGACATGTGAGAGGACAGGGTGGAGTAAAAACAGAGTGAAACAAGGACAGAGTGGAGGATAAAACACTTGTACAGAGTTACATGAACATCTTGCGACCTGATCATGTGCAGACACTAAAGCATGGGTGGGGTAGCACAGGGCCTAAGTTGCACTCAGTTAAGTCTTCTTGAAAATAAATTGGCACGCTTGCCTGCATAATGTGACATTAAACAAGTACAAAGGATGCAAATTGTTGAGAAGGAAGTTTCAGCATGCACCTTGCTAAGCAGCTTTCCCCCTCCTTCTTGTCATGCTGAGACAGAATGTCTGCAACACCTTGATTTGCCTGTTATTTTCCAACATAATTGTTGTCCTCACCCCAATTTCTTTTCTACTGTACTGACAAAAGACTTTTCCACTTGTGTGCCAAATGTGAACCCTTGTTTCATGACTCAGCTGTAGTTTCATGATACACACATAGATTACATTTGTGAAATCTAAGAATAAACCTTCAGTTCATAAATTATGAATCATTCATTTATTGGTTTAATTACAGCAAAAATACACATAAATATTAAAACAAACAATACAATCAATAAGTTAATGATGCAGCACTGTTCATATTTAGTTAACAGCATTCGATCAAAAAAAAAAAAGCAGCAATCTTCAAGGCACTGGGACACTGAGAATTTACAAATAAGACTTCACTTCATTCTGTATTCCCTTATTACCAAACAAACACATTTTGCAACTCTTATCGATTTCATCCAATAAGTCCTGCTCTTGGATAATGAAATTCATTACATTATAGTTTCCATGGTGACAATTCCTCCACAGGTTTGGCTTCGCATTCTTTTTTATGAACACACACGCTGCACGCCCATTCTTTTCTAAAGAAAGACCTGAGGATTGTACACAAATACCACGCAGTCACACTTGCACACATTCTCTTTGAGGACTCTCCCATGTTAACACACAAGAATGTTGGGTATAGTTTCATTACAGCATTCCTGTCCAGTCCAAAGAAACGCACTGATCTTCCAGGTAAATGTCGAGGTGTGGACATTTTTCAGTCAAAGCTACTACGGATTGACAGTCACACCCTATAAACACAACAGAGGCACAAAATAGAAGCATAGATCTATTTTTCTGGTGATGTGAAAAGACAGGGTCTTTGAGGAAATCTGCTTTTTCATGCTGGTCTTTATCATTGATTTTCAAAACCAATTTCCACTCTGACTGTGTCACAAGTCTCCTGAGAGGGAGTCCCCTGTTCCTGCTAGTCATCATTCAGGAAAGCCTTTCCCAGGCTGTCCCTGTACGAGCAGAAACCAATCCGGTATTTGAACCCAAAAGGCTCCTGTTTTTGTTCATACACGGTATGTGGGTGCCAGGTCCCTCAGCGTTCCTGTAGGACCAGTTCAGGCACCCACTGGTCAAGGCGTCGACTCTCCTGGCAGTAAGTCCCCACCTCTTGTAGCCTGCAGTGGTCGGCTTGGAGGTTCTGCACAGGAAAACAAATACATCAAATTCATGTTCACATACAAGTTACGCATAATTCATTATAAAAACAAGAGCAAAGTTACAGAATGTTAAATAACACTCGCTTGGTTATTGCTAAAAGTAAACATGTCAGCTGCTGCAGGAAAATCTCCTGTAACAAAATATTCCTGCTATGGCCTTTCAGTTAAGTAACAGGGGGCTGTTATGTTGTGTCAACATACCGTAACCAGCATGCAGTGGAGGTCTCTGTGCTCCTCCTGGTTTCTGTTGGCATCCACAGCACAAAGCAGCTGCTGGAGCCGCTGAACCCCCGATACTCGCAGGATGTTGAGGCCACTGTCGCAGCAAAAAGACTGCAGCAGGGTGAAGTGGATCTGAAGTGCCACATCATCTGAATCATCAGTGGCCAGAACGCACAGAACCACACTGTCTGGATCCCTGAGGAGAGAAAATGAATGTACACATTTTGACAGCAGCACTTTGATATCTGAGACTGATGGTTGGGTTAAGTTATTTGCTGAATTATAGCTACAAGAAGCCAACTGAATTGTTTTAACTCACGAATTGAGAAGTTTAGCTGATTCATAGATGCCAACAGTCAGACAGTCTTGTTTCTGAGCCGTGACCAACAACTCCTCCAGAGCCAGACCTGCAGATCGCATCCTAGAAGAAAAAAACCCCCAGAACAATTCAAGTTTTATAATATGTATTAAAATCTGACACAGGCTGCAAATCTTTTTGCAAAATCTCTGAGTACTTGGTCAAAAAAAAGTCGTACAAAAGCCCTCTGAAGTTCATATATTTCCTCCACCAAATAATTATTAAGACTTATTATGCATCAGGAAGATTGTGATATACAAAGATATTTCATCGTAGGATTTAATAGGCCTATGCATAGTCATCAAAGCGTGCAGGCTGTAACATGCACAAACACTGAGTCCTCAACACAGGTTGAATTTATACACTATGACTCGTGCATCACAGGTGTGTGGTGTATAAAGTAGTGTTAGTTTATAAAGATAGCAGGTCAGCTACGACAAATACATTACTTTTTGCACCAAATCTCTGTGCTTTACTTCAAATATGGACACTGCACCCGAATAAAGTCCTATATCCAAGACATACAAATGCACGCAACGAGTGGTTCAAAGGACGATACGTTGTTGTCCAGCACGTTATGCATCCACATGTCTCAGAAAGCCACACAATGAGCCTGCTGTGCAAAAAAAACACAAAACAAGAAACTCACCTGTTGTCTCCGAAGCTTGTCTCTGGAATCATCTTTGCTTATCACGAATGAATCCAAGAAAGAAAGAGAAAGCGTGACAGTAATCCGTTGATTTGAATACTTCCTCACTCAGTGTGTACACACGGGTTGAGCAGCAGTGTTGGCTGCGCTTTTTGATGTTGGCAACGTTGGGACACACAGTTTATACCGAGACTGAGAGGAGGCGGGACCGAAACTTTAGGCGCTCTGCAATTGGCTCCAACGCCAACGTCTCCTATTTGCCGTTTGGACGGCGGGTTTATTCGTTTATTAATGTGGACCATAGACCGTATAAAGGGTTACTCTGACTGATACATTTACACTACATTAAAGTTGAGTCGATTTTTTTTATTCTGATATATTGATGAAGGCCTAACCTATCAAATGCGAGATAAACCATCAGTGAAAAACAATGATCGCAAGTAAACTAGTTAACTATTTGGATCAATCGTGAGACATTTCATAAACGTATCTGTAGTTGAAGTCCGGTTATGAAAACGAGAGCGACATCTGGTGGCTTAATTAGGGAAAGACAAGCTTAAGAAACTACCTGCATTGTAAAACTTGAAATAAAAAAAAGTGTCATAGGCCTAAGTATCAAATTAAACGTGACAAGATTACACAAGACCTTCAGGAAAAGCCTTGTGATAGCAATGATGCCCATACAATTACAGAGTCACACTTTGAACATTGCACTCACACTTGTGCCAAGATAACACAATTAAGGAAATAAAAGTGTATTAAAATTCAGTGGCCACGTCCCCTTTGATCCTCCTCATGTAGAACATTTTTATCCGTAACACGAAAGGATATGATTACAAGAGTCCATTCAGACAAATCAAAACAAAACATGCTTGTAATTCTTAAAGAAAAGTATGTATTTTGTAAAGAGAGGTTAATGCTGAAGTGCCTTCAGTCTGCATTGTTTTGAATGGTCACAAAACAAATGGCTGATTGAAAAGAAGAACATGACAACATGACCAGGCTTGAACTGGAGCCTGGCCACCCACAGGGTGAAGCACACCCGTCGCCATAGGGGGCCGGGCCCGCCCGCATAAATGCACTTGATGTGGTCCTGTGAAAATGATAGACTTTTAAAATTTAAATTTTTTTAGCTTGGTGAAAAGGTGAACAATTTCAATCTAAATCTCTAGCCTAAATTTAAAAAGTGAAAATAAACATTATTTTTGTAATAATGCTTTTGTGGCAATAATGTATAAAAATCCCCCTGAGCAGAGATTTCTTCTGCAGCCTGCAGTAGACCCACTTTGAATCTGCACTTCAAAAACAGACATGTTTGAAGGGTGATGCACATTCTTTATTCATACATTTCTCATGGCCCACAAAATCCACATATTTAGACATTGTTACTGTGTTTGATTACACACAATTAGAAAGTGAAAGGTTGTTCGTGTTCAACCTTGCAGTGACTGTTTTCACCCCATTTACCCCCATTCTACTCTGCCACAGTGCTTTGCTCTCTGTCTTCATGAATATCATGAATGAAACATCAAACAGTACATACAATATTCAATACATGCAGACACATACAGATAGTTACATTTCACTTCGCTACAGTGGAGTTCAAGTTCTTGTTACCCATTCTACCTCAAATCTCACTATTTCATTTAACCTGGCAGCCTTTTGCAGAGTGTGTCAAATTTAGGAGAGAGTTTATTGAAGGGTTGAAATTGAACATCATATGACATATACAGCTGAAAAAGAATTAATAAAGACAAAGGATTGCACAAGTAAAAAATGTAAAAGTTGCATAAATAAACTTTGGAGGCAGCATTCATATGGACAGGTAATTGCTTAGTGGTTTGTTTGGTATGTCATGCTATGGTGTTTGTCACATTCACATCTGTGAGAACTTTTTATGACATGGTTGAAAAGTAACAAGAATTATTCCTGATTCCTTTACATCCCTCTTGATTGTAAAGACATTCAAACAGGATACAATAATTTAAAGGAAAATTATGGATGTCTGGAGAGAAAATAATGTAATCCATCATGATTCTGCATTTCTGCTTCTGTAATGTCCTAATCATTGAATTTTACTGTGTTGTGTTGTTAGCAGTGTTATATTTCCAGAATAATCTCCTTGAAGAAGTGGCGGCATTTTAAAATGAATAAGATCATTTATTTAAAACATAACTCTTATGTCGATATGTCTTCTTGTTATCTTTTATGCAAAAAAAAAAGGGATGGGAACTCTATGTTGCACATTGCATTAGTTGTCTCTTTAACTCGTCAAGATTATACTTTTCATTTCAGGCAGCTTTCTAAAAAAATATGGACCCATTAAACAAAGCATTAGTTTGTGTGTTTGTGTCAGCTTTGACAGTTCCAATAAGAAAATGAATTTAATATTTAGATTCTCTGTTTTTAGTATTTACAAATCAAAACTCTGAAGCTGTCGTAACCACCGACTGTGACTACACCAAATGTTTCTGCAAGGCGAAATATTCATGTACAACAAACTGTATGATCATATCCAAAATCCAAATACATATCACATATTTATAGTAAAATCAAAATAAAAAGTCTGTTTCCTACCAAAACATTTGCTGTTTCATTCCAGATGATTTAAGCAGCTGTAATGGATTATAATTTATTAACATTTTTAATAAGATGATTGCTGTAATGCTATTACATTTAATCTGTGACTCTTCTAATCCCTGTTGAAGCCTTTGCACACTCAGATAATCTCAAATCAAGTGGGCGATCATCACACACTATCATCGGATTTGTCCAATCCTCTCTGGATTGAATTTTTCACAACTCCTCGTCCTTCAAATCTCGTGGTCAAAAGTGAGGCGGCACTGACGCAAAGCTTTTTTTTTTTTTAAGCAGGCACAACAAACAGCACAGTTTGCCTCGCCTCTGAAAACACACACCTGACCACACGCTGTGTTTTCCTTTCAAGCACAATGCAAGACTTTCTTTTAATTCTGCATTCATTTACGAATAGTTCACAAGAGAAATAAAATGCGACAGATGCTGTCTGGAGTAGGTCGATTTAAGAGAAATAAAAAAACAATGCACTAAAAGCAGCAGAATGGAGCTTTTAACGAAGCAAGAACGACTATTTAGTACACAGAGGACAAGCTGACACATTGCACCTTTTAACCCTGTGTATGCTCACTTCATTGACTAATCTACAGCTTATTTGTGGATCCACATGTTTGCAGCCCGACATGCATCTCCAGCAGCCAGTGTGTTTTCCTCTCCTGTTTTGCTCAGGGTCATGGGAAGAAAAAAATCATGCAACATTCCCCACAGGAACAGTTCTCCACGGCAGGAGAGAAATAAGTGGTTTGGGTGCAAAAGCTGCCCAAAAAAGAAGCGATTCAGAAGAAGCTGGGGTGTCATCATCCACTCACTTGTGCATGAGGGGGCAATTCATTCTCTTTATGTAGCCACAACCCATGTTTTTTACTTTACATTTCTATCACTCATTTAGCCTTCACTACTTTTCCTATCTTACAAACACATGCCCATGCTTGAGCTCAAATTCATCACCTGTTACTGCATGCCCAAGTCTTCTTCAAAACTCTATCTTGCAGGCAGGGAAGGTCTCGTCCTGCATGGCGACAGTGCTATTGGATCCAAGAACTGTGATGCCCAGCTCCCTTTGTCTATCCAGGGTCTGCTGGTACCACTCCTGCATCAGCACAGACTCGAAGGTTGGGATCACTGTCACCTGGAGTCACAGAGAGAAGGATGAGCTGATATAAAGGGTTTATCAGGCAGAGCTTGATTTTTTTCACGAGCTCTCATTAGGCTAAATGCATTAATCAAACAATAACCTCATATAATTCATGTGTAAATGTGCAAGTCATCTAGTGTTGTTTATGTTTCTACCTGCGTGGTGTCAGGCCAGGATTTTTTGCCATCCAGTAGGGCGTCCAGCGTGTTCCTCAGTAGCTCCTCTCTCTCTGGACTGTCACCGCTGATGATGTAACAGGAGGAGCGAACACACCTGAAGAAGTCCACACTGACTGTTGAAGAGGAGGCTCCAGAAGGAATGTAGGCCAAGTCCACATACACACTGACTTCTCCATTAGAGGTAGTTTTGGAGCCTGTGACGGAGGGAGAGAGATAAGTGCTGTGTGAAAAACAAATGAGTGGACACACTTTTGTCCATAAAATATAAAATATGGGAAAAGGACGTAAGACTAAAACCAGGCATTTCATATCATTTATAACTCCTACCTGGATTGGGTGAGGACTTTGCTGGTGCTGAACGGTTACTAGAGGAAGGTGTACGAGTCAAGGAAACCTTTGACACTCCACTTTGACTCCCTGTCCTGCTTTTACCCGAGCCTGATCTTTGGGGAGCTTCAATAACCTGGAAACAGAAAAGCTTCACTTAGTAGAAGTCGATGAATGCATTCTGCCTTGATAATAAATAATATTCTCAAAATAATCCCCTTAGAAGAGTAGATCCTACAAAAAACATCTTCCATGAGTTCATGTTCATTGTTAAGTAAGTGTGATCCTTTTTGAAATTTTGGAGACATTTTTTTTTCTTTTCATTTCATTAAATTAGAAACAGTTTAGCAAGGAAAGAACTCTAAGAATGAATCTGACTGTCACACTGTTACTTTAATGAGTTGATGGTGATTACACTTCCATGGAGCACATCTAAACAGACTGCCCAACAGCCCTTGGAAAAAAGGGGCTACCACTGGTGACACCACCTCGTGCTCAAAGAGGCTCAAAAGCTGTGGCCTCATAAACATGCGACAGCCAGCCTGCTCGCATCGGCATCGGACTGAGAACGACAGCACAAGCATACTTGGACAGCCAATTCAAGCCCCCAGACCACTTCACACAAACTAAGTTGAGAGCAGATGAAGTGCTAACATCTGCCTCCTTCAAGCTCCACATAGAGCTGACAATCCCCTTGGAAGGTCTACATGGAGGAGCAACAACTGGAGGAGAGGCTGGACGGCTCAGGCTGAGGCTTTGCTGACATTTCATAGAGCAAGGTTTACACCCTGTTTGACACTTCAGGAATCTGCCACAGGAGAGACTGCAGAGAGGGGATCTCTGTGTTTTTTGTTTAGGAGATCTGAGCTGTGGGCCAATGCTGCTGTGACACAAGCCATGGCCTGATCAACCCTGACTGGTCCCCTGAATGACGGTTAATGGCTAATGTGGTGAGACCCAATACACTCAGTGACTTCAAACATTTGTCATTCTCCTGAAACAATACCAGCACAAAAGCACAAAAGCTTATTTGCAGCCATTAAAAAACAGACTTCACCAAAATAGTTGTCATAGAGTTCTTGAAGAGATGCACAAAATTTCACAGACAGCGAACTTCAATGATAAGATGAGCTCACCGCTGGTGTTTTTTTCTCTCGCATGCCGGCCCCTTTCACCCTCTTCCCATGAGCATCAGAGTCGGACTGAGGAACAGGCATGGAGGCGTCAGGGAGTGGGGGTAGGGGTGGACTATCCCTGAGAGGGGCTGGAGGCGGGTCCTGAGGTAGAGCCCGACTTGTGCGGAGGTCATGGGGGGAGTTCGACGGCTCACTGCAAGACTCGTCCTCATCTGAGTCCAGAGCTCCATCTGCTGTGGTGGACGGACAGTCCTCAGTGCAGACAGGGGCGTTTGACTCGCTGGGGGATGCTTCCTTTGGGTTGTTGTTATTGTGGCTGTGATGAAAGGCGCCTCTGAACGGCTCACTCACGCCTGAGCTGGAGTCAGGCGCTTTGAAATGCTTGAACTCGCAGGGGGAAACCAGACACAGATCCACATCGTGAGCTGACGAGTCAAAATGAAGTGTGTTGGGAGCTGGAGGGCGTCCCATATCTGAACCCTGCGCTAAAGATCTTGGAGCCTTTTTAGCTGGAAGAGACATCCCTGCACAATGGCTGCTATTGGAGTTAGAGTGATGGACACTGTCATCCCCCTCTCTCTGGCTCACATAGCTCGGTCCCTGCTCCAAGGACATTGAAAAAGATTCGTCTACTTCTGTGGACTGAGGTGAGCTCACTTCTGCGGGCATGGAGTGCGTGGTGGTCGTGGTGGCGAAAGAGGGAGAGGGGTCTGAGGATCCATCTTTTAATGAGCCTAAAGAAAGGAAGCTGAGGTGCTTCTCTCTGGGGTTCGAGTGGCTCTCTGTGATGGTTTTAGGCTGCTCCTCGCATTGCTTGGATGATCTATTTGACTGGTTGACATCAGCTGAGTCTAAGTCTCCCTGGGCCTGTAACCTGCTGAGAGTGGCCCTGTTGCACCACACATCGTCTGGGGACAGACAGTAAGGAGTGTGGCCTGCACTGTTGGGCCGTGAATCGGGGGAGGCTTGCTCTACGGTCCCCTCATCAGGGCTGTTCGCTGCCTTGTTCTCTGGAGACGATCGGGAGGGAGGGCTGCTCCTCAAAGCCCCATCCAGGAGAGTGTATTCGGTTGGGGTTACATCCTGCTGGACTGTTTGCTCCATCATCGGTGCCTTGTTCAAGGGAGAGGGAAATCCTAGAACCTTTGCTGGTTTAGACACGTTTCCAGACAGGTCTTGAGAAGCTCTTTGCTCAGCTGTCTCTCCAGTGGAAGGCTTTTCTTGTGCTCCATTTTGAACACTCTCCCCTCCAATTAGCCCCTTACAACCCGCTGCTTCTTCCCCTCGTGTGTCAGCGGCTTCATTACCTACTTCGTTCCTTAAACCTCCAGTGATCTTTCCATGACCTGACTCGCTGATTTTTTTATTTCCTTTCTCTGCGTCTTCCCTTTCAGTTTCAGCTCGGAGCTGGAGGAAATCAGCTGTCATATCTTCCGGGGAAGACAATTTGGAGCCACAAGGATCGTCTTCAGGCTCTTTCTCATTTTTTTGATGCTGTTGCTCTGCATTTGGTTCCGGGGTTTCCGGCACAGGTTTTTTTACGTTGTTTTTTGGCAGTTCAGTGTCTGCATGTGCCTTCTTGCCATTGTTTGCCTCCTTTCCTGGTGGTCTTTTTGTTTTCTTTGCCCCCGTTTTAGAGTCATTTTTTGCTTCCTTTTTAAGTTTAGTTTTATTTTCATTCTTTGATTTCGGAGTGACAAGATCCTTTTTCCCGTGATCATTTTTAACAACACTGTTCTCATCTTTATTGCCAGCCTTCTCGTCTTTTTTTCCACCCTTTTTTGAAGTATTCTTCTCAGTTGCTGCTCCTTTTTGTTTTGCCCCGGCCTCTTTGATTCTGCTTTTGTCAGCATCTCTTGTTGCAAGTCCATTAAATACTTTGCCTTTTTCCCGTACAAATACCTCCCTTCCCTCTTCTTTCCCTCCCCGATCCTTTCCTTGTTTGGGTATCGACTCCTTCCCTTGTGACCTCCCACTGTCCTGGCTCTCAGTCCTCTTGGTCTGTCTTTCCTCTCCCAGCCTCTCCAGATCCCCGGAGGTCACAGTGGGTTTCTGGAGGAATGCCAGCCCCTTCAGCTTCTCGAGCCCCTGCAGGAGCTTCGCCTGTGGGGTTATACCAGGGAACAGCACCCTGACCACCTTCTCCTGTGTACACGCTGGGTGCCACACAAGCAGGGCAGACACTGAGGCCAGGGCGGTGAGAGGGAGTGTTTGGGATTTGGATGCTGATGATACTGCAGCAGGCCAGTTTTGCATGAATGTCTGGTACTCCTCACAGTTTTTGCCTGGGCTGAGGATATATAAGTCCAACTGCCCCACTCCCATTTTTTGAAACAGTGTTAGTGGCTCAATGGGGACCCCCTGTGGTCGGATCAGTGGATGTGGTCTGATGTCTAACTTCTTCAGCAACTGTAGGGTGAGTGCTGCTTGGTGTGTACTCCGGAGTACATTGTCAACACCTGGTGCAAGAAAAAAAAAGAGATAACTTTACTTCATAGGAATCAGTCCACGGACCACCAAACTCCAGAGTATAAATAAGTTGCAGTCCAGATTCCCACTTTCTTTTTTCTTCTTCAGAATTTATTTGTATGAATTAATTTTGCCTTCTCCCTTCTTGCTAATAAATGTCATGCAGGATACAAGGACACAGCTGTAAGGTTTTCTGTAAGTTCACTTAATGAAGGGAAACTCAATTATTGCAAAAAGTACAGAACATTTTGGAAACTTAAAGAATCAAATACTAAACATAAAACTATTTTGTCAAGGTTTTAGGATATATGCAGTTCAAAACCTAACTTGCAGTTTAAAAGAAATAAAAGTCTGCCTTTTAATCAGCAAAAGGCCAACACTGGAATAACTAATTCATGTATCATTGAAGTTTTGCAATGCAAATGTCTATGCTAACAGACGTAGATCTGATAAGCAGGAGAGACAACAATAGACTCACAAGGCTGTTCCTCCACCTGCAAACTGCTGGGGACATTAAAGAACACGACTCCCAGCTCTGGGGAGATGAGCTTCTTTGACGAGTCATCTGTTCAGACAAAAAGAATGTGAAGAGACACAGAGCACCAACTAAAAAGGATGTTTGAACGTGAAACAGTGTAAGAGGACTGGAGGAATGTCTCTTTACATTTGCAATTTTTTTTTTTTTTGCATGAATATCAACACAATCACTATAGTTATTTTTCAAAGGAGAGATACCCATTGTGTTGCTCTTCCTGACACTGCTGAACAGGTTATATAAATGGGTTGTTGTAGTTTTTTCCCACTATAAAAGAATTTTCACTATCTTCACTAAAATAACAAACTAAACAAGGGTCTAAATGTAGAAGTTGATAAATGCTGGACAGGTTTTTTTAGTATCTGTAAATTAGGGTTATATGATCATAAGGGACTTTACGTTTACCTTTGACATCAGAGCTCATCTCCAGCTCAGCCACCTTTCTCTCCAGGAAGGTGTTAATTCCCGGGAGGTTCTCTGTACCGATGTGCGTCAACAAGACTGCATCAACTCTGTCGAGGTGGCGGACCAGCTTCCAGAAACAGGCCTGAGAATCTGAGCCGCCATCCATCAACACCGTGAATCCGTTAACAGCAAAGAAGGCGCAGTCACCGCGGCCGGCCGGGAAAACATAGCAGCAAGGGCGAGACAGCTTGAGAAAACCCACAGTGGTGGGAGGAGGCAGGAGGTCGAAGGGAGATGGAGGAGAGACGGTGCCAGAGATGAGGGAGGTGAATTCCCCCAGCGCCTCCATGGCAGGCAGCACCTCTGGGGGATTGATGTGCAGTGTGAACGGAGCCTGCAGAAGCTGGTTTTCCAACAGAGTCTTCCTCCAGTATCCGATGTTGGGACAGCTGAGGGTCAGACGGAGTTTGGCGGAGGTGGCAGGGAAATCTTTATCTATAAACTAAAGATGGAAAATTCAATACCTGCCGTTGTGAAATGATGTTAACATGAAGGTGAGAAATGTATCCCAAGCAAACTTCTTTAACTTTGGGGTACCATCTTAATGATGCATTTATTTACATCCAAGGGAAAGGTGAAATTTACTTTCAGAGTTACACAGAAAATCAAGTAAGAAAAATGTCTGCAGTTAGTCCACTGACACAAAAGAAATTGATCCTAACTTTGATAATGATTTGATTGTTTTTTTCCCTTAAAATTGTAAAGCATTCCTTGGTTTTAGCTTTTTAAGTGTGAGGCCTGCTTTTTATTTTGTTGGAAGCGCAATCAACCAAGCTTAATTTGTTAAAAACAAACAAATAAAGATCACAGAGAGACATTGTCGTACCTGCTCGATTAGTATCTGTTTCAGCAGGTGTGGTGAAAACAGCCCTCTATAAAACAACAGGTCTCCACTCTCCTCCACACTCTGGCCAGCCAGGATCAGCAGCTTGTGCGCTGAGTCCCTGGACAGCAGAGTCAACACCTGGCCAGGTCAGAAACAGAGAAAGAGATTTTATTTTGCAAACGTCACTTTGTTCTCCGTTAATGCAAAGGGAAGGAACAGCATTAAAGCGAAAGAAGAGAGGAGACAAAAATAAAAAATAAAAGATCACCACATTGCATAATTCAGAACTTAAGAGGCTTTTGTGCTTATTCAGCAAACATGTTTACCGACAACCATTATGATAATTCATAACTCACATTCGAGTCACTTTTATGCACATATACCAAACCTAATATTTCTCCTTTCATATTTTCTTGAATATATCTTTGATATTTGGGAAGTTAATTGAGCAAGAGAAAACATATGAAGACTTAAGACAGTATATGACTTCAGACAAAAATTGTGAGGGCTTTCTATAATTGTTTCCTGTTTTATTGTAAGAACTTTATTAGAAAGCAAAGAAAAGCAAATGTCAAAATGGTTAAACCTTCAAATCAGAACTGGATAACTTGAATCTCTGTACCATCGCAACAATTGGCTTGGACAAATATCTTGAAAGAATTTGGAGAATAAAACTGAGTGTCTCCACTCACCTCTGAGTGAAGCTGGTCTTGAGTTGGACTGATCAGCACCTGAGTGTCCAACACTCTGGTACTGTGGCGGAGGCACTTCTGCCCTAAGGGTGCAAAGAGAAAAACAAAGAGTACAGATGTCCAGAGGATGCTGTGAGAAAAATATATGCACAGTTTATTCATTGCTGCTAATAGATAAGGCACACGAAATAAGTCCAATCAATAACGTATTAGTGGGACCATGTTTTTTTTTTTCCTTTTACATTGAATATTAGCCAAGGAAAGATAAACAAGAACTCTGGTAAAGTCAGAGCTGAGGGAGGGAGAACCAAGCTGACAGAGCTGAGCAAAGAATAATGGGAGGTAAACACAAAGAAGTCAGAATGAACTGGGACAACCAGGCGTGTGATTGACTCCCTCAGAGAAACAGAGGAAGGAAGGAGAATGTAACAGCTGAGTCAGAGTGACCGTCTGAGGATGAGACGCCATGTTAACTCAATCAGCAGCGCAAATCCAGTCTAAGGGGAACTAGATCAACGTTTGATGACACAGAGGCTAACTAAGCTAAAGTAATGGCATGCAACAAAAAAGGGTTGCCAAATAAAAAACTACAATCTACAAAGGATTGCCAAATGTGACGCTGCTTGCTCTTTATTAGCCACGTTGCCTTGCCCGTTTGAGGAAACTTTAACTTTAAGAGTTTCTTTAACTGAGTCCTTTTTTTTTAGCCCCGTTTCCACACAGCAGTCCAGTACGGATCGATACAGTTTGGTACGGGTTGGATCGATTAAGCCTCATCCCGTTTGCGTTTCCTCAGCCACCCGTGCCCTATTTGGTAGGCGGCGTGTAAACCGGATGACGATAGCCGCTATGTAAATAACGTCACATGATAGCAGCTAAGCGCTAACAGCTAAGTAATAAATTCAACAAAGGAGAAAAACGCTACACAAACAAAACCAACGCCGGAGACATCCAGCAGTTCATCTCCTCTGTCACTGACATGTGACTCTTTATTACAAAACTCAATCAAGCTTTGTTTCAGAGAAGGCTGTGTGAGAAATACAGACGTAAACAATCACTGTATATTACAGTCAATGGTTTATACACGGCGGAGTTTTGTTTGCCGACGTAACATGGGAAGTGACGATGTGAGCGATTAATTCAACCAATCAACGGACTGCAGTGTTTAGCTCTGCCTTTCGGGTCGGCTCGACATTCCTGGCACCCCAACGGAAGGGTCCCATAAAGTGGGACGGTACGGATCAGTTATTTGGGAATCTTTCCCGGGATTAGTCTATGGAAACACCGCAAAATGCACGCCGTACCGAGACGAACCGAGCCGGACCGCTCGGTGGAAACAGGGCTAAGTCTATCTTTTTTTTATTGCTAAAGATATTCACCAAAAGAGGGAGCTAATGTCCCACCAGGTGATATTTTTTTACCATGCACACTAAGGCTTCAATCAAACAAGTTACAGTATTATATCTTCATACAGGATCATTTAAACAAGTTGCAAACTGACATAAAAAGAAATTATTAATTACCGCAAACAGATAATAACCTTTCACCCACAAGATGAGAATCTTTTGAGAACAAGATAATTATGTAGCCTACACCACTTGGACAACTCATCGTGTTCTCACCATTATTATTATATTATATTATTATTATTTTTACAGTCTATGGTTCTCACAAGATAGTGACCCATTTTGTTAAAATAATTCAGTTATTGTAAAGGAATAAGGTTTGTTATGATCTAATTTGTGCAATTCTTCTCCCATAAGACTGTTGTCTTGATTGCACAATATAATGACGACAATTATCGCTCACAAACATGTTCGATCTTTTTCTAATGTACAAGTGAGTTATCTTGCAGGCAGAAGACTTTCATCCTGTTATTATTTTATAATTAGTTTTACTAATTTGCAGTTATTGTATAGGACAGTTGAAGAGAGAGTGGGGGTTGACATGCAGCACAAGACCAAAGACGGATTTGAACCCACGGCTGCTGCACAACGACTATACAGAGGCAGCTGACCTCACCATCTGGCCATCTGGCTGCTTTAGAACTAGCTTCTATCTTCACACAAGACTTTCTGTCTAATAAGTAATTATGTTTTGCCTACAATACAATTTTGCTGTGGAACAAGATACCATCCTTTTACAATTCCCAACAATAGCATGTTAGCCCTAACTCTTATTAAATGAGACGTCACTGGAGAAGTGCTTGCCACATAGATGCTTCCTGGCTTCCATTTACTACTTGTAAAAAAATAAAAAAACCCTGTCTGATCTTGTATTTGTTCATCACCACACGTTAGGGCTAAGCAGTAACACAACTGTCTAACTAATGTCTGTCAGCATTTTCCATTTTCCCCAGTTGCCCTCAGCTCTGCATACTAAAATGGAGCAACGAGAACTGAAAGGGAGGTGGCACCACTTAGTTAAAGGTCTCCATTGTTTTCTGTCTACTGGGCCCACCCATGTCCAACAATTGCCCAACAGCTCAGCCACTTTCCTTCCTTCCTTCCTTCCTTATTGACCCCTGACCGACTGAACTGCTGTAACCAGAGGTACGGTTCTTACTACCGTATATATAGTTTAAGCAGAGAGTCACACTCACACTTACCTGCACCTTTGAAAGACGCCGTATGATGGGAGAGAAACTCTTGGAGAAAGAGGTTTAGATTACACGATTGTAAGTCGACATCCCAGGACCGGATACCTAGAGGTCAAAGAAATAAGGTCTTATGAGGCAGTGAATGGTTTTACTCTGCCACACATAACTTTCATACAAATGTCAGGATATTTAAGAGAGGAAGTTTAATGTGTAAATGAAATGTATGAGTGTAACAATTTTTTTTTTTGTGTGCTTGTTTTTTACGCAAAAACAAGCACAAATGTGTTCGTTTTTGTACACGATTACAGGACATGTTGCACTTCTGATTACCCTTCTAACTTTAGGAGGCAGAAAGAAAATTCATTAAAGAGCTGTTTGGTTGTGACACATTGTGACATTTATTTCAGCTCAAGAAAAGATTACGTTTTAGACATTTTGAGCACAGTGTTAAAATGTGGCATGGTAAGAGAAGAAGCCTGATATCTGGTAGTCTTTATTACTGTCTCTCACTCCATCTTATCCATGTGCATTCAAAATGTCATGTTTTTTTTTTACCCAAATTATTTACCCATGATGTACCTTGGAGTCGAGCACAGTTTGGAAAGGGTTATACTTGCATGTCTATACAGCATCCACAGTAATTGCTGTCCAACAACACACAAAGGTATATAGCACATCGTTTACAAGTGTCTATCTGTTGGCTTAAATATCCGTCCTGCAACATTTGCCCAAAAGCGTCTCCTTACGTAACGATTCACTGATTCAAAGACACTCCACCAGCCTCAGACTGATTTTAATTGTAATGCGTCTTCAGGGACGAGGTGGTGCTGATGCTGGAGTATGGGCAGATGACGCATCCTCAGCCTGTAGGGTGGATAATTGCACCAACACCGCAATGTAGCACCCTCAGTAAATGTTAAACCGAGGGGAACGTCTAGAAGCTGTATATTATTGGATTGTGAAAGAAACCAAAGCGATTTTCAGTAGCTGTAAATGGTGGGTTGAAATACACGTACCTCGCTCTATTTCCTCACTGATGTGACCCGTGTGTCCAGGGGGAGCCGTCTGTCCTACGATGATGAGCAGGGAGTATTTGTGGAGGCAGAAGTCGATGTTTGCGGTGGCAGCGCGCCTCGCCTCCTCCCGGACCTCCCTCTCCAGCAGCCGGCTGGACGCCATGTTGGAAAAACTCGCACTCGGCTGTGATGTCATTGAAAAAGGCTGACAGCAGCGCCTCTCTTTTATTGCACAGAGATGACAGCTGCTGTGCAGGAATGCAGCCGCACACTAGTGGATGTGTAGGAGAATGCTGAATTATTGATGGCACGTGGCAAAAAAGAATCAATTCACTTCTCTTTATTGGTGTCCATCGGAGAAGTAATCAAACCCTTAAAATCAGCCTGTACTAATACCACATTGTGATTTCAAGTTCTACACTTGAAATGTTAGTTACTCCAAAGTGAAAGTAAGCCTATGCAAGATTGTAGGCTGTAATAAACAAAACGTCGACCTAAATAAATTAGGCTGATCAAAGAAAAATAAATAAAGGAGACAATGGCCCTTATGTTTAATTTATCACAATGGTGGTGGGGGGTTTTGAGGAATAAAACCACTCCTTTAAACGACACAAAGACACTTAAATAAAGTTGAGCACATTTATTGACCCATTGTTATACAAATGTGTTGACAACCCAATTGTCCACAGTCTTCCACAGAACATGAACAAGTGCAGCAGATACGAAGAAAATGAGGTCCTGACCAAAATTACATTCAAAGAATCAAACAAGATGGAATAACTCGTCACAAAATAAATGTTACACACGTTACAAATCGAAGTTGACACACGCCTTGACATAAATTCAAAACTAACATTGTGACATTTTCCAGTCTAAATTTATAAAAGAAAATCACATTTCATTCGTTTTTATTTTCTTCCGGGACTGACAACAGTCCCTTCAATGCCATCAGTCCTCTCCTGTGTTTTCTTGCACCCCTTTCTTCCTCTTCGTTTTCCTTTTCTTCTTCTTTCACAAACATTTGAGGACATAAAAATTACAAGCAGTTCCCCGGGGACAGCTGCACAGCGTGCCAATACGCGCGCCTTTACGAACGGCACAAGGCTCCCCAGCGTCACACTGCAATGATTGAAAATAATTATTTTCTTGCCAAAAATCTCTGAGCCTTACCAAACAACGAGTTATGCCTCGAAATGGAACCTTTTGAATTCAATAAGTTGTGAATGCTCGAAGACGACAAATAAATTCAAACCAAGTTACCTTATCATATGTACACATAGCATATCCATCACAAATGCCTGAATTGGTGAGCTAGAATCCCAAAATGTGATGTACATACCGAAGGAAGCCAGCCAAGCTTTTTCTCTAACGGCATCTCTTTGCTCCTCAGCTTCTCCAAAACTTCTTGCAAGGCATCAATCTATATTGACAAGAGTTGAAATTAAACAAGCAATAAAATTATTTCGCAAGCTTCTTTCCTGAACATATACAATAGTTATTCATTTCCTTCACAAATTCTCTCACCAGGTCTCTCTCCTGCTGAGTCTTTAGGGAGAAATCCAACGATCGAGTCTCCAGAGAGGTGTCCTCTGCTCGAGAGAGCCACAGGAAGGCGCAGCAACAGGTGGCCGCGAGGAGGAGAGCTTGTGCGCTGACCATGGTGCTTAAACACAAAGGAGGAGTCCTTATCTTCAGTGGGGAGTCAGTCAAAACGCTCTGGACGTATGGAAGTCTCTGGTACTAAGATGCCCTCCTATTTATACGCTTTGCTGACATCAGCAAATCTCTGAAATATTAATGGCACATTGTGACACTGGTGACACTATCCAGCACCTTTGTATCTTTAGATAATCACAGGAAGGGGTCTGACAGGGGGAAATCACGGTGGGGTTAAAGGTGGATTTACCTTCCATAAAACACATTTCATTAAGTAAACCGGTGGCTGATGGGGTTGAAAAGTCATTTTCGTCAATGATAGCCTTCATCATAATGGATGTCTGACTTATTGATGAGTCACTTTGATATGATTCTGGCTCCCCACAGTATAGCTCATCACAGAAGAAATATAACAGACATGGTATTTACGGTTATGATTTGTCTTAACGAATATTATTATCTATAATAACTGTTGTTAAGAGATATTTTGTGAAAACAAACATTGTTCTCTTATTCCTGTTGCCACGAATCTATTCTTATTGTCCCCTTCTGTCATCAATATTCAATAAAAGTGAAATATGACCTCGGGTAGACCTACATTGACACCAATCTGTAATCAGGACCCAATTTCCTTTAGTAGGACCTAATCTTAACTAACTTAACCTAAACTGGCCCCTGTCTCTTATGTGCATGCGTGCGTGTGTGCTAAAGAATGGTAATGGTAAAATAAAGTAATACGTTTAATTCGATAAAAGTTGTATAAAATGATCATCCAGACACCATTGTTATAAGTTATATAGGCGTTATTGTGAAGCCAAGAATTATGTTATGTTAAATAGTATAGTTTTTATTTTCAAGGGTTTCTCTATCTGTATTTTGATGTGATTAAACAATATTTTGCTCTTGGTTTAAAGATGAATGACTTGATTACTGTAAAGCAATAATACCTAAAAAGTTTCACAGACAAGCCAGTACTAAATAGGATATATCGTTTAAAGTATCTTCTTTTGTTGTCGTCATTCATCTCGCCTATTACTAACTATTATCTCTTTATTTTATTTGCCCTTCGATACTTCCTCTCACCGCAGGGGGCAGCAGTACTCTTTCAAACACTATGACGTATGGGAAGTGATTCTGACAGACCCGGAAGTGTAATACGGCCTACAAACAGCTAGCTAAAAGTGTATTGCTAGCTCTAAATCGATTGATTCCGACGTTTTCCTCCCTACGTGAAGTGACTAGCGAAAGCAAACATGTCTGAAAGAAAAGTGTTGAATGTGAGTATCTTTATGCCAACTACGAGCTTTGTATGCAATGTTAAAAATGTTTCTGCGTTAGCTGGGAAAGCAAGCAGGTTATCATTAGCTTCAAAGCTAAGTCTTTATTAATCATACATTAATTTAAGACTTACTTTTAAGTAAACTGTGACCATTTAGGCATCCTAAGTGTATTATATGCCAGATAGAGTTATGTTTCTTGCTTTTAAACATCATGCTTTATAACACCTTCATTAGGTTTTTTATTAACAGATGTTTGTTTTTTTGTCGCCCACAGAAATACTACCCTCCAGATTTCGATCCATCTAAGATCCCGAAACTTAAACTCCCCAAAGATCGTCAGTATGTGGTCCGATTGATGGCTCCGTTCAATATGAGGTTTGTCTGTCTCTTTCTTGTGTCTCAAACCCTGATCACTTATCTTTTACCATCCACTTCATTTTATATCCAGTTTACTTTTCAACAAATTTCGATTACCGTGTTTACACGATATACTTTGTTAATCACGCGATTAAGACATGCTACACACACACACACACACACACACACACACACACACACACACACACACACACACACACATATGCTCAAACCACAGACTGTAAGGCACCATCATAGATGAGACATTTTGGCATTCTTTAAACAAATACGTTAAAACTGTCTTTTAATAACTTTATAATGTATTGTGTCAGTTTAAAACTGTTCTGTTCTTTTATACTTTGATAAGAAGTAAAAAGAAGTGTTCTTCAGATTTATGGAATGACTACTAGACTAAGGCTACTTTTACGTGTCTGAATGGCTTTTATTCACTGGGTCTGTCGCTATGGAGTCCACAGTTTTTACTCTCTGATTGTTTGCAGATGTAAAACATGTGGCGAGTACATCTACAAGGGGAAGAAGTTCAACGCCCGCAAAGAGACTGTTCAGAATGAGCTGTACATGGGACTCCCCATCTTCCGTTTCTACATCAAATGTACTCGGTGTCTGGCTGAAATCACATTCAAGGTGAGACGATTTATTGCTCTGTTTTATCACAGGTACAAATGTTTGAATGATTAAATAACAACTCTTTTACAACAGCTTAATATGACAGCTAAATAAAAAAAATAAAGTTTATCCACAGCTTTTTATTTTGCGCTCATTTCTCCTGCTGTGACCACAGACTGACCCAGAGAACACAGACTACGCTATGGAGCATGGTGCAACAAGAAACTTCCAGGCAGAGAAACTCCTCGAGGAGGAGGAGAAGAAAATCGTACAGGAGAGGGAAGAAGAGGAACTCAACAACCCAATGAAGGTTGGTGTTGTTTTTTTTAATGGAATTTTATGTTAATATTTTCATATCTAAGACTAATACATTGTCAATTTCTATGCATTTCTATACCAGGTGTTGGAGAACCGCACAAAAGATTCCAAAATGGAGATGGAAGTTTTAGAGAACCTGCAGGAGCTGAAGGAACTGAACCAGAGGCAGGCGCAGGTTGACTTTGAGGGAATGATTGGACGGTACAGAGAGCTGGAGAAGAGAGAGAGGGAAAAGGAGAAAGAAGAGGACGAACGAGAGACAAAGTAAGTGGGGGATGTTTACACAGAAGATCATTAGTTAAAATAAAGGGAGAGGTAAAGATAATTTGCTAAAACCAATTACCGGTAAAGTCTCGATGACTAATGGTAAAGCTCAATACAAAACGTAATTTCCGCCTGTTTGTTCTTGTGATTGTTGTTTTGATCTCTGAGCAGCAGTCATTAAAATCCCAATCAAATCCTAATGTGCTAATTGTTTCACAGAGAGATGTTGGATCGTGCCCTTGTGAAAAGACTCAGAGACTCTGACTCTGACTCAGAGAAGGAGGAGAGCAGCAGCTCGCAACCAAAGAAAGCCATCACAGACAAACCAACAGACGTGCTCACCACTGACAGCCACAGAGAGGCACAGGTACATGTGAACACAGTGTGGTTGTTTAGATATCTGGTACCCCTAGAAATGATGAAAGTTATTCAAACTCAATCTCATGTTGTGTCTTCAACAGGGATCTTCATCTGGAGGAGTGAAGAGGGCTAAGGTGGAGAGCTGGGAGAGGAGTGTTGGGACGCTGGGCAAAGGAGGGGCACTAGGCTCACTTGTAGTGCGAAAGAAACCAGCAGCAGCCGTCAGTAAAGCCAGTGCAGGGGTGACCATCTCTGCTTCTTCATCACAAACAAGTAATGCCTACAACTCGTATGAAAGCCTTCTGAGAGATAAACGTGGATGGTTCCATTTCTCCATGTTCACATCCTTTATAAAACGTTTGCTCATAATTATTGTATGTTTTGTTTTACAGATTCAAAGATATCTTCAATTGAGTCCAACAATGGCCCCAAGCCTGTTAACACTCAAAATGGCTCTTCATCTCTCAGCCTGCTGGGGGCGTATTCAGACAGTGACAGCAATGAGAGCGAATGAGAAGAAGATGGACCTTTTTGTAATTCTGCACAGAAATGAAAAAAGGAGAAAAACAGTGTGTGTATTTCCTATAAAGACATTTCTTTACAGCTTAATGATAATGGACTGTCATTAGTAGGTTTTGTTGTCTATCCTTGGAAGTCAGTAAATATAACTATCCCTGATAAAATACAATGTGTTATTTTGTTTATTAAAATCATTTTAACTTCATGACTTGCTCATTAAAAATATTTTTCCCCAACTCCCATATCTCTTATCTTTTAGACGGGTATTTCAATGAATTCTTGTTGTGACTTAATACATATTGGGGTCAATCATTCCTTGTGATACACAATATGTATATATAAATAGTTGCAAGATGTTCTGGTTTTTGTAAAAATGTTGGTATTAACATCTGATAAATTAGTCACCTTTTATTATTTTAACTCTAATATTGGCCTTTGTTCATCATTGACCTTGTGACCAGCAGATGACAAAAAAAAATCACAACTTAAGATCCACTTAGTTTATTTCTTGAGCTTTAATCATTTGCACTGTTCTACTCCTAATCAGATTTATTTTAGATAAAATAATGAATATTTATTTGCGTAAAACAAAAATGTTTTTTGTCCTGCTCTGATTGACTCCCTTGTTGAATAAGGCTTAGTTTCTTTTAATTGTAATGAAATTATTCATGATAAAATAAAAACTCTGTTTAACATATACTTTTTAGACATTTACACTGGTTTAGTTTTTAATTTAAACTAAAAAACATATATATCCAAACTGGTAATGCAGTAAATCTTACACTTAAGGTTACAAATAAATATGAACTTTTTCCTTAAGACACAGGTACAAGAAAATAATATTATTTGGACTATTTTGACAGTATATAAACAATGCCATTAGTAAAATGAAATTACATTACTGAAATTGAATTCTTGAAACAAAGGATTGTATCTGTGAACACGTCTGAAGCTTTTCTGTCCACAGACTAAAAATAGCTCACTACTGCCCTTTAAGGCTGCGCGCGCGCCGTGTTGTGTCGGAGACGGTCTGGAGTCTGGACCAGTCCAACTAGCATTAGCTTCCTGACCTGCTTGGCTCAGTGGCTGCTGGACTGATTTCACGGATAACAATGGTTTATTTTTAGGCCTATAAAAAACAACGTTGAAACGATTTGCTGGATGGTCGCCGTTAAGACGTTAACTGGGCCACCGGGAAGCCGTCAGCGCGCGAGAGAGAAAGAAAGAGAAGTAAACGTTAGTGCTTAACGTTTATTAATGGCGAGCTAACGTAGCTAACTTAGCTCTGCCAATGTTGACATAGCGGTTACCGTGATTTATACAGCTCACATTAAGACATCTTTAAAAGCTTAACGGATGTGTTTTAATGAGTGAACTGGGTGCCGATAGCCCTAAAAAGTATTAACATGTTAGCCTTGATGTATTGTTTAAAATAACTGATTGATTGAAAGCCATGATCTACCTCCTGATGCTAACATCAACTATTGTCACATTGATTTCTGACGTCGAGTGTTGGATAATTTTTACTTATACATTTACATAAAATCCCTATGTTTAGCTCCACGTTTTTACTTCGCAATGCCTTAGTGCTAAACCTGTTGACAACTTATTAAGTGTAACATTGTACTGTGTTTTGTCTGTGATATAGGAAAATTAGAAAAACATTACACCTCACCAATTAGAATTTTAATCTCTAACTGTGTGTCTTACAGTCCTGATGCAAAACTGTGACCGTTCCTTCTTCTTCATAGCTCTATCATTGCTTGTTTTTGTTTCTGATGTGTAAAGACTGAAGACAAACTTAATCAAGTCAAATAAACTAAAAAAACTCCTCCTTACAGATGTGAAGCAGATGTTTTATGATAGTATTGTATTGATTCCTTTGTGTATGCTACCTATCTGTTTTCCATTTTGTTCTCAGATCCATGGCAAAGTGGCTGAAGGATTACCTGAACTTAGGCAGCAGGCGCGACCCTCCTCAGCCCCCGAGGCCAGACTACAGCGAGAGTGAGATTTTGAGGGCCTACAGAGCTCAGAAGGAGCTAGATTTTGAAGACCCATACCACCACTCTGATAAGGAGCATCAGAATGGTGGTTTCAGCCCCTGTAGTGCCACAGTGAGCCTTCCCTCTTTCCCGGCATTCAGTTCAGCACTGTCTAATGGTGTGGAGGTATGATTTACATGTTTTAGCTTCATGTACGGACATTAAGTGTTTTTGTAGTATTTACCAGTTACGAGTTCCTCACTGTACAAATGGTGTAGCCTTTGATAATAAAGACCCCCCCCCCCCACACACACACACACACACACACCTTTGTCATCAAGCATTGCTGTTACTTTAAAAATCAACATTGACAGTTGATCTATATGTGATATTTTCCAGGTTAAAGTGGTGTCACCCAAGCACAGACTAATCAAAGTGGACTCTCAGGAGTTTGGTCGTTGTAAAGTCCCGCTGAGTCCTGTGACTGTTCAAGAGGAACCTGTAAGAACTGATTTAACTTCTGCCCTGCTCCGTTTGCCTTCGTTTTGCTTTCTCACACATTCGATCGTATATGTTCAAGTCTCTCAATTGTGAAATGCTCTTTGTTCATCTCTCAATACTTTAGGTGGTCCCATCTGCCCCTGCAGCTTTGGACGCCGACACCGACTACTCGGATCCGTTTGATGTCCGTCCAGACCCTAGAGGCCGATCAAACTGGGACAACAAATCTGCGCCAACAGACTGCTGCAGCTATATGGAACCATTCGAGGCCCAGCGGATCATCTCCGGTTTGTTATGAGATCACTCTCTTCATAAAAGGTCGACACTAACATTTGGTAAACTTACTTGTTGCCATCTTTTTTGGCTTCTGAAATCCTCAGCAACATTGGCTGTGTTCACACTGCATTCTCTAATATCCAGCTCTGATCTTTTCACATAGCCTTTTAAATGTGGCCTGTATCAGACTCTGGACATTATTGTAAATTAGATTCTTAATCTTACTGAGGTTCTTCTGGTTAAATCAATTAAATAAATTAGTAAAAATAGTCAACATATGAAAGTGGCTCAAATCTGATTTGAAAAGATGACTTGTACTGTTCACACTATAAAAATGATCAGATCCGAGTCACAGGAGCAAAAGAAATGAGATCCAGGACCCTTCAGTCTTTAGTGTAAATGCAGCCTTCACATTTTTAAAGGTGGCCAACAATCTAATCATGTAAGTGTGATTTTACTGTGATTGGCCTTTTTAGTTTTTATGTACAAGAGTAGTTGAATGTCACAATGTCGTCTAGCAGAATTCTTTTTGGAAAGGAACCGGAAATGTTCACTTTCACTTTCATCTCGAATAAAACCTGGAAGGATGTGAGTCAAGCAGCCAGTCCTCGGCCAAAGCACAGCTTCCCTTGGTGGGATTTGAAGGCGGAGAACAGACAGGATGGAACAAAATATTTTATCGTCAAGTCAGTCAGTCTGTTCAACAGATTAAAATTTCACGGGTTAATGAATCAGTTCTTTGAATTAGATGTAGTCTCATGAACAGATGCTGATCAGCATTGTCTCACAGTTTTACCTGGTTGTGACTTTTAAGTCCCGCCCTAAGTTGTTACTTTCTGCGTTGACCTTTCAGAACTGCAGCACAGCGTGATGATTAACAGAAACGGCAGTGGGGATGGCGGTCAGTTATACGATAACCCGTACGAGGAGAGGATTCGTCACCATCACCGATCTGCTCCTGCAGGACAACAACACACTCAGAGGGTCGAGGGTGGACTCTCCCTGATGGACGGCAGGGAAAGCAGGCTGCCTCAGGATGACGAGAGGCCGGCTGACGAATACGACCAGCCGTGGGAGTGGAAGAAGGACAACATCTCGAAAGCTTTAGCGGGTGAACGTGAAATCCCTGTACAGTATGTGCACTTTAAAAAGGTGTCTCTCACGTGATTTGTAAGCTAACCTGTATTATCTTTCCGTGCGGCTGTAGTTCAGTTTGAAGGGGCCGAAAGGGAGCGTTCGAGAGCTCAGACAGAACAGGCCAAGCTCACCAAGACGGGCACTACGTCTTCTTTAACTGACACGACGACACTGCGTCTGGTCGGGGACACGCCTCCTCTCCTCGGAGAGCGGGTGGATCCATGTATGCCACTGGAGAGACAAGTGTAAGTAGGCACTGAAACTGTTTTGGATGGCTGGCTTGTGATTTGAATTGCTGCGATCATCTGCAGGAAAACGTAAACTTTCACTTTCCTGACTCCTGACTCTTATATTTCCAAATTGATCTTTTTTTTGCTCCCTGAAATGCAGATTTTCTTCATGCGTAAACCCCCCAAAATGATTCCATTCATGAGTTTAAAACATTACTTATTGGTTGTCATAACACAAAGGAAGATACGTCTGTGTGGGTTCTCCGTCATCCAAGCTTGATCCAAAAAAATCTGGCAACTATTCAGCCGTCCAGTTGCCTTTCGATTAAAGGAAGACAGTTTTCAGCGAGAGGTGGAGGGAAAAAAATAGAGATTTTAAATAGATTGAGATGGAGCTGAAAGAAATTCAGTCAGTCTCACAGACGACGGGAGCAGATCCTGAAGTATGTACTCTTTTAAAAAAATAGAATATTTGCATCATGAATCTAGAATCATTTTGAATCCATATCGTGCGACACCCAAACATTCCCAGCCCTATTGTCAGCATGTTTTGAATGTTGTTGTTTTTTTTGTGACACTTTGAACTATACTGCATTCCCTTATTTCTGCTAAATCTTTGAGGTCACTTGTCAGGCAGACGCAAGTAGAGGAGAGTGTCTCTGCTTGAAACACTTAAGCATCTAACTATGTTGGAATGAACACTCTCGATCGTTTCTTGTTTTTTCTTTACTGAGTAAAAAAACATTTCTGCCCTCCCCATTTGGACTTCGAAATGTTGTTTCACAGTTGATCTCGAAAAGGATATTACTGTCATATGTTCCTCAAAACACAACGTCAGCTTGAATGTATCTTTTGGGAAAGCCAAAATGAGCTCAGTGCTTCATGTTGTTGTGTTTCCTCTATTTGTCTCTTGTTCTATGTGTCTCCTGAGCCCAGTTACTTGTTGCTCCAAAAAGATTTAACTTCAAAATCTGAGCTGAATAAACTGGCGAATAACATTCATCACTTTCATTTACTCTGAGCGCACTCAGAAGTTATTTTTTTAATTCACTTCCTGGTATGACAACATTTAACTGTCATTTTTAGCATGAACACTGAAAACAACAATACAAATATGCTGACAGAAAACTGTTGAGCAGTCATCTTTAAAAACTTTTTTTTTAAAAATCCAGAGGTTGAGTGAAAAAGGTGATGGATTGGAGTCTTCAGTGACTGTCTAGCTTCGGTTCAAGAGAGGGTGATGACAGGATGAACCGTTGTCTTTGCCAGCAGCATGGATTTTTATATCAAACTGTTTTGATGGTCATGTTTCCTGCAGGTGGTACCATGGCACCCTGAGCCGCTCGGACGCCGAGGCTCTGCTCACTCTGTGCAAAGAGAACTCTTACTTGGTGAGAAACAGCCAGAACAGCAAGACGGACTACTCGCTGTCGCTCAGGTATACACGCCTGCTTTACCCTCTGATCATTATCATTATGGGCTAATCCAGATACGGTGGCAGCTAATTTTTTGGACATTTTTGCCTTTTATTGGATGGGACAGCTAAGGAGAGACAGGAGGGAGGGATTGGGGGACGACACACAGCGAAGTTCTGAGTTTTGATCCATGGCCATTTCAACAAGGACTATTTCCTCTGTACTTAAGATTTGTGACTTCACCGATAAGCTATTTGGCACCTTGTGTTGCTGCTTTTAAACAGCATTGTTTGGAAATGCATTAAGTCCTCCCAGACTCTCAACATGTTACATCTTTCACTGTCTTAAGACAGAATTGCACTGACTGTTGTTTTTGAGCCCAGTTGGATATTTGATAGTTTGTTGGTTGTCTTTTCGAGATGTTACACTGTCCCCATTGTCTCTTTTGTCACCCTGCTCATGTGCATCTCTGCAAGTGTGTTTTTCAGCCAGTATCAATAATCATCTTGAAAGCAGCTGGTCTCCTGCATGCAGAGAAATGCTCCCAACCTCACATCTGTACTCTTCTGAAGCAACAAACACGATGTTAAAACATGGAGAGGTCTCTGCCCTTCTAAAAGCGTTGCGTGTTTTTGATTGGAGGTTCAGTGTTTTCACGGTCACGGCGGAAAGACAACAATAGCAGACGAAATATCCAACATGTTTTTTTCTGCTGCGTGGTGGTTGATGATCAGCGTCAGACTGACTGTTGAAAGTGTTCTTTTATCTCTCTGACAGGAGCTGCAAGGGCTTCATGCATATGAAGTTTACTCGGTCTGCAGACGGGCGCTACGTGCTCGGAGAGAACAGTCCGCCCTTCTCCACCATCCCTGAAGTCATCCATTACTACACCACACACAAGCTACCAATCAGAGGGGCTGAGCACATGTCCCTGCTGTACCCTGTCATAGTGCAGACCCTCTGACACTAAGACACTAGCATACTCCTGGTGCTACTGAATACAGTATACACTCAATATTTACCTTTTTCTGTCCCTTTCCTTTCCTTCATGCCTTTTCTCTGCAATTCTACCTGCACAGCTCATAGAGATTGGACTTTTTAAGTGCCGTCTTTTTCCGTTTAGAAAACACCCCAGCGACTACCCTGGCAGCTTAAACAGTGGAGCTCAGTGCCTCATAAACATTCACCTGTGAACCAGTACTGTCACTGAAACTTCCCCGTATTACTCCTGGAAGTCAGCAATGATTGATAAAGATTTGTAGCTGAGTAGGTGAAATGTCCAACGACAAACTCGATGTGTTGTGGGACGGTGGACTCTTTTAAGAAATTTGCATGGGAGATTTGTCTCTTTTACAGTAAAAAGAGAAACTGTACTGCCGGGTCACTTTTAGGGCTTAGGGATTTATTTCTTTGGTTTGTGCCAATAAACCTAGGAACTGTTTTTAAGTGACCCCAAAAAAATAAAACATGTTTATTTGCCGTTGGGATTTGAATTAGACAGAAAGTAGGCAATGCAGTTAAAAAAAAAAGAAGAAAGAAAACAAGTGTTTTTGCAAACAAAACGTTTACTGCCCTTGTAAGTGTTAGTTCCACTGTCAACCAAACACTACATATTTATCCCCTGTGTGTGCTTCAGACGCCTGTGAATGTTCCACGATGCTGCGGCGGCTACGTGCCCTGCGTTGTTCTCTTGTCAGTTCACGACATGTTTGAACGGCACAGAGTGACAGTATATCAGACACACATGGTTTCACACAGGCTCCTGCAATACTAGTGTAGAGACTAATAACTGAAGTATTCTCTTGAAAGCGTGCGACTTTGTGATCATGAGTTTTAAAGAAAGGTTTGGTAGATGATTTACTGTTATTTGCTGTTTTATAAGATTTTAAGTGTGTGTTGAAAATAAAGGTGTTGTCTGTTTTTAAGTCGTCTGTGTGTTTTATCTGCTTCCTCTCCTCTATGAGAAGACAAATAAAAATGTGTTCACTCTTGTCATTTGCTGAAACCAAGCTGTTAATTCAACAGGTGCATCGCTTTGTTTCCAGAACACGGTACAAAACGGACTGTACCTGATAGAAAAATGGTGCCCTCTTGACTCACCCTGAATAGACAATATTCTGTATAATGTAGTATACCCCCCTCCCCACTGTTATCTGATCCCCTAACAACCAGCAGGTATAGGTGTCACAGCATGAGAGCTGCAGCAACTACAGCTACGTTACAGGTCAGTAACATTACTGCTCTAAGTTAAGTTATGTATTTAATCATTTGAAGATTATAGGTATATAACTCCCACGGGATGATGTGCATTATATGGGAGCATGAGTGTGTAACTAGATTGTAGAAGACATTAAACATCCTCCAGGGGTGAAGATCATAGTTTGATCTGTTGAGTGTTTTAAGACTGAAGCAGAACATTATTGTTGCAAATCAAGGCTGAAATATAGTCACAATAAATAAAAGGTGTTTTTTTTTTCAAAATGCATGAAATGAATTGAGTCTGTAAATAATCATTGTGTGAATATTAGTTTTACATTGCGTTGGTTTTTACAGCATTTTTTTAGTTTTAATAATTAACGACAGAGTCCAAATGGCAAAGATATTTTACTCCCAATGACTGTATTCTGACAACAAAAACCTTTAAACAACAAACATAATGTCTGTACAATACATGAATACACCCTACTGTGATCAACAATGTCATAAATGAACTTTTTCCCACACAATAATATCAATCCAGTTAAACACTTTCAGTAACACAACTTTTCCTTCTCTTACCACTTTCTTTAAGTATGTTCTCTGTGTTTTACTGTCCACACAACACTTTAGTTCCCGTACTTGTACTCACTCGGGCTTGCAAACTCTTATCAGTCATATAAAAAAAGTCAGTTGATGTATTTTACAAAAATGTTTGTCCTCCAATTGTTAAAATGGCAACTTCTAAATTTCAATGTCAGAGATTCACCAGCAGGTTCAAGATAAAGTCTTTGTTATTCATATGTCCCACAGGAGGTGCCTTCAGAAGTGATTTACTGTCATTATGTTGAAGGCCTCTGGCATTGTCACTTTGGTTGGATAATGGGATTTTTTTATGTTGCATTCTCTCTATCAGCTTCCACTGATTTCATGGCCACAGGGATGAAGAAGCTTGCTCAACCCAAACCCAGCCAGCTGAGATATCCAGACCGGTAAGTCCTTCTGAACATCCTTCTCACTCTCCATCTCTCTGAATGTTTTTTTCTTTTTTACTCTAAGGCCCCCTTCTTTGTTTACAGTTGTTCTGTTTACTGGCTGGATCATCTGCCACCAGACAAGACTGGCACCATCACTAAAACCGGTACCTTTGACTTGTTCCTTCCGTTTACAAACCGGTCTTTTATTGGTCCTTACTTTTTTTGTCATGAAATTAATAATTGTGTTTCTGCAGAATTAACCCCTCGCTGGTCGGATCTGTGTAGGAGTAAAGCGTTGCACACTCCAGTCACGTAAATATGACAAGATCTTCTGTCACTGATGCAATGTGGCAGATGTGATTTTGTTTTGGGTGTCTGTTTCTTTGTCAGCTCTCTGAATCTGTTTTTTTTTTTTCTTAAATTACTTGTTTAATTTACATAATCCTTAAATGATAAATTACTTTATTAGTTACAGAGAGCTCCAGGCCTTTGTTTGGGACTGGGCAGTAGTAGAGGCAAGCCCTTATATTGGAGGATTTCCAGTTACTCGGAAAATAAAAAGCTCCTCATCTCCCATCATGCTTTGTGCTGAACTTGTCTGGTTAATTGTTCCTGTTTTAAATAGTTTTAAGTTCGTTAAATATGTTCAGTACATTTTTTATGTTAATAAATATTAATTTCAAATGAATATATTGTTTTAATCAACCATCAATTAAAGAGTTGTTTGTGTCCACACAAGTGATGCGGTTTCAAGCTATCACTAATCTACAGGTGGAATTAAAGTGCAAAGAAACACAGAATGAACAAAGGTAACCAGGAAAGACACCCCCTGCAAGTTAGCAAGAATAGTTTACTCAAATCACCTCTGCAAAAGTTTCATCACAAATGGAATATGTTAGCTTGTTTTTTGGCTCTCAGGTTGTGATGGAATAGCTCCAAAGGGAACCTTTCACATCCTTCTAAAATCATCTCCTGGCTCTTTTTTTTAAATTATCCTTCTACGTCTCTAGCGTTTATCTAATTTCCTGCCCTATTCCTTCTTTTATTGTCATGTTTTATTTCTTCTATTTCTTCTGGTGTTTATTTACCTTTTCGTCTCCCCTCTGTCTCAATCACCCCTTTCTCTCTTTTATCTCTTTTCTCATTCATCCTCTCACATGCCCCCTTCCTGCCTTCTTCCCTACCATTATGTTTTATTTTTCTCCTCCAAAGACTTTCTCCTACATGGGAGGTGAGTCAATGGGCTCTCCAGGCTGTGGCGTCTGATCGGTTGTGCGGTCTGGCTCAGCCTCGGGCACCTGCAGCTGGCTGGCAGCTGGACCGCCCACTGTTGGCCCCTGTAAGTAACTCACACCACTTCGTTAGAAACTGCGGTGTTTAAGTGTAGGTAGAAGATCACGCGGTAGCTAGCAGCCTACACCATGGCATGCCTTCTTTTAACTTAGCCAAATTTGCAGATAATGAAATGTTTTCAGGTTTGATAAATAGGTTATCATATGTCGCTTACACATTACCAATTCAATATCTTTGGCATTTGGACTCAGTCGTTGCAAAATTATCAATTTTATGTGTGCTCCACCTGCAAAGTGTAACCCACAGAGGCAAAATGGTGGGTTAATGTCATCATTTGTCATTTTGTAACAGCAGAGTCAACAGGGCGAACCAGCACAGTGTGTGTCTGTATGTGTGTATGTGATTCTCACCTGTATGTTTACACATCTTAGCCCTCACGCTTCCGAACCGCTGTAACACAATTTGAACTCCCTCACAGGGACACCAATTTGTTCGTCTTTGGAGCCCTTTAGCAAACTACCAAGATGGCAGCTTCTTATTTTTTACTTCTCGAGTCCTACATAGTGACGTACATCCACTATGTTTAACTGAAGTATTACCACCATTGCCATCCCTGGAGCAACAAAGCTGGAACATCGGAAATGTTGTGATCCTGAAGATGCAGGATTGTTTGTGTTTAATAAGCTTGTCCGTGACTTGAAATGTGTTTGCAGTTGAACAGAACAACACAGACAGCAGTTGCCACTTCAAGGATTTGCCAGCTCGCCCAACCAAGAAGAAGGCTTGCTCTGGAGGACTCTGGCCACAACTCTCAACCTGAACCCATCTCTCATGTGCCCTACAGAGCATCAGCACACATAGAGCTCCTTGCTAGTTAGTCCGCTTTTCCATCAAACAATGTTTCTGATAATAAGTTTTATTTTTTGTCTCACAGGATTACTTTTGTCTTTGCAGCTCCGAAACATGACCACCCCAAGTTCAGAGGTGAGCGCTCAGTGTGCTGGCTTGTCTCCAGAGCAGCCAGAAGCCACGTCGCCAGTCAAAGACTTCTCGAGCTCTCCAGTCCTAAAGAGAGGAAAGCTTTATTTGAGGGATATGACCCGTACAGAGTTAGTCGGGCAGCTTGCTCTGCCAGACCCTCACCTCGAATACAACAGCTCTGTCTGCCTCTGCCTCGCAAATGTAGCTCAAGGCAGGAGGAATGAGGTCAGGTCCCTGGAAAGATTTTTTCATAAAAGTTTTTTTCATGAACATTTTTGACACATCTTTTTCTTGAATTTTTTTTGACAGATGACATCGTTGGAAAACCCGAATAACATTTGCTAACATCCACTACCAAGAAATGTTCTTCCTCCCAAATTTGGTAGGGGATAAATATGCCTGGTGGAACTTCCACCAGCTCATCTCTCTCTCCCTCATGATCTCAGGTGGCTCTACCATCCTTAAGTGCTTCACTACTACTACCAAAGACACTCAATTATCATCCTTGCTGCTACTTCTTCTTCTTCTTCTCTTTCTTCTTTTCAATTAGCTGGTGGACATGGGCGGCTGCCGGCTGGCAACCAATTTAAAGACGCATTGTTTCAACCTACAGGACTGGAGAGTGACACAGTAGATTAGCAGGGAAAAATAAACTGGTGATGACTGTGTGGCGGATGCCAGTCGCCAGGCCGTCCTTGAGTACCGGTCATTCTGTGATTCTTCAGAACACACAGAATCAGACAGCTCACACAATTGCTTGCTGTCTTTTTGAGGGTTATGTTTTGGTACATGTTGTCCCTGAGGTTCGGCACACAGATCAAGGCTGGCGGACGAGATTCAGGGTCTCTGTCAGATGTTGGGGATCAAGAAAACATGCACCATGGCTGTGGGCAGCGGCCTTACTCTGAGACCTCTCCATTAATGCATGCCCATAGGATCCTGTTTGTGCATGAGTGTGTATTTTGGCCTTTGTGTGTGTGTGTATGTTCATTAAACAGAGCGTAAAACCACATTTTCCAGAAGCCTTTACATTGTGAAATGGATTTGATTGGATTGTTGAAATTGAGTATAAAACATGGCATAAAGGTTAGACAATGCTTTTGAATAAGTCAAAAATGACCTGGATGAGTCATCAGACTTTGAAATGTTTTACAATATATATTTTAATGTTAAATATTAGGGCAATATTAATAGTATTTTTTATTTATTATTGATAGTATAATGAATATGATTAGGCTTAATACTTCTCTCCCCCAAAGAAGGGGAGAGATAAAGAACACTTAACACAGGAATGCTTAATTTATTTCATGTGGACTTTGAATTTGTGCGCCTGCATTAAAAAAAAAAAAACAACATTTGGACTCAGTACACCTCATTCAAAAATCACCTGAGTCAGCTTTGCAGAGGAACGCTGACATGTGAGCAGTAGATGTCCTCGGAACATACAAATTGTGACGCTTCTTTACAGAGACAAAAGTAAAGCCCGATGACGTTGAATACTTAAAAGCTAATTGTGCGTCATGGACTACAGATTGAGATCCGTTCGTCATTGGAGTATTGAAAAACAGCTGGGCGGTACAGATGTGTTAACTCCAGGCTGAGGGGCTCGTAGGCTACTCACAGCAGAGAGAATCGCTGATGTTGCCAGATCTCAGTAAGTAAAGCCTTTCAAACATGTCCGTTTAATTCATAGACTGTAGCCTTTATGGTTTCATTGCGTGCACTTGTTTTTGAACTTCAGCAGGAGAATTCAGCCGAGTCTTGACTTTTAAGAGGCTGTGTAGTTTCAAAGTGCATCGATTAATGGCAAGAAATATATAAAGGTGGAATATGTGAGTCCGGACACGTCCCAGCATGAGACTGAATTCTTGTCTTTTTTTGATAGGTCATGTAATAAATAAGCCCTTAAGCCATGAGGGAAAACATCCTGGTGGTAAGGATCGATTTATCGTAATGGAAACAAAGAGTTTTCTAAAGTTATCTGTGGTTTATTTTTTTTTTTAAGTTATAGGCTGACAAGTTTCGAAAAACTATTGATCATAAATATCATTTTAAACCAAATACCTGTAAATGTTTTTTTTTGGCTTTGTCGTCTAAATCACTGAGATTTGTAAAGCTGTTTTACTTTGCTATTACTTTTTTATTTATTTATTTATTTTTTACTTTTTGTCGAGAAAAACAATCAAACAATTTCTTGACATTTCTAATCACATATCAAGTATATTTGCTTCTTTATATATAGGCTAAACCTAATCTCTGATTGATGATATGATCATGGAGGGGGAAAAAAAGAGCATGATATATTGATAACATATTCAAATTCTTCTCCACCAGCTGAAACATTTAACAGTAACATGTCGATGTTTTGGTGATAATGACTCATGGCTCATTAAGTCTATTTAGTGCTTTGTCTACAGATTTTTTTGACCTTTAATGATTTTAGGATACATTCTTGTATCATTTTCTCTTCAAGAAAATATCTGATATATAAAGGCACAATTTTCAATTAAATGGTTATTATTTTCTTAATTTATGTTTTTTTTATGTTATATGTCAAATACGATGTATTGCAGTAAGTTCCACTGTTTCAGACATTATTGAAAGTTCACCAAACCTTTTTGTCACCTAATTGATTCTTCCAGTTGTAGCCCGCAGGGTCAAAGTCAATGTTAAGATATCTAATTTACATATTGAAGCGCCATGCTAAATAGATAGATGTTTGAATCCATCACAATTCACCCCCCCAACTCAGGAAGTCATATTGCACAAACTGTCTTGTTTTGTATTGTTCGAGACAATGTGAAGCAATATGGTAATTCTATGATATTGCATGTTGAGAAGATGAGGAAATGATGTACCCAGTAAACTGTAAGAGTGTTTGTGTTAATTGTGAAGGTACCCGAGCTGAGTGATGGAGAAGTGAGACCTGTTGATGTTCATGGAGCACAGCTGCTCGTCTTTGGTGTGGACCTGCCTGCTGGGGGCTGCACTTGCCCTTGGTACGATTCCCCCCTTTTTTAACTAAGACTTGATGAATTAGACTAATTGGTAGTTTTGACTCATAAAACACCTTATATGATTATATAAATATGTGTATATAATGTATATACATCATCCCAAAAATGTCTGGCATTTGCCTGAGTTTTGTCGAAGCTGCTGTCTGAACGCTGAGGCTGAACAATCCTTTGCAGCCTTTCATACACGTTAAACAAGACGGATCATTTGCTGTCTACTGGGTGAGATTGGTTTAAGATATCATTCTCCTAAGGTCTGTTTTAATAAGTTCTTCAAGAATTATGTAAGTGCTCTCATTTGGAAACAGTCAACCCACAGAATAGATTCACTTATTTCCTCATTACTTATTTCTCCCATGTTCGTCTTTCTTGTTATATGAATCTACATCCCAGCATATTTCTTGTTGGGTTTTTATCAAGATTTATTTTTAGGCTTTTTTGCCTTTATTGAGACAGGACAGACCGTGGATAGAGAGATGGAGGATGATATGTGGGAACGGAGCCACATGTAGGGCTTGAAACCAGGCTGCTGTCTCAACGACAACATCCTCTGCACAAGGGATGTGCAAACTAACCGCGAGGCCACTGGCACCTCCACTTCCTATCTTCTTTTTTTTTTTAAAGACTTTTTCTCTCAAAGTATTGCATCACCTATGTTCTGGATTAAATTCAACGCCATTTACATCTATTACCACGTTCTCTTTTTCTTTAGCCTTAAGAGAGATTTAAAAAAAAAAAAAAGAGCTCTATGCTATTATATGTAACTTAAGCATCTCTCTATCTTCAGTCCCACTTCCAGCCATCTCCCTTACAACCGCCAAGACGGCCCCCAGACCTCCACGGCTGATTGGCTGTGTGTTCCTAAATCGAGCGAATGTCACCTGCCACTGGGAGCCTGGGGACACACTGTGGAAAGGCTACACCTTGAAAGTTGAAAGGATCCCTTGGTGAGTATACCATGCTTTTAATGTGCAAATCCAAGGGCCCATCTGTGTTAACTTAAGTTGTTAATCTTTAAAGGTATGTCAATCAATCAATCAATCTTTATTTGTGTAGTGCCAATTCATAGTAAGTGTAATCTCAAAATGCTTTACTGAAGAGCATATAGGATAATATTTAGGAAAGATTTTTCCTTTGTGTTCCTCTCGTTCCTGTTGTTCACACTTTCGCGCCCCTCAGGTGGAGCTCGGAGCACGCCGCGCGCGGACGAGGACAGCGTTGGTTGTGGGGATGACACAGTTGTATGTCACAAAGCTTGACGGCACAGAGGGAAACTACATGTTCAGATTAAATGCCATGCAGCTTGTCTTTTCGTTTAAAGTTGCATCTCTCCGTACCATCTTCCTTTTGGAAAACAGTGACATTTCTCAT
This sequence comes from Symphodus melops, assembly GCF_947650265.1. Classification (NCBI taxonomy): domain Eukaryota; kingdom Metazoa; phylum Chordata; class Actinopteri; order Labriformes; family Labridae; genus Symphodus; species Symphodus melops. The sequence continues at coordinate 14,134,015 of NC_136709.1, forward strand.
AGATAGATAAGCCGTGAACTTTTTATTATTCTGTTTTCTTCTTCATTTCTTTACAATTCATTCAAACAATCATTTTGTTAGAGTTTGTCTCTTATCAGACAAATATAAATAATACAATGGCACAGAGGATACATTTATTAACGTGAGGAAGACAAACCATGTTGTTTGCTTTTGTAATAACATTCAAATTCAACTTCAGAAACTGTTTCTATGCAGCCTGCATGACAAATTTACATGTAGAGAAGTTCAGACTTGGCAGAGTTGCATTTCACCACTTTGTGCTGGCACACAGGAAGTAGATCTGTTCTAAGATCTACCCTTCTCATGCTATAATGGACATTCTATCTCACTTGTAAGATTGGACCTTTAAAATCTACCATCACTCTCCTTTGAAATAATGATTGTTACCTTTAGAATACAGTGGGACAAAAAGTGTCTTCGAATTCAAGAATAATCGAGATGATGTGAGTCAAATTGACAATGTTTCCTTCAAACATGCTGCTCCATGCTGGTGAAACATGTACTTCCCTGTTTGCGGTTTGTTTGTGTTGTTGATCATTTTTTAGGAATGATCTACCGTAAATTCCGGACTATAAGCCGCTACTTTTTTCTCACACTTCGAGCACTGCGGCTTCTACTCCGGTGCGGCTAATGCATGGATTTTTTATGGGGGACAATGAGCTTCTGCCGCAAAAACATTTGACTTCGTCACGTCGGATCTTAATATCAGTCATTTTGCGCTTCATGCACGCACCCTCATCATGGAAAACACACGGAGAAATACATATGATGCAGCTTTCAAGTTAAAGGCGACCGACCTGGCTGTCAAAGAAGCTAACAGAGCTGCTGCACGTTAAGATGACACTGACAGCGACAACAGAGACTGAGGAAGTGAGTAATGAAGTCATTCTGAGGCAGTGAATGGATGGACTTTTTCTTGTGAAATATATTACGGTCATCTTTTTCATCAGCCGTGTTACAGACACCGTCGGCTAGGCTTCGTATTGTAACAGTTCATGTTGTAAAGTCAGTAGTTGATAATGTATTCATAATTCCGATTATGTGGAGAGTCAGTGAATGCACCAGCGAGAACGTGTTGAGTGGCTGTATGAGAGAACGCTGGGGGAGAGAGTTGGATTGTTACGGCAAGTTATGTGTTGCTCTCTGCTGTAAACGGCGTGGTCACGGCCGACAGTGATCGGGTTATTAAAAGTTATTATTTGAACGCTCTCGTCGTCCTTTAACGTCCGTACGGACGCTACAGTATTTGCGGATGTTACCGGTAGCCTACGTCTGTGTAAATAGCTCTTGTTATAGCGTGGACACCTGCGGCTTATAATCAAGTGCGGCTTATATATGTACAAATACATTTATTTACTTATTTTTAGCCGGTGCGGCTTATATCCAGGTGCGCTCAATAGTCCGGAATTTACGGTAGTCAAACTGGATCATCTGCGTCCCTGTGCAGTAAAAAAAAAAAAAAAAAGGCTTCATGTTTGTGCATGTTAACACGTTTCAAATTGTGTGTCAACATTGTTTATTGAAAGTATGACATGTGTGAGTACTTGGTTTTTGTGACTCACTTTTAATCTCACATTCGTGTGAGGCTTTGATGGTGGGTTTGATTCACTGATAAAGTCTCACGTTTTTACAGCGAAATCTTCGGTTTATTGGGTTATATTTTTTGTGTGTGTGTTTTTTTTTTCCGACCAAAAACATCATTCGCAAGAAAGGAAATGTGATTGCAGATCTTTGCACAGAAATATAGAGCTGATTTTTTATGTGCGTGAGCAAAGTGTGCTTGATCTTGTCTATGTATCTGAAACATTAAAATGTGGATCCTCTTGCGTGACAGGGCATGCATCTACTTGGGCTTGTTTTTTTTTTTTTGCGTTTGCTTGCCGTTCTTTGTGTCCGTTTCTGTTTACTGGTATTGCTTCGATGATTTCGTGTATTTCAGGAGTCGCAGAGCAAACGTATCAAGAAACAGCCCTCTAAAAACGTTTAGCTGCACCACCTCTGGCACCAGCTGCACAGCAGAGCTTAATGGCTCAGCTGTAAGATTCACTTTTTGCACAACCATCACAGCTCATGGTCACAGCGGAGACATATCGTCACCAAGTCGCTGTCAGTCGGGTAGAACTGAAGGTAAGGCTGTTGACCCTCTTGCACCCTGATTGTTCTCGCCGAACTGCTTCCTAACTTTTCTCTGTCTGCCTCAGTGATGTTGCCTCCAGTGAATTTGAGCAGTGTAAAACCAGTCAAAGGGAGACCTCAATGTCTGAATGTAACCTGGAGCAGCACCTTGTCTGAATTTCCAGTGTCTCATCCTGAAATCAAAGCTGGACACCTGATATCCCAAATACAGTTTGCAGAACAGGGACAGGTATACACTTACCCTCAAGCCTAAACACACACACATCTGATTGAGCATGCACATTCATTTATATAAGTAATGCTGTTTCTCAAGGTTAAAACAAAGACCTTGAATGTGTTATCATGGAAAAACTTACAAAAAATCTCTAAATGTAAGCAAGTTGCACTTTATACTGTATAAACAACGTCCATAGTCTTTATAATTCTCTTTCTCCTTTGTCCTAATGATTACCATCCAATGTCCTATTACTTTTCAGTTCGGTGCTCAGGACCATAATGAGACAGTGAGAGACTACAGCTTCCTGGTTTGTCTCTTCAGACCACACACCTCATACAGCATCAGACTTCGCCACCGATACCTGAGCGCAAAGAGTCCCTGGAGCCCATGGAGCAATGCAGCCTCTGGAAGGACAGCAGAGGATGGTGAGAGAACACCTGTGTGTAATGTTTTCTGCTTGATATGTAAAGTCCATGTCAGTGATGAACACAATGAAACCCATTATTCTCAAGATACACATTGCAGACCAAATGCACTTAAGCAAGACACAGGATTGTTTAGAATATCACTCTGACTTTTCTCTGCCTTTTTTTTTTGTTTATCACGTTTTCAACTCAGACGCTGAATAGTAGGTTTGGATCCTACACCACATATCTCTTTCCAACAGGACCCTGAGGCATTCTTAGATCAGAAAGGATATACAGTTTAATTCCTTCAGGATGTTGTAGGTATAAAATACCTCTCATCCCAGACGCCTGGAAACTTATTCCAACAACTGTGAGGAGCACAGCATCTGGATTATTATTCAATGTGCTCACAGTAACCAGCACAAGACATCTTGAGGAACACAGTCATAGAGCCCCTCCAAAGAAAAGTGAAACAACAAGTAAACAAAGTAGTCATACTCCCTTGACTGATGGAACCCTCACAAAAGGGTCCAAAACTTAATTTGCCCTTTTCATTTTTTTTTGATTGAAAGGTAAGGTTAAACACAAGGAAACGTCTTTGTGGGTTACTTTTTTTTTAAGGCTTACTCACTATACTTTTACCGTTAACACTCAAAAGGAGTATGTGATTGTGTTTCTGATTTTCATTGCCGATTATTTTTTCCTCTTCGTTTATCCACCAGCCCCCTCTGCAGCACCAGCATTCTGGAGGCAAGTGAAGCGAAGGCAGAAGAACGGATGGAGACACATCTCGCTGCTGTGGCAGGTGAGTGTGTGTGTGTGTGTGTGTGTGTGTGTGTGTGTGTGTGTTGAAATGTGTGTGGATTTGAGTCATGAGTGCTTACATCACTCTGAGCTCTATAGTGTAATAACGTTAGGATCTGATTAGTTTTCAATCACCCTCTGTCCGTAATTGTCTTTTATAAATCCATGAAAATATTTATTCATTACCTTATAGGCCAACTAGACGTTGAGAAGGAGAGAGAGAGAGTATCAATTTGACATAATCTGTTTTTATGAGCTCTGATTTACACATCAATTATCTCACAGCAGCTCACTGTGACTCACTGCATCTTGTTTTCTCTCTGACTTTTTTTTTTTTTTTTTTTTTTGTAGCCTCTGCCTGGCTTTCTGGCCAATGGCAGAGTTCTCTTCTACAACGTAACTTGTCGCGCAGAAAGCACTCATGTTCTATATGATCATGGGAACTGTGGAGATTTGCCCTTTACAAGTACTTCCTGTAACCTGCTCCTTCCTGCTGGACGGTGCTCATGCTCTCTGACAGCCTCCACCTCTGCAGGGACCTCGCCAGAAGCCCGAATATGGCTCCCCAGAGCTTCTGAAAGAGGTACAATCTTGTTTATATTTGTCCATGTGAGATGACAATAAGGGGAAGTTGGGTATGCTATGCTGCACCATCACTTGAAACTCTCAGAATTAGTTACTTTGTTAAGTCGGTTTTCTAGGATAGAAGTCAAAGTTCTATCAGGGTTGTTTTTGTCCTTTATTTGATTGTACAATTTAAGAGACAAAGGAAACGCAGAGAGAGAGAGAGATAGAGAGAGAGAGAGACAGAGAGAGAGAGAGAGAGAGAGAGAGAGAGAGAGAGAGAGAGAGAGAGAGAGAGAGAGAGAGAGAGAGAGAGAGAGAGAGAGAAAGGGGGATACCAAACAGCATCAGCTTTAGATTTTAAACCTGAAACTTTAGTCTGACAGGGACCTTCTCAATCAACAGAGATTTTTCAGTCTTTTTCTGAGCTTTTCCTCTGGTTTTTCCAGAACAGGTTAAGTTTTCCAATATTTCTCATGAGCTATATGTAAAAGTATTTTCTCCTTTAATCCCCAGGGGATTTCAGAAGAGAATATCAGAGTGCGTAAGAGTGCAGATAAACTGCTTATTTTATCATCTCATGCTATCTGTTTGGATGTTGGACTGAGGGAAGTGTAGTATTTTTGTAACTTCTGAAAATTTAAGATTCTCTTTTCCGGTGCCAGCTGTGTGGACGCACATGTTTCATCAATCTGTCACTTTATTGTGTTCCGAATAAAAAAAACTAATTAAAAAAAAGTCTTCAAGGAGAAAAATAAATAACAGTTGCTTTCACACGGGGAGAATTTGACGCAGCAGCTGTTGCATGTTTTGAATCACTTCCATTGTGACTGACTCAAAGGGCCATGGCAATCAGACGGACGTATGCTAAAATAATACCATTACGCTGCTCAGCAAAGCAATTGAATGAAACTCTGAAGAAAAAGGAGATTATTGATCCCACCCTGTGGTTCAGTCCTAACTTGGTCCTCAAGCACTTAAAGTAAATCAAAATGTCAGAGACGTGGCAGTTACCTTTAACAGAAACTTTTGAGAAACAAACCAAGTCATCCAGCCGTCATACCACCATCCACGAAATACAGCCAAAGTATGATTAGTTCTAACTTTAAATAACACACATACTATTATTGAAGGTTGATCTCCATATGACGGGACTTCTGTAACAGTCTTTTACCAAGAATCAATCAGAAACTGGTGAATAGAGATTTCTAACAAAAACGTACATTTATATACCTTCAGAGCTGCCACGCCCGAGCAATCTTACTGCATGTTCACTGGACGACAGCCGGCTGGATGTTCGTTGGATGGCTCCTGACGGTTGGCCAGCTAGTGGCTACGTAGTGGAGTGGTTCGCTGTGAGAGAGAAAAACAGCAGCCGCCTACAGTATGCTGAACTACATGGTCTTATTGTTGTCCTTTACAAAGAGTGAAAGTAGCCACAGAGAGGACAAAAAACTATTTCGAACAAAAATGCCGTGTCGAAAACCACTCCCTATTATGTAGCCATAGTAGTGTTTGAATTCTGAGTGAGCATGATCATACGCTATAGAGTTCACTTATTGTGTCGCACAACGCATTGTGAAAAGTAGTGTACAACCCATGAACACTAATCTAGTAATATATATCATGTATTGCGGTTCAAAGATTTTTGCGAGCAGAGAATGCCGTTTAACTCAACTACTCCCAGACGAGCGAGAGGAGGGACCAGCATGAACACAGAAACACAACAAGTTCATATTTGAAGCATTTTTTACTGAAATCTACGATCTGTTTTCATAAAGAGTCAACGATTTTCAGAGAAATAACGACAGTTTGTCCCAATAATGATGACATACATGATCCCAGAGTCTGTGAGCAAAAAGCGAGTAGTGTCTGAAATGGATTTTAATTTAGCTAAATTACACTATAAAGTGCACTAGATATTAGTGAGTAGGGAGTAGGGCATTAGCCAGAGGCTGATTGTTGCATGTTACGCTTAAGCTAAAAGGAACACAATTACTCTATATACTTCTTATTGTTCAGCAATTGTCTAAAACCATGTTAATAGATTAAGACTGTAAACCCAAATACATCCTGTCACATACATCCTGGTGGATTTCTTGGATTTTCTTGATGTTTTTCAGCGCCGGTGGGACTTTTAACAATCGGCCCGGATGACAATATATGTTTCTACAAAAAATGTTCTGCCACATATAAAATATGAGTGACTTCTTTAAAATAATACTGCAAGCATTAGACAAATGAAGAAAACACAGGCGAGCAGCAAAATGCTGAAATCCTGCTATAGATGCTCATTTGCTCTTGTTTTTTTAATTAAATACACATCCCCTGGTGTACTGATAAATGGCAGCTTGGTTATTTTTCAGAAAACACAATGAATGCTGTCTAAAGTAATCTCAGTCCTCATCTGTAAGAGCACACGGGCTCTGTATGTCATGACCACAAGTCACGCAATACCGATAGTGATCTAGGTGCTTCTCACATCCTGCCCTGTGGTTGAGCATCCTATCTCTCCACCTGTGAAGTGCCTTCAGAAGGTCCTGCTGTGAAGGTGAAGCAGATCTCAGGCAGCACTGTGGAGCTCACCTGGAGTTCTGTACCTGTGGAGCAGCTACACGGTTTCCTCCGCAACTACACACTTTACTTCACAACAGCAAACCAACCAAACAGAAGTGAGTGAGACTTACATTTTCACCAAAATATAATAGTTTTAGTAGTAATCGTAATAGTAATCCTTTACTTCTTGTATTTTGAATTTATCAAAAATACTCCTGTCCCTGTTTATTCAGGTGTGTGTGTACCTGGTCAAGCTCAAAGTTATTCCCTGAGAAATTTGTCACCTGGTAACTTTGAGATCTTCATTGTGGCCAACACTGATGCTGGATCTGGAGCAGCTGGACCCCTCGCAAATGTGCACATAGGTGGAGTTGACACTACGACACAAACACACACACACAGTATCATGATACTCTAAAAGTACAAAACCTTTCAATCCTAAATGCTGTAACTTAAACCTAAATCTTTGAATGTGTAACATGTGTATTTTTGCGTGTGTCTGAAAAGGCTTTGAGGAAGTCTCCACAGCGATTCGGGCCGTCCTTCCCCTCATACTGACTTCACTGCTGCTGGTGCTGCTGGTCTTTTTGGTACAGACAACGATGTAAGATGTGTTTCATGCAACCAAGACAACCCCCCCCCCCCCCCCCCCCCCCCCCCCCCCCACACACACACACACACACACACACACACTCAAAAAACTGTGTGCAAAATAGCATGACTGAAAACTATTTATTTAATTTATTTAATTAATAGGGTGAAACAGAAGCTCTTCCAAGATGTCCCAAATCCTTCTCACAGCAGCTTGGCTCACTGGGTTCCAAAAACTGCTTTGGAGGTAACTCTCTTTGGAGGTAAAAATCACTGGGCCCTCTGCCGTCAACTGTCTCCTCAAACACTTGGCACTATAAAATATGTTTTATAAAACTTCAACGAGGTATTTTAAAAATAAGGATTATCTTTTTTTTTTTTTTATCAAATGGGGGAAAAAAATCCATTTATCTTTAATGTCAGCAATGTTATAATACAACCCCTAGATGGCAGCAAAAGCTTAATCACCAGCAGACTGCTGCCCGTCTGCAGGCAAACATCTGAACCACTCTTATAGTTACAAATAATTAAAATATAACATTGTAGTTATTCCGATTCATGATATCTCTCTTTTTTGTTGGGGGGGGGCAATTTACTGTTAATTAATTTTAAAAATGTGGTTCATTTTTCCCCCTGCAGGGTACGAGGCAGTGGGCAATCACTGATGAGCCTGAAGTCAAATACTCTGCAATTTATTTGCTTGGTGAAAGAGACATCCTGAACTCCAACTCAGATATGGACTTCACCGATAAAAACTTGTGTAATCTCCAAACATATCCCTCTCACTTTTACTCCCAGCTCCCACTGTCAGAATATAGCTTAAGCTTAGTCAAGGAAACCTCCAATACTGATCTGTCCCTCTGTCCCTCTATCTACTCTGACTTCATCTTCTCTCAGCACCTCAAAAGTCTCCCGGAACACCTTCTGTCATGCTCCCATCTTGAATATAATGAACAGCACCTTAGTAACGTCAACATCAGTGACATTAAGCTACAGCTAGGGGGAGATGGTGGTCTGAATGTGTGTGTGAAGAGCAAGAGTGCCTCACAATCTGATACATTGCTTTCCCAAACAGATGAACTGAAAAAGTTCTGTCACCTTCAGAGACATAATCTAAGCTCCGACTGCAGCAGCGTCTCCCTTTCCTCTGTTTTTCCTTTTTACCCAGCTGAGGTCGAGTCACCTCAAAAAAAGTGGTCCAAGAGCCTCTGTGTCTCTTTCCCATTACTCCAGCCAGATCTCTTACATCCACCCTGATGCTCTTTGTGACACTGTATCATTTTTGCCATTTCCTCCGTCTGTTTTTGTGGATTTCTCCTTGTATCCTGTAGAGTGTGAGACTTACATGAAAAGGTGTGAAAAACCCTGCTTTAAAGAGCTTGTTTTCTTTTGTTTGTTTAACTAATAGGAAAAGTGAAGAATAAAAACATGACCTCTGGTTCTACAGGACATAACAAGCTCTTTCCCACTGCTTCCACTCTAAGCTAAGCTAATTTGTCTACAGTTTCAGATTTATACATAATAACCAATATTGTTTTTTTTTTTTATCAATGTTTTATCCATTAAAAAGATTTATTGTGATGTTTATATTGTGCTATATTTAAACATTGTTGCTGTACAGTGTGTCCGCCTTGACTTGAAAGTTAGAAATGTAAATAACTCAACATTTGACCTGCAATAGTGACTCAGTGTTGGTATTTGTATAAGCATGTTTTCTTTGTGTATATTCCCTGGCACCCTAATTCACAAATGTGTAATCATGAGCTAAACATGATTTATTGTGCATCTGAAAGCTGTACTTTGGGGTTGTTTAATGTTGTAATGTGTACATACGTACATTTGATATGATAAGTAAGAAAAGGGAAGTGTTTTGTGATGGTATTGTTAATGGACTTGAGCTTGTATATCACTTTTCTTGTCTTCTGACAACTCAAAGCCTAGGCGAAAAAAGTATAGTCTAGCATACTAAATTTAAGTACACTTAGTATACTTCACATGCACATATTATTAGTGTACTCAAGTATGTTATTTTTTTAGTATACTAATGATATATCATTAGTTGTACTTAAGACTAAAATACAACTTAGTGTACTTAAGTGTAGTATTTTGAGACACCATTAAGATCAACTTAATTGACTTTTTTGGGGTTGACTTAATTTTAACACACAAAGTCATCATGTGCTTGAAATGTACTTTCGGAGATTTAAGTAAAATTTTGGTACATTATAGTGTGTTATTTTTTTCGCCTGGGTTTTGCCTCTGAGTTTTTAAGCTGTGTATGGCTAATTTCAAACCTCACATTAATTCTATTGACTTTTTATGTCTTATTACCAATAAATCAAAAATGTGTGCCCATATACGCCTAAATTATGACTTTGGCTTCATAACAGTTGACTTTATTGTCCAGTTGACAGGCAGACATGTTTGCAGACTTCTTTATCTGGTGATATTTGCCTACCAGACCCTACCTTGCACTATCTTTGCTATGGTTCTATTTCCCCAGCTCCAGTGTCATTTCCAGCCCAAATCTGAAACTGAAAAATTATAAGAGCTGCTTTCTCTGCATCTGTGTCAAGTTCACATTACCAGTTTATGACAACAATCCTATCGCTCCTATCTGTTAACAAAAGTCTGCTTCATTTCTGGTTTTTAATTTCCCACTTTTATCACTGCGTCTCTATTTTTCTTCTCTCTGGTTGCATATTGTAAATCATACCACAAACACGTTTTGTTTTATTGCTGCTTCAATGTAGCTTAAAGGTCAATTTACCAAAATTAAATTAAATAGAAAGTAGGCCAAGATCGAAATTGTTTCCTCCTTCGCAAAGAGGAGGACATTTTTCAGGAAAACCTGATCCTTTCAGTGTTTGTGTCTGTACCATGCGTGAGCGGACAGACGCTTCCCCCACCCTGTGCGTAAAAGGCGGGACAAAGAGCACGCATATGGAAGGCGTAACGCGTCCTCTGCTGCTCACCTGGAACAGCGCATAGTACAGTCAGTCAGACAGACAGGTAGAGTGCTCAGAGGAACAGAGCCGGAAGAACGAGCAGATCGACCTCTGCATATTGTAGCCTACTTTTCCATAGTTACTCCTGGCGCTTTCAAACCTGCCCAGTTTGCTGTACGCGATAATTGTTTGAAAGTGAAGCGGCAGCAGAGGAAACATGACGGAGCAAGGGAAGAAACTGATCCTGATCGCGGTGGATGTTCTCTGTGTTTTTGTTGGTGAGTGCTAACTCCTGTTATCTTCTTCTCTACTGCAGTGGTTTAAAAAAAATGTTAGTTTAAGGCCGTATGGCTGCTTTGTTGTGCGCAAATATGTGATTTAAAAAAAAGATTTATGACTCCAGATTGTTTTAAAACCAAGCAACTTTGAGGAAAAAAATTGTATGGTGATACTTAATACGCATGGTCCAAAGCTTTGCCTTTTAATCCACTTTCGCCTCTTCATGCAGAGATGATAATAAGTTACTGACACCTGTTGAAATGTTCGATGTCTGCATAAAACATTTTAATTACAGATTGTTCTGCTAGAGAAGCGTTTACCTCATCCAGGCGCAATGAAACATCACAAGACATACTCTCTATCTTGTTCAAACAGGCCAAAAAGTCTTTCCCAATAGTTAGTAAGAAGGGTGAAATCATTTGGGTTGATGCAAGACACATCTTACCACCTTACTCCTATCTTATCTCACTGTCTGGATTTCACACAGGTGATCTGGGGCAAAAAGTATGAATCCATCAATGCTTCCAGGAGTCTGTAGGTCATATTGTGTGTGAGTGAGTGTGTGTGTGTCCTTTGTGTCTTAAATGAGTAATTTCCATGCTCTGCGACCACAGCATGCTTTCTACTCTTTTCCTTTTTGCACCCCCTGGCCTTTTCTTTTTTTAAACGTAGGGTTAGGGGGGAAGTATGAGCGAAGACCATTGTTAATGAATCTCTCTGTGTCAGTTAGAATCCTGTTTTGGAAACTACAGACCCATGTGTGTGTGTCTGCATGTGTTTGTATGTGTGTGTTGTAAGTGGGCTCTCTTGTGTGCACTGTAAAGGGAACAAATTGTCTTGCCCAGACTTGCTTTGGACTCCAGAGAAGACACAAAGCCATTAAGAGAATTGACATCTTCCAGCTGTTTGTGTCACATTCTCTCACCACAAGGCCAACAGGCTGTAGTTGAGATGATAAACGAAGCGAGGGTGTCCAGGATGCTCATCTGTCACTGCATTTGTTAACTTTAGAAGTTTTTTAGGGATTGAAAACAGCTTGGTTAAAGTAGAACTGCGTGCGTGTGTGTGTCTGTCTTTGTGCGTGTGTGTGTGTGTGTGTGTGTGTGTATCCACTCATGTATCCATCTGGTGAGTGACAAGCAGGTATGATAATGACCGTTCTGCGCTTCAACCCCCACTATCCTCCAAATGTATGTTCATGTGTGCGCATTCCTTATGAGGAGTCCACTGTCCAAGTAAGTCCAGTTAAGGGGAAAAAGCTTCAGGGATGAACTTGGTAGAGGGAAATCTTGATGAAAATCTTGCTATGAAAGAATGGAAAGGATTTGTAGAACCGTTTTCATACATGTTTTCTCCATGTATATCAAACGCTGACTGTACCTTAGTTCAAGTTTCCTGTCTGTCTTTTCAGTAAAATAACTTTATTAAGGCTTTCTGCACTTATCTGCTTAAAATCATCGGATTTAGTAAATAAAAACAAGACATTTCTTCCTCGTTGAACAGCATAGTTCCTTGCAATGTCTTGAGGCTTCTCCAGAAGGTGAGAGTAACTCAGAGAACGCCTCATATCAAGTCTGTCTAACATAAAAAAACATAGTTATGACATCAAGGATGAGATGATTAAAGGCTTATTAGATCATATCTTCAGCTGACTAAGAAGAAGTGAATGTATTTATCATCTGGTGTGAACGTTCACAGGACATGTGTAATCTGTGGGTTAGTCATCAGCGTTTAAAAAGTGAAAACAGTGGGTCAAAGATTAGTGCTCTGAATTAGAAAAAAAAAAAAAACCCAACAAAAAATATTACGAAACGACTGAAACCAGAGCGTAAGGTGGCTGTTTAGGAATGCGGACTGAATGTTGGCATAACGAAAATATCCAAATATGAGTAAGATAGAGAGAGACATTTGAAAACTCAAACCGTCACAATCCTCAATGTGAGGACTTTTAAGTTTATTGGTGATATTGAGCTCATCCTGTAGTTTACTTGAGGAATGATTAAAATGATTAACTAATATTAGGCTAATCAATTTTGTTTAAAAAGTCTAAGAAGGTTATATTACGCTATGTTTGTATTTCCCCAGCTCCAGTGTCATTTCCAGCCCAAATCTGAAACTGAAAAATTATAAGAGCTGCTTTCTCTGCATCTGTGTCAAGTTCACATTACCAGTTTATGACAACAGTCCTATCGCTCCTATCTGTTAACAAAAGTCTGCTCCATTTCTGGTTTTTAATTTCCCACTTTTATCACTGCGTCTCTATTTTTCTTCTCTCTGGTTGCATATTGTTTGTTTTTATCTCGATAACTGTAATCTGTGTGTGGAGGGTAAACTACGATCAAGTTTGATCTCCCTCATTTGAAAATGCTGTGTGTGTGTGTGTGTGTGTGGGCAGGCAGACAGACGCGCTCGCGCTTGTGTGTATGTGTGAATTGGCCGGAATGTGCTGACTGCCCAAATTGTAACTGATCTGTGATTCTGCTCAGTGTTTTATTTCTCTTTTCCCCTCTGCAGTCAAACCTCCATCCTGCCATCCTTTGCTACATGTGCACATATCAGATACAACACAACTTGCCACTGTACACACGTGCACACACAAACGCACACACAGGCACAAGCTGCACATCCTTATCTTGCTTTGACAGTCAGATGCCACCCAGAACAGCGCCCCTGTTGTTACACTGTCCTGACATTTAGATTGAGGTTATATTGAGCATCTCAGTGGATTTATCAAGATATTAAAAATGTACTTAAATGAGAACACTGTGCTTTCTTGATCTTTTTTTCCCCGTTGTTCTTCTTTACTTGGTTCAAACTCTCTGCAGCATGTGTTCATATCAGACTCTTTCAAAGGCAACATCAACCTGCTTGAGTGGTTGAAATCAAGTTTTGTGACACTTATCTTGTCATTTAAGATTAACCCACATGAGTCATAGATTTTGTCTGTCAAATGCAGATAATTTGTCTTCCATAAGTTAAGGCCATCACAGGAAAATAATTCATCATCACCATCATTCAACCAGAAGCTTGCAGCAGCTCAACTGATGTTTTACATGAAACTACTTTATTCAGGTCTCGTACACTTCTTAAGCACCTGTTCTGTCTGTTTTGGGGCCCCTGTTAATTACTCCACTCTGATTAAAAGTCTCTCCTAACTAAAAATGAAGCTCCTTTTTAGGCATGTGTGCCATGCTTTTAGTCCATCATGTATATGGGTAAATGTCACTGTCAGCAATTTTTAAGTTAAAGACCCTGAAGCTGTAGTTAAGCTACATTTTATTTTATTAAATACTGAGCAAAGAATCAAAGTACAAGAACTACATATTCATATTTTTACAGGGTTATAAGCTAGACTATTTCTCAACCAAAGCAGAGTTTGCAGCCAATAAGAAACGCACAATGAAACCCCACAGAATGTAGATATTAGATGTTGCTTAGTGAGCTTTAATGACGCTGATAAGAAGATTTTGCTCCCTTTTGACAAAGCCAGGCTTATTGTTTCCCTTAAGCTCTCAGAGCTAAACTTAGCAAACCTTTCCTGAGTTTCATTTATGTGACAGGGATTCAAATTCTACAGGAAAGAAAGCAAATATAAGCACATTTAGGCTGAACAATATAGGTACAGTAAGACCCTCTCTTCCTCTGTGTTTACCTTAAAGAGCTAAACAATTTTATTGAATAAACGCTCCAATTTCTCTGAGCCTTGACAATGTTTAAACGCTGTCTGTCTCTATGTTGAAGCTGTTTGTATATAATAAGACACAGAAGAGCTGACGTCTTCCGAGTGCCTATTAGTATGATAGAGCTCAGCTGTTAGTATGTTGAACTAAAGAGGTCACTGGGATAGTATAGTTCACGATTAACGTTTCATTACTTTTTATGACTGTGGAATACATGTTTTTGTATATTTTATGGGACAGTGTATAGAGTAAGGAACCAGGGAGAGAGAGCTGGGAATGACATGCTGGAAAAGAGCTACATACTGGGCTTGAACCCAAGCTGTGTACATGCGACCTAGGCCATATGTACCTACCTCTGTAAGTAGAAACTGACATGTCCAGGGTTAGTGAGGACTCAATATTAATTTGATATTTAGGTGAAGACCAGCAATGAGGAAATACGTTTGTCTGTGTCATTCTAAACAAAGCTGACGTTTCTCAGGTCAACACAAGCTGTAGGAGTTAACTGAGGTGTTTTAGAAAAGAGTTTTGAAATAAAGATTGTGTGGTGCGGAGGAGACAGACAACAGCTGTTGTTGTTGGTCTCTGCAGAATATTGTGCCATTTTAACATTTTGCTGACATGTTTCAGATCCTCCAACAAATATTTAATTGACACACACACACACACACACACACACACATAGTCTCATTCTGCCAAATAAGTGTCAAAGTCAAGTGGGAAGTATTGACTTCTGCTCCCTGACATTCCTGTGTGAAAGTGAAAGAAAGAAGCTGAAGAGAAACAGTGTGTGGTGTGTCTGTCTGTGTTTTAGTGGTCTTGCTTCTTGTAAACACCGAATTGTAGGAAGTGTTCCTGTGTGCAGACTCTGTTTTCAGTTTATGTATCGTTACCATTGGTTTCAGAACGTGCCTACTAATCATAGTTTCATGTGAAAGCAGAATGAGATGCGCCTCAGACACAGAATTCATTTTTTTTAATGGTAGCCTGCTTGAACGTCATGTGCCATATTTATTATTCAAGTCAATTCTAGTTTTTGAGAAACAAAAAAATCAACTCAGATTTGAAGTAATTCATTTGATTTTAAGATAGCCAATGGTAGTCTTTCCAAAGAGCTTTAACATTGTTTAAAATATTGTAAGTACTTCTGGAACATGCTAATTTTAACACAACCTCAAAAAGGAGGCTGTCTTTTCATCACATTTAGCTATCTAGCAAATAGTATGCATTAGCCAGCTAGCAAATATTAGCTTTAGAATATGAAACCTCTTTGATCGAAAGCCCGAGTTTTACCCGAAATGATGGTCACATTCCTCTTCCGTCCAAACAGCTTCACCAGATAAAGCCTACTGTGCTTTTTTGGCTGCTTGTTATTTTTTGACATTAGTTTGGGTCACAAGATGTCTGGATCCTAAGAATGGCAAAGTGCATGTAGAAAACAGTGCCTTTGATACCTGGTAAAACTTTCCAGAATGTATTGCATATTAGTCAGTCTATATAGGCGGTTATGGGGAATTTCTTATAGTTTAATTGTGTTACGTAACCTTGGATATCGAGAATGATAATGCCACATGGTAGTTTTTATGGGAACAACTGGTAATAGTTTAGGTCTGAAGGGGTTAAGTAGTGACGGTCACCAATTTAATGCAACACATTTTTTTGCTACTCTAAAGAAGCTCTATTTTTTTTATTTTTTCAACATCCGGACCACTCGGGCTTCCCCAGGAAAAATCCCCAGACTCACAGGAAAGGATCTCTCTTCAACAACAGTTTTCCTGAATTCAGAAGAAAATCACGATGAACAATGAGCATGAATATACAGTAGACATCAAGGTTTTACAAAAAAAACAGTTGAGCCTGGGTTGAAATCCCACAGCTATAAGGGTGGAGCACCCTAGATAGAGCCAAAATAACCAAACGTTATCATCTTTAGAAAATAAATATTGGTCTTCTGAGCACCTTAGTGTGATGAAGAAACACCAGCTACAAATACCTGTTAACCTACAAACGGCACAGCTGCAAAGTGAAACCGCAATTCTCACAGTCCCCTGTTAAGATTTGACATACAGAACTCAAACAAATGTTAACATAAAACATGGTTACCTGTTTCTTTTTCCTAACTGACTCTTGGTTATTCAGGGCCTTGACCACTCATCTTCAGGGGCTGAATAACAGGAACACTTCCCACTTCCAGCTGGGTCACAGGTCAAGGGGAAGTTGTCTGATCCCAAATTCCATCATGTTTATTTTCTCAAAGAGGATTCAGGGGTTTGCGCTTGCCAGAAGAGATTGTGAAAGCGTAAAACAATACTTTCACTTCTTCACTTTTTTTTTTTTTTTAATCTCTCCTGTGGACATTAATGAAACAAAATCTCAGCAAAAACCTTTGTGTGCATCTCTTTTGAATAAACAATGTAGAAACTAGTTTTAGCTTCTCAAAGCAGTAAAGGTTTTTTGTAAAGAAAGTGATAAAAGGGAAATGACTCAACAGCAACATGTAAAATGTGGGAGTAGGATGGTACATCTTGCTACTCAAAAGAAGCACGAACAGAAAACTTAAGTTTCTTTTTTTAAATTAATTTTTTTACCTCAAATAAAAGTGAAAGTTTCATCTTCAGCCTATATCTGTTATTGAAATTAAATTTAAGTGAAAGTATGGAGGATGATCAAGATGGAGGTTTTATCTTCACGTATTTGCAAGAAAAAAATTAAGGATCTGAAGAGGAATGTAGCCTACGAATAATAAATGTGGACAAAAAAAATCTGCACAAGCTAAAAATATTTTTTTTAAATTGTAAAACTTTATAATACATATTTTCATAGCTAGGCTACTGCAAGAATTTTGTACAGACATCCTACATTTTATTTCTGAGAAATAAGCATTTTAAAGTTCCAGCATTTTAACTTTTAAATATCTTAAATGAAAAATTCTAACCTTTAAAGCAACCTGTAGCTAGGTAACTAACTTGAAGTTAGCTAGTGCTGGAAGGTTTGTAGCCAAACTTAGCTTGAGTATTGTATTAAAAACTCATGGGAACCAGCTTCAGTTCTCTTTAACCTACCTGCCTTGTTTGTTTCCTGTCTACAAATCCAGAGAGTTTAAACATTCAATTGACGTTTCAAACGAAGCTATGCTACATTTACTGTTTTAAGATTAGTGTCTGTGCTCGTTTTCTGTCAACATCACTGTGACAACATGACTTAGTAATTTTGTCTGTTGTTCATTAAAAACAACATAAAACACACAAGACATTACATGTAAATTGGTGGGTTATAGAGGTTTTGTTTGCAGATAGGGAAAACAGGCAAACTGCTTCCTCTGCTACCAGTCTTTTTAATTTATGCTAAGCTAAGAGCTCTGAGTCCTTTAGCTTTTCGGCTATATAGTATAGGGGAAATGACCCAGCAAACAAAGTTAGACAATCAACTTTGTCTTGTTTTAATAATGAAAGTCTTCCCATACATATATTATAATAAGACTTCAAGGACTTTCTAACAAGTTAATTCAGTAGTTTTCTTCTTAATAGTCCTGTAATTGGAAAATATTTCAACAAAGTGTATGAACAAGTGATAAATAGATAATAATGCTTTATGTAGTCGTAATGCACACGAATGTTTATGAAAAAAAAAATAAAAACACAAAAAGTAATCTTCTACATGTTTCTTTCTTCTCAAGGATGAATACTATAATTTCTGTTGTTTATTTTCTTTAGCACATTGCCCCACCAGAGCTTGCCTTAAAAAACATACCAGGCCTTCTGTAATAATAGAGCAGATAAAAACAGTCAGTGCCTCTCTGATTATTGAAGCTCTCTGAGGGCTTGGCTCCCAGAGGCTGTTGAAGCATGTTTGATACAAAGTGGAATTGACTTCCTGACCAAATCTGTTGTTAAATAAGCTTACGAGTGGGTACATTGTGTATGCGTGCACGTATGTGTGCGTGTTTTGAAGGCCATTGCCCAACTTTGTCCATTCTCACACCCACCATGGCAGTACATAGCCAACAGTCTCTTATCTAAATGTTATCCTTGCACCCTGCAGAATAAACAATGGTTGGAGCTGACTTCAAAGAGGAGCTGAGGGTACGCTTGACCTGCTGGAATAATGAACTCTGAGATGAGAAGAGCAGAGAGAGGGCGCCCCTTCATCTCAATACATTTTCTTTAATGATGAAACAGCTTTTCATCAAAGATCATTAGAAGCACTTGTGATAATTGTCAGCATTACACTTTGCAGCATGCTTGTGAGATCCTTTGGCAGTGTGTAGTGGCATAAACCGATGGGCGTATCAGACTGATTCTTAAAGAGACAGACCATCTACGAAACAGAGAAAAATAGATCCAGCATAAGTAGAAACATTGCATTAAAATACATAAACTGGGTGGCCAGAAACCCAACTCTAAATGAGTGATACTGTTATTCCTTTGCCAATATATGTTAGCCAAATTAACCTACATTTCTCCTCCTGGCATCAGTTGAAGCCTTAACACTCATCTCTTTACAGGAATCATTCTAACTTTGGTAAAACACTGTAAGTGTTGTGCTACCATTTGTTTCTGTATAAAATCACAACGAATGGGTCAAACCATCATTTTACATTTTTTTCCTCTTACAACATTTCCGCAACCTTCATAAATACCTTTTTATAAAAACATGTATATATGGCCTTATGCTTGAATCAAGAGTTTAACAGTTAAAGTTATTTCTTTGCATAAAATGAAAATCCTCAATTCTCCTTCCCTCCGTTCTTGTATGTATTCATTGTTAAAGTAACACACCTGACATGACCATTTTGAATCATGTTTCCTGTCTGTGTGTCTTCATGCGCTTTCATTCCCTCCTGCTTGTCAAAGTGCAGCGACACACTCTCGAGGAAGGAAGCAATTTGTTAGGAGAGAGCCTCTTTTATGGCAATGCCCTCTTTATTTACAGCTCCAGCTTCAACAAACAAAACTCCATCCATTCCTTGCTCTTGTAAACTTGTGCAGCTTGCTGAAGCATTCTTAAAAAACAGGAAGACATTTTAAAAGTTGCAGTTTAGAGAGTTCATGACTATTGTCCCAGTTTAGATTTAAGAGACAGCTTTATGTGCTGCTGTTCTGAACTCTGACTCTTTTGCATTTTTACTAAAACTATGACACCAAACTTTCTCACATGCAGAAACTATTTGTCATGACAGATTTATAAATACTGGAGTGTGTGGAACTGTATCTGAGATAAATCCTCAGCTCCCAGGCCCTTCACAGTGTCAACAGCGCCCTGATGTTAAAGATCATGGCTGTCCATTCCTGTCCTGGCCTGCTTGTTTCCATCATGACAGAAAGCCAATCAACAGAGACTGACCTGTAAGGGTGAAATTGTTGCCATTGAGCTCCGTCGATGACATGTTAATTTAGTGTCAAACCTTCTGTCCAAAGTCCAAAGTTTGGTCAATCAGTGTGTTTTTAGCTGTTTCCTGAGCTGCTCCTCATTGTGTTTTTGTTCACTTGTCATCGCTCAGCTGAAGGCTTATAGCTGCTCTCAGGATCGACCTCTTGCACTTAAACAAACAGCAGTGTGTCTACCAAAGACACACTGCTGTTTCAGTAGAACTGTTCCAATGCACCAATTACAGAAGCTCTGTATAAACCAATGGGTTTTTTTTTTTCTTTTTAAAGTTCTTTTTAGTGTTGTTTTTGGTGTAAGTCCTTTTTTTGTGATTTTTCTTTTAGTTCATTTTTAAAGTTCAAAGTAGCAGACTCTAAATGCAAACAAGTCTTTACCCCTTATTCAACCCCTTCACCTTCTAAAGATTTATAAGTTTATAAGATTTATATATTTGTTGAGCTTTTAGCCTTCAGTGGATAGAGCAGCAAATTGGCTTTGAGGGCTATAGCCTCCATACATGAGTCGCAACATAACCACTTGGCCATCTTTGCTCTAACCCTTCCCCATCGGATAACCTCTCGTGATGCAGGGAGTTTCCCAATAGTGCATTTCAATGGAAACAAGGATAAAAATTATGAAGAAATTATGATGATGATAAATGATGATTTGCACTCATCACTTACCCTCTGAGATTAAATAAATTTTTAAAAAGTATTCAATTATTGTCTTTTCATGTGGTGTTGTATATATATGTGTATATACAGCATAAGCTCATATTTGTGTGTTATCAAGTTAAACATGACAAATTAAAGTGACTGCACTGCTTTCTTTAGCAAATGTCAGTAGTTTGTATTTTGCAGTCATTTAAACAAGCATAATGTTTCCTCCTCCAGCTGCTTTACCCTCTGCCATCCTGACTCTGATGTTCTCTCCATACCAAAGAGGAATCTACTGCGATGATGAGAGCATCAACTACCCATACAGAAGGGACACCATCTCCCACGGAGGCATGGCTGCCGTCACCATCATCTGCTCCATTGTCATTGTGAGTCAAAACATAAGCATCTTGTTGGATGCTTATATATAAATCTATAAATTCAGCCTTCATGACTTCTCCTCTGTCTGTTCCACAGATTACTACAGGAGAGGCCTACCTTGTGCACACAAAGCGTCTGCACTCCAACTCCCAGTTCAACCAGTACTTGTCCGCTCTTTACAAGGTGGTGGGCACCTTCCTGTTTGGAGGAGCCGTCAGCCAATCACTGACCGACCTGGCCAAGTTCACTATCGGTCGCCCCCGTCCAAACTTCATATCCGTGTGCAGCCCGGTCATCTGTAACGGATACATGCTGCACATCAACTGTACTGGCAACCCTCGCAATGTGACTGAATCAAGGTGAGAGTGCTGAACACTCTTCTCCTCTCTGTCTTGACTTTATAAATCACTTCATAGTTTATATTTAGGTCATATTTTACACTCGCACAACTGTTTTTTTTTTTTTTGTAACTTTTAGCAGTGCTTTTGGTTGAGTACAAAATGTTTTATTTTCACTAAAAGATTTTTAAATCAAAATACTGTAAATGTTGAAATGATATATATCAATCAAAAATCTCTGGAGTATAAGTCACAATGATGATGATGATGACTAATAAACTAAACACACAGAGAATCTAATCCGGCTCTGGTGTAAACATTTAAGAAGTTTTCATAGAGTTATCCACATTTTTTAGCACAAATTTATGCTTTTATGCATGATTTACATTTTTAAATGTAGCACTTTGAATCACAGTTATTACCCCAAAACATCAAGCTTGAAGTGAAATGTGTCAAAAAATAGAAAGTTTTCACATTCAAAAAATGAGCCTCAGTGTGGCTCAGTTTTTGGAGCCCAGGACATGAATTATCTGAACCGTAAGCTTAAAGCACTGTCAATACCTCTTAATGGAATTACATCTGTTCTCTTATTGATATAAATGTTATTTTCAGTCATATTAAAAGGTATCAAGGAATCTCACTGAAAGTGATCAAGAAACTGATGAATTGATCTGAGTTGTCCTTTTATAGCCTATCATCATTTTTTATTAAAAATGACTTCATTTCTTACACGTGTCCTGCTGGTCCTGCTG
>NC_136709.1:14155911-14263411 GCF_947650265.1 Symphodus melops
GGGACAGGGAGAGAGGGTGGAAAGAACCCACAGGTTGGATTCAAACCCAGGCCACCCGCTAGGAGAACAACAGTCTCTGTACATGGCGCCCCATGACTTTGAGTTTCTGTTTTCTGATATTATTTAATATAAAACTAAATGAATCACCACCTGACTGCTCCCAGTCTGTGGACCATCTACCTTTTTAATATCGGCTCTTTTCTTTGAGAACGTTCATTCCTGTTTAAGACCCACCTTTTTGTGCTTGATCTTTTGACATTTAATCTTGCCCTGATAGTGTTTTTGTCTTTTTACACATTTTTATTTAGTTTTGAGGACTGCACAGCATGTTGGTCAACTAAGGTTGTTTTAAAAATGTGTTGTAAAACTAAACTTTGAGTACTGTTATTGCCTCTTCTTTCAGGTTCGATATGTTTCGGACTTCTTCAAACATCGCCCCCCTCGCTGCACTCGACCCGACACGGCAGAGGTCGAACACATGGAGCGCAAACCGAGCCCACAGCCTCCCGACTCGCAGCAGGGAAACCACTACAGCTACTCGGCACCTGTATGAGCTCCTTACACCAGCTGCTTTTACTAACCTCCACTCTCCGACAGCAGCTCCTCACCAAAGAACTGTGACTTGTACAGAAAACTTAAACAAACACAAAACAGATAAAGCCACTACCTGGTGATCCAGACTAGACCTGCTCCCCACAACCTTTACTGCTATGAAAATGTTCAGATTCCCAAAACCTGTTGGAACAGAAGCTCCAACGTCCCGGCGTCTTTTTTTTTTTTAGTCAGGGCATGCCAAAATATGTGTGAGTGATTGTGTTTTTAGAGTGCATGGGTAGCATGTTGTGTACAATTATACATATTTTATGTTATGTTATGTTTTTTTTTAATCTGTGGTTTCATAAACAGATTTGATGCTGTGAGTTAAACTGAAAAGTGAAAGCAAAGCCTGCTAAAGAGATCTTAACAATTAAAATGAATAACACCAACCAAAGATTTCTTTGTGTCCTTGGCTAGAGTGACAAAAACCTTTTGTGAGGCTGAATGTTTTGAACGTTTCCCAGCAAGGCAAAACATTAAGTCTCAAAGCCACTGGAGCTACACTATATCCGCCATGTTGTTTTTCTCTACATTTTTACTGTTCTTAAAAAGATGTGCATGTGTAACGATTGACTGCTTTAATGATATACATGAATATGTATAGTACTAACATTTTATCATGTCTATAACTACTGTATTAAATAAATTGTGAATCCTTAAGAATTTAACATTGCTGGTTTTTTTTGTTTTTTTTGCTGTGATTTTTAAGTACATCTTTTTTTAAATTTTTGTATCGCAAGGAATTTTAACTCAAGTTTGAAACAAACTCAAACACACCTTCATGGACCTCTTCCTCTCCTCCTTATAACAAACCTATTATGCAACAATTCATAATGTAATCATTTCCCCCCCTTGTGTAATTTCTCCACATTACAAGCCAGCAGGTCATCTCCTTCTGACTTACTTCAGCGGCCTTAAAAAAAAAAAAAGAGGTGTAGAGACATTGTTTGGAATGAATTCTATTGAAGTTTTTGTTTTCAGTGACCTAATTCTACCCTGCATTCTCGTTGAAAACTAGAGCACAACACTCTGACGCAGATATCATGTCTGGACCTGCTGCTGATGCCTTTGGGATTCCTCAGTGGTGAAAGGAATGAGGCTGTTTGATGATACATGTGAGCTGCTTTAAATCAGGAAATATCTGTTCAAAGAGCTTTGAATAGATTCCCTCTCGTCACAAATCCTCCAAAGTAGGGAGGACTTTGATGACAAAAGCATGCAAAAAAGATTTTATGCCAGTCATAATCATGAGCACTTCTTTTATTTAGTATTTATAGTGGAGGTAAAAAAAACTGTGGTATAGTGCCAATTTATACCAAATTTGATCTCAAGGCCTTGTTTATGCCTTTTATTCATGTATGTATCCACCTGAGGCCCAAAAGTAAAAACACTATTTTAGTCTTTTCTAACTCCTGACAGATTAATCAGGCTGTCTATTAAAAAAATCTACTAAGTTCACTAGCTAGTAGTCGCTAACTTTCTCTCATGTTTGGTGAGATAGTAAAACTTTCTGCTAGGAGTAATTAAAAGCCAAGTAACTTAAAGTTTGGTTATAAAATAGTTATTGAGAGAGAAAAATCTGATCTGAGATTTATCTTTAATCCGCAGAGATAGATAAAATGTAAATACACGTATAGCGTTTATCCCCTTAAATGCAGTTACTGTACACCCTCTGAGAAAAGATATCAATGCAATTTATAGGCCTGCAGGTAACTCTGCTGGTGAAAGAGAATTACAAGTGTAATACAGTGAAAGTCAAATGAAATGCTATTTGACTGGTGAATAAATCTAGAAAGAGGTTCATATCAACAATAAAGTTAGCCGATACTGACGGAAACTGGATATGCTAACGTTGGATATTATCGGCTGGCCGATTAATCAGCCGGGCTGTCATAGAAATATTGATCAGGAGAACCAAGAAGTTGTTCATGTAGTGACTCATCCAGTGAGATACATTACTAATCAAAAGAGAATTCACTGACGCTCGTTTTTAATCACACTGGGAAACAAGTGAATTTCTGCCCTTAAAATGCTAAACTGTATCTGAGTCGACACTCGTACCACAAATGATTTCATAAAGAAGCAGAGGGCTGACTCACTGAAAGTTCTTTTTTATCAGGCTTTAAAAGCTACAGCGTCAGAGCTTCACTAAGGCAGTGCTGAAAGGATCTCGTTGTCCTTTCGTGTTGCACTTGTGTCCTTCAGTCTTTTTTTTTTTTTTTTTTCCCCCCACAGTAACAAACCAAACACAGATCACCCCCTCTCAATCACGTCTTTTATTTGTAAGGCACCAGAGAAGCTTCCTTACTGCTAAAAGTTTGATTCATTCTCATTAGAGTACACAGTTTTTTGTTTACATCTTTGACTTTTTTTTTCTTCTTTTTTTTCGCCCCAGGTATCTTAAAATGAGACTGTGTTCATTAGCACATTAAACTGGTTTTGTTTTGCACAAAAAAAAGGGGTCAAACATTTACAAACCTAGAAACAATGTTAAGTGTTACTGCCTACTGGGACTATGGGAGAGAAAACAGGAAAAACGACATGGTATACAACATTGTGCCTCTCTTAATTGTAGGCGTTTAAAGCACACATACAACACCAAATCTTTCATGATACACACACGTTAAAAAGCAGCTTTGAAACATACAAAAATGCTTTAAAAAATATGTATATTGATATATTCATATGTATACAAATTGGCCCTTCACAGCAAAAACAAACACACATACCATTCATATGTCTGAGATTTGCCAAAGGAGGTTTTTCAACAGAGACCGACGTCAGCATCAAGAGTTCTCACTCAATGCATAGAGGTCAAATCTCGGGGGGTCCCCAAAAACAAGCACAGCAAATTAAAAAAAGAGAGAGCACTGAGCCACAACTTAAGTGCTTTTCAAATAAAATTTTAAAAAAAGAAGAAAAAAAAGGGAGGGGGGGGGTTGAAGCTCTGATCTGGGGCATGCACAGACTTTAAAAGGTGGTTTTGTCAAAGCTCTGCACAGCACTCGCGTTATAGAAGAGTCACAGCTGAGGCCTGCAGTGCACACAGACTGGAGAAGGAGATGGAAAGAGATCACAGCAGTGACGTGGAGGTGAACAGAAGAGTGAGATGGACCATCTCTGAACACTCAGCAGACATCCGGGTTGTGAACGTTAACTTTCAACTGAGAGCTCTGCTGCCCTCTGCTGTCTCAAGTCTGAACTAATGTAGCCACTGTGTCCCAACGCCACACTACAGAGTAACTACATGCACTACATGACGAGAGATACAGAAACCTCAAATGTAGTACTAAAGAAATCAAAATACTTAGAGACTAAACAGAATCTTTGGCTACTTCTATATGACACTTTTTGATATACTCCATGATCCATGCAGGGGGTCAAACAGCGGGTTACTGAAACTGTCTTTTCTATGGCAAAGTTTGACTTGAGAGGAACATTAAACAGTGTAAATAAAGATGCTATTATTATTATTATTATTATTTTTTTTTTTTAAATCAGAAACAATACTTGCACACGTTCAGGATAAGATCAGTGAAGAGATCAATCGTCCTGCTTTGGTCACAGAGGTTAAAAACATCGAGTCAACAACAAATTCATCGACTCAAATTATTCACCATGTGGTTTGCTTGAAGGTTTTAAGATTTTAAAAAAAGAGGGGGGGGATTACAATGCTTTCAGACAGTGTCCCCTTAAAAAAAGAAAAACAACAGTCTTAAAATGATTTCATAGTGAAGCATTCAAACGTGAGAAAAGAAATCCTTCTCACCTTCTCCTGACAAAACATCAAACTGCTAGGTTTGTACCGTAGTGTGGAGCTGGGGCACGGCTTTGATTTGGTCATCTCTAAATGTGAAACCAGGAGAATTATTGTGCAACAGGAGATGATTACGTGAGAGTAAGGATCATGTCTGATGTCTAATAGGAGGTCTGTGTGTAGGTTCATCCAGGTCAGGGGGAAATCGAAGCTTAATCCAAAGGAACTGAACGTGTTGGAAGATCTTCAATTCAAGAGAAAACAGTATTTGGATTAAGCTTTGATTGCTTAAAGAGCTTTAGTAACTCCCCACTGACACGCTCTTCATTAAAAACAATGTGGAGAGGAATAAAGTGAGGATTTTTAATCGACCCCTGACAATCCTGCACAGAATTAAAACAAGACAGGAAAAGACAAAAAAAAAAAAAAAAAACCAGTGCATGAGCTGAAGCGTGCGGACGTGCTGAGATACGGTACTCATGCAAGTTTTGATCATCTGGTTCTGAATTTAGACCCTGTTCTAGTTTGAAAGTGTTAATTTTAAGTGAGGGCGAGTACGAGGGACGGGCATGAGCAGGAAGTGGGGAATATAAAAGGTGCTTAGTAAAAAATAAATCATAAAGAAAAGTTAAAATTAAAAAAAAAGTGACCTTTCTGATCACATTCACTCAAGCACACAGACAATTGGGATCCATAATTAGCTTTGAATGTTCAAATCAAGTCAAGTTTCTTTACAGCTTAAATTCTCGTCATGCTCTATTCCATGAAGCGCAACATTTTTTTCGTTTTTAATATCTAATCCCATTTTTTTTTTTTTTTTGGGGGGGGATGCTAACCTTTAAAGAAATCAAAGGATGAAACCTGACGTGTGTTATGACTGAAGCATTTAAATGCACCTGACAAGTAAAATGTCCTTTTACAAAAAAAAAGAAAAGAAAAGAAAAGAAAAAGAATTTGGACAATGAGTCAACATTTTTCATTTCGGAGAAAAGGATAATGGAGCTTTTAGAAGGTAATCAGAGGAGAGGAAGGAGTCAGAGGGAGCTGCTTACTGGGACTGGCAGACACAAAACAACCAGATTGACGAAAAGGGATGTTTAAAAAAAAAAAAAAAAAAAAAAAATTAGAAACCTGTGTGAGGCAGATTTATGTAAGGGACACTGCTGTTTACCGTCATCTTCAGCTCTTACTCTGAATGGGGTAACATTATCTTAGTTAAGCCTACCAACAGTGGCTTACACTATTTAAAAAAGAAAAAAGAAAGAAAGAAAAAAAAACATCTATTTTAAGTCTAGAAGCCTGAATTGAGTCTATTACCACTAAAAATAAGAACATTTAATTCTCACTCTCCATTCAGCAGTTTTCTTTGTCTGTTCATCCAAAAAGCTTGAACTCTGCTTGTCATCATCCCTGCAGTTACTCTTCTTCATCAACAGACAGGCAGCCAGTCTTACATCAATCTCCATTTATAGTTAAAGTTTAACCTTTCTTTTTCCTGACACTTTCCACGCTCCCCCTCTCAAACCTTCATCTCGTGGGGTCGACTCTAGTCTGACTTGTCCCCGTCCTCGCCTCGCGGTGCTCTCTCCGCGGCTTCCCGGGCCTTGTCCTCCTTCGCCACCTGGGCCTGGCTGTGTGAGTAGTTGGCCAGGATGGAGGAGAGGGAGAGCAGGCCGGAGCTGGAGGAGACGGCGGGCAGGGAGGGCGGGGTGAGGCCCAGGGGCAGCGGGGTCACGGGCAGGGCCAGCCCCTGCAGCTGAGACAGGTGTTGCACCTGGAGCTGTTGCTGTAGAGACACCAGGCACAAACGCTGTGAACGCTGAACAGCTTTTGCCTCGCATTTCTCAATGACTAAGTCACAACTCACTAAACTTCATGACTGAGTGCAGGCTGCTGTTCGTCAAAAACATTCCCCATCATGCGTATCATGACTTAACAAACTTAGTAAAAGCTTCTGTTGCTATTTGACAAATTCTAGAATTTAGAAAAATCAATTTTAATGTGGGGACTGTCTGTGACTTTCACTTTGGAAAAAGCTATGACTCTTCTTGCTGTGTGTTCAGGATATGGTTTTAACACTTCCTGTTTGTGGAAAGTGACATACTGAAATTTTATCCAAATGAAAAAAATGGCTCCATTGACTCTGTATAAAGCAAGCCTTCCTGTAACATCCTCGTCCCCGGAGAACACCGATTACTGCGTGATGAAGCTCACCCGTATGATGGAGTTCATCTCAGGGGGTGTGACCTGCTTGGCTCTCTCGATGGCGCCCATGACTTGCTGTTGATGCTGAAACAAGCGAAGGAATGGTGTGAGTGTTGTTTCATAGTCTGAGTCCTGCGTAGAAAGCAGCGCTCTCTCGTCGGCCTCTTCTCACCCGCGCGTCGCAATATTCGCAAAACGTGTCAAAAAGGTGTCGTTACCTCTTGTGACAGGTAAGGCAGCACCTGAGCACAGATCCCATTCAGTCTCTTCACTATTTCAGCCTGGAAAGGACAAAGAAGAACAACAGTTCACACCTGGCCGTCGTCAGATCTGATCGGGGGGGGGAATCGACTGATGGAGAAAGCTCCTACCTGTTTGTGCATTTCGATGTTCAACCCGTACGACATTTCATAGTACTACGGAAACAAAGAGAAAACTTTAAACTTCACTGAAACGCTTCACTGAAACGTCTACACAACAATCTCAGAATCCTTTCATGTAGAGCAGCCAACAACAGCATCAGTTTAAAGTCTTTAAACACTTAAAGAAAGAATCTAGCGTTAGCATACATGTGGATGACTTGACAAGAGAGGTTTTTGTCACATGATCTTTGGCTATAAGAGAACGAAAGGGTTTCTCCATCGCTGGCTGCAGTGTGTGTGGAGCTGATGAAGCCATTAAGCAAAACTGTCACACACGCTGGAATATCTGTGCTCCTTCTGCAGCGTCTTTTAAGAGAATAAAGAGTTCAAGTGCGATTACCATGATATAGTGACGCTGCATCTCTGACTTTTCAGAAGCCAGTTTGTCACACTCCAACTTCAGACTGTGGAGGAGAAGAAGACGAAGAACAAACGTTACAGGTTAGTTTGAGAACAGACGTAAGAAGGTGCATCGCTTGGATGTTCTTTGACAGTTTCGGAGCGATGCTATCCCACAGCATGTTTTACTAACGCTTAGATGGACACTATCAGCTGCACGCTCTGGCTTTTTTTAAATCATAGATGGGAGTTGTATCTTCTCTTCCTATCAACCACTCGGGGGGGGGAAAAAAAGCCAAGCAGGATAAACACCAAATGCCAAACAGCTTTTGAAGATGTTATGAGAGTACACATCGCCTCCTTCTGAGAGGGGAGAAATGAGTGTTTTTAGAAGTGAACTGAATTGACCAGATAAGAGAGGAATTGAGGACTCTGAAGCAACTACACAGAAGGTGTAAATGAAAAAGAAAAACAAACATCTTTAAGGCTTTTGACCCGCGAATGAAAAAAAAAAAAAAAATCACGAGCGTCAATTGTGGCAAAAGAAGGCAACGAAATCAAAACAGAATCCGCTTACTGATTCAATATTTCTGTATTCTCGTATTGATATGCAAACGATTCTGTTTGGGGGAGTCGAAGAACGCTTCCTTGAACCTTTCCTGAGTTTTTAAAAACATTTTTTTTAGTCCTTTTCTTTGAACGCAACTTCACAAAATGAAAGCAACTCTTAGTGTCCGACGAGTAAAAAACTGTTGTCTTCGTGGCAAGTTTCAAACACAGCGGATACAGAAGTCAAAAAGACATCACTGCGTCTTAGAAACGAGTCCAACTGATCAGATGACGTCTTTATTAGCAGCCCGCGACACAAAGGAGGTTCAGTCAAAGCCCAGCTGGCTGAGTGTCAGATGAGAAGGACAACAGGAAGAGTTTTCTAACATACATCCCGTTTGGAGGTGGTGGTGTTGTTTTTTTTTTTTTTTTTTAACTGTTGACTTCCTACCTGTGGTATTGTGCTTGGAGGAACTGGAACTCATCCTTGATGCGGTCACAGGAGTCAGAAGTGGTGAACTTGAGAGGCTGACTAGACTGAGAGGACGTCTGGCACACAGAAAAAGGATCATTTTTAACATTCTCACAGAGTCCAAATCAAAGTGAAACCACACTGTGGATGCACAAAGACCGCTTAAACATTTCACAAACAGTCCTGCAGTCGTCGGATGTGTCTGCATGTGTGTGTGTGTGTGTGTGTGTGTGTGTGTGTGTGTGTGTGTGTGTGTGTGTGTCTGTCTATCTGTTCGGTTGCTTAAAGAAAATTGTTTGGGTTTGTTAGGAAACAGAGGTTTGACCCTCTGGGATTAACCTTTTGAGAGGATAGCAAGATTGAAAGGCGGCCATGTTTAACTTACAGAAACACTATTAACCAGAGCTCTACACATCTAAATAGAAAACAGATTTTTCTTCAACATCCGTTTGTGACAAATTGGTATTAAACATCTGTCTTTCCACAAGAAAAAAAAAAATCAGCAGGTGGCTGACTCTTAGGAGGAAGAGTGTGGTGAGAGAGGACCTGTGTTTACAGAAGGAGAGATTAATGTGCGCCGTGCTGACCGTATGTGAGAGGTGTTCAGAGTCTGCATTAGAAGTCTGGATGTATAGACTTCACTTAAACCATCAGTCTAAAGCTGTAATCCAGGGTTTATCGTGCGCCTTAAACCTTATTACTATCTAAATAAGTGGCACGAGGGTAAAAGGTTAGTAGTGGGGGATTACAGGACAGAGCAGAGAGAGGATGGAAACTATGGTTACACAAACTGGAAATGCACAGTACAATCGTAAAGCCAGCGATCTCGATGAACTGCTGTGAAACAAACTGCTGCCACTGAAGGCTTGGTAAAACGTTTTTTTTTCTGAACTCAAATATTGTAAATACGTAAAGTTAATTAACAATTTGAGTAAATGAAAATAAAAACGTCTTTTCAACATGTAAGAATCAAACTTGGCCCTCTGGAATATTTGTTAGCCAGTCCACAGGAGCTCGAGGAGTTAATCCGTGGGGGGATTTTCTGCTTTTCTTTTGTCATTCAGGATTATAAATAAAGATTAGTTTTGGGACGTCTTCACAGCTGAGTAGACAAAAGAAGCCACCTATTATTAAGTACATATGACACACTAATCCTTTTAGTCCGTAAAATAATCTGCACATTGGTCAGATTATTAAAATCAATTTCTTTATGAGCCCAATTGTGTCAAGAAGAAGCTACTTCAGGAAATAGAAACAGGATTTTTTTTTACACCCTCTTCTGACATTTTTAATGACTACCAGATGAAACAAATGATGATGATAAAGAAGTGAAGATTAGATAACTGGTGAAAATAAATCGAGGTCACCAGTGTGAGTGAGAGTGACCAGTTTAACACGAGAGACGGAGACAGGAAGTTCAGCTCACAGCGTGAACAACAAACAAAGACAAACAAAGTGTTCATTCAAGTTGTTCACCTTTTTCTACATCGTAACCAAATGTTGGCTGATGAACATGCAAAGTGGAAGTAACACGATCTGTTATTGTTCAAACATTCACAGCTGTGTCGTCGATATCTGGATTATCTTTAAAAACATCTCGTTAAGATTCAACTTTTCCAGCTCCCCTTTCATTTCATTATAAACCACAAAGAGATAACACGGTGGTTCCTAATATGTGCAAATTAGTCGACAAACGACGTCTGTACATATAGACTGTACACTTTAACATTTATTTTAAAGTTAATAGCAAAAAAAAATCACAGATTATTTGCCTTCAGACACAACAATTAAATTAGCAGCCTTGACGAACAGCTAGCTAACAACAGCCTGTGTTTTCAGCTTAATGTTGGTAAGTAGGCGTTATAGCTAACATATACATGCACTTTAAGATTTAAAAGGCGACATCTGCTCTTAATGTCGGCAAAACGTCGTGGGGGAAGGAGAGAGACGTTTGGCTTTTTTTGTGTGAGAATAGCTGACAGCTACGTATCAGCTGGCGGTTTGCTAGTTAGCATTTAGCTCAGCTCAGCTCAGCTCGGTGTTTAGTTTCCTACCGGGACAAGTTCAACTTACCGAGTGCCTTGATTGAGGAAACATCATGTCAGCAGTGTGTTTCGCCTTGTTTCCTTGGTCTACTCGAGTTACACGGCTAGCCGGCTAAGCTAACAGGTTCCCCAGATATTATTAAATGATAGGAGACGCTTTTCGCACTTTGTACTCTGTCATCGTTTAGAGTAACGTTAGCTAACGTCTAAGCAGCGCGAACCGAAGATCGTCTCTTCTGCAGCCACCGTGGATGAACACGCTCAAACGAAGAAAACGATCTTCAAAGGAACATCAGGTTTTTCTTTTTTCGGGATAACGTTAACGCTATACCTCCCCCGGGGGAAATCCTGGATGTTGACACATGAGCCCCTGACTTTCCTTTGCTTTGAAGAGAAGAGCAGCATCACCCGGAACACAAACCGAGCAGCAGAGGAGAGGGCGCCCCCGTGTGACAGAGAGCGGAACTAACCCGCTCTGCACGAGGAAGCAGGGCCGGCGACAGGGCCGATGGGACCCGGGGCTTGTATGTGCAACTGGGATCAGGATTACTACTTATCTATCTACTCTTACTTTGAAAGAAGAATGTTTAGAAACAATTAGCTTATTCCTTAAAAAAAAGATATATTTCTGCTGATGTAAATATCAAATATGCCTGCTTATAATACTACTAGTTGGTCACTTTCTAGGACATCTACAGTAAGTCCTGTCATGCAAAGGAGGCATGACAGAAAAAGTTTTGAGAACCACTGTGTTAAGGCTTTTAGGGCAATTTAGTTTCCAGTTCATTATGATATTTCAAAAAAACCCTGTTCAAAACCACTTGAGAAAGCCAGAATCAAAATAGAGAAGGTCCTTATCAAAGCTTTAGACCCTGAATCTCCTGGCTTTGAGACAGTAGTCCTAACCAGGATTTACAGTCCTGTCTGGGACTTCTCACCTGTTAAGTTTCCACTTTCTCTTAACCTCTCACTTTGAGGTCCAGATCAAGAGAAGGGTCAGTATCTCATGTCTGCTGAAGAACGCACATCCTATTCCCACAAAAAGAAGGCCCTGCCCAGGATTTGAACCAAAAGCTAGCTTGACTTTAGGCAGCAGTGCTAACCACCACACTGACATGCAAACGTGGAGAGCAACATAATATGCCAACTTGCATGACCCACCTCTTTCTCACATTGTTGAGTAGAATTTCTTAACTGTTGTTCAAAGTGATAAAGCTGTGCGACGAGGAGGGGCCTAATAATGAAATCAACTTTAAAGCTCTTTCATATAGACATCTGCTTTCTACTTGTGTTGTAGAAAAGGAAATCCTTTTACCAGTGGGGCAGTTCTACATTTTTTTGACCTTACCTTAAAATCCCAAAACTGTGTGTGTGTATATATATATATATATATATATATATATATATATATACACATTTATTTATTTAGCTACTGTCACCACCACCCTCTTTGTTTTTATCATAACAATCCTGTACATTCTTCCAACTGAACTCATCCTGCAGAGAAGGAGTTTTTTTTTCTGTTGTTGCTTTAGATGCCAATTAGTTTACATTGTAAATTCATCTGAAGGCCCCTTTTGCATGTTTTATTTACATAAACTTCTGGATAGTTCCTCTGCTGCACCAACACGGATACAGTATGGAGTATACAGCAAGATAATCTACAAGGGACACGGCAGCAGACCATGTTGATCATCAGCAGGTTTGATATGCACAGATTCATCTGAACAATCAGAGCCTTAAAAAGATTAAGCTTCTCAAGCTTCCATTATTTTTTTTTCTTTCCTGAAAATACATTTTAAGACCCTTTTGAATTCAAGTTTCTGTGATGAAGAAATGTATACTTACAGAAGCCGGATCCTTGCTGTGCAGTCAATTGCATTCGAGTTTTTTAAAGTTCAAAACATACAGAATCATAAAACGAACTCAGACACACCGTGAGCAAGTATAGGAACAAATTTATTTCAATTTAAAACAGATACCTTGTCATTATGTTTCTCTTAGAAGGCGGCAATGATCATAAGTCATGTTCATGTTTGAATGAGGATCAGGCAACAGTGGTTGAAACAAATACATGAAAACACATAAAAAAATATGGCAAGAGTTATGTAAATCAATAATTGATAATAACCAACTGATTGAACCCCCCCTTCATCGAGGGCTCTGCTTCAATGAAAACATCAAAGCCCTCACTTTTAACACAAAATAAACAGCACATGCAATTATAATTACAGTTTCTTAAAAAACAAAACAAAAAAAACAAAAAAAAAAGAAACAGATTATCTTTTAAATCTTCAATCTTAAATACAGAATAAAGTCTTTGTGTGTACTGAATCATCTATCTTTTTAGTCTCCGGTGTGTTTTACTTAAAAAGTGGGAGGGGTGGGGGACCATCTCAGGTGGTGGTCCTTTGATGATGACCACAGCGTTGGCACTTAGAGAGAGCCTGGCTCTAGAGAGAGTGGGGTTGGCACACTCAATATAATACATCATTTACATTTGGTTTACATAGAAAATAAAGAAAAAAAACAAAACAAAAAAAAAACATCAATTTCATACACTACTACACAATTGACCTTCAGGTTTCATTGGAGTGA
Organism: Symphodus melops; assembly: GCF_947650265.1. Classification (NCBI taxonomy): domain Eukaryota; kingdom Metazoa; phylum Chordata; class Actinopteri; order Labriformes; family Labridae; genus Symphodus; species Symphodus melops. Next base: position 14,168,896 of record NC_136709.1, read on the forward strand.
AGAAGAAAAAAATCAATCAAGTGGTCCTTAAAAAAACAGTGTAATGGTAATGTTCAGTTATGAAAGAGCAAAGGAATAACACGACATTTAGGGGGAAAAGACTGAAATTTAAAGTATACAATGACTCTCCATTGATCTCTGAGAGATACGTTTGTTTCTACTTAGTCAATCGACAAGCCAACAGGAAGTGACATCACACAACCACTGCCCCCCAGAAGGCAAAAAAAAGCAAGCTCTGAAATCTTTCAGAAAAAAAAAAAAAAAAAATTGGGCCAAAAACATCATCTCTCTATTCAAGGCATGAAAGGCAATAAATAATTTTAGTATAATACCAATCCTAACTCTCTGCACTAAGAGATAAGAAAAGAATGAGTAGTTTCATAAAGTCTGTTTGCCTCTCTTCAGCTTAAAAAGAACTATTATTAGTGTTAAAAATCACACCGTGCAAATAGTGTTGTAGTGAAAATCTAATCTGGTCATACTGCACTGAACTTTTACTAAAAACTGTCAAGGACAATGAACAAACGAGAAGTTTCATACAGCCTTGCCTCTCTATCCAGCTTATATAATGGAGAGATAAACAAAAATACTGTGCAAATAAGGAAGTGTAGTGAAGAAAAAAAAAAAAAACTGTCATGAAGGAAAGAATGAAGATTTTCAGAGGGACTGCCTCTCGCCTTTCTCCAGCTCGCATACAAATATTGAGATTACACGTTTAAATACAACACACTGTGCAACACAGGGCTGCTAACACACAGCCAAACCCTAACTAACAGCCAGTCAGCCCTTAAACCATGTGCTAGAGTTGTAGTGTCAAGTCTAATAATACAACATGGTTCGACACCATTCAGTGAGCTGCACTCAACACACACAGTATCAACACTACTGATTAATACTTGGGTATCCATACCGGTGTCACTTCAAGCTAGCATCCTGGCCCTATTTAGGACAGCGGTCCAATCATGGTAGGCTGTCTGCTTCTCCACTCAGAGTTCATGTTGTTTTCAGCAGACGGAATGGCAGTTCAGGACAACATAGGCTTAACATTACTCACTTACTCTTACAGTGTTTAAACTGTTGACCAATTACAAGATATTACTGTAATGTCGTTTTTTGATTGAGTCCCTATCTTCTTGGCAGCTTTTGGTTTCCATCAATCAAAGGAAAGCTCCTTTCTAGGTAACATGAACACAAATCTCAGTTTTAAGGTGGCAGTTAGCAGGTACACCACTTTTTTTTTTTTTTAATATCAGAGCTGATATCAGCCAGATTTAGTATTCAGGTACTGGCCTGACATAGTCTATCTAAATTATCAGAAGTTTTCTTACAATTTCTTGGACTTTTTTTTTTGGTTACGACATGGCTCTGATGTAGAGTTTAGCACGTTAGCATTCCCAATTTAAAGTTATCAGAAGTAAAATGATTTCAGTGGGTTCTATAAAGTGTAGCGTACAGGTAAAACATTTTGTCCAGGAAAAACAAAAAAAACAAAAAAAACAGGACATCATCTTCAGTTTACATTACATTGGTTTGTTAGTGTGGCTGAATAACACAATGCAGTTTTCCAATGTCATGACAGCAGACAGCTTTTAAATCTCGAATTTCAGAGCTAAATTTATGGCAACAGTTTTAAAGCAGCTGCTGCTCGATTACCTCCGTATTTGTATATGTGCAATGATGCTGGACAAAAAAAACAAACCCCATCTACATCTGTTCAGATCCTCCCAAAGAATCAAACTCAACTTGCAGAAAGTTACAAATCAAACCACGCTGGCACGAATGGAAACCAACAGGTACCACTAAAAGTATCAGATCAGAAACTTTGAAAAATAATTGAACAAAAGTAACAAAAGATATTCGTAGTTAATGGGTTAAAACATGCAAAGTCATCATGACCATGGTCATTACTTGGCTATCAGCTAGAAGTGAAATACTCGGGAAAACATGCAATACTTCTGGTCCTTGTAGTAGTGTATTTTAGTGATAGTTTTTTTTTCTTTTTTTCTTTTAATGAGGCATTAAAGGGTTCACTTTAATACCAAAAGAGAAGTTGTGAGGGTTCGAGAGCCAGACACTGGGTACATTTAGGTCACCAAAGGGCCAGATACATATAGAAACACAAAGAAAACTACTTAGTGTTGGTAAACTCTCTACACACATCTTATGTTTACATTAACACCCTGCCTATACTGCTTATAGCACATACTGCAAGTAATCTCCATTTATAAACGATTATTAGTAGTGGATGACTTGGTTCACTGTGGTCCTGTACTCCACTCCCCTCTGTCTGATGCACTGTGATAGCCCTTAATGAGGATGAAGGAAAAGTCATCTGTAGAAAAGGTCAAAGACCAAAAAAGTACATCTGCACTTCACTGGCACTATCAAAGCAAGCCTCAAAAAACTGGAAATGAACAATGCAAACAACCGACAACAGAATTTTTGTGTTAAATTACAAATAGCAAGCATGGACCGCGTAGGTCTTCAACCACTGATAAAAAAAAGAAGCCCACCTACGTTCGTACTGTACATTTTTCTAGGTATGCGTTACAGCGCTGCGCCTATAAACCAAGAGAAAACACAAGTTTCTTCTTAATAAAGAAAAAAAAAGAAAAAAAAGAAAAACAAAACAAATGTGAGGGCTCCTACAGAAAACCAAACAGTATTACCATGGATGGAGATGTGATGGCAAAGTACAATTGGAAATGTCTCAATAAGAAATAGAAAGCAGAGATAAAGTCCTTACTATACCAGACATTCAGTAATTTTTTTTTTTTTCTCGTTTTTGTTTTTCTTTTACAGCAGTTCAGACTCAAGTAGGCTCCGCCATGAGAAAAGGAGCACTTCAACATGACAGAATCAAAAGCAGTCAAATTATCAACACCTTCATACCTGGTCCATAAATTAGATAAATAAAAAAAAAAAATCTTTAATTACTCTTAAAATCATCTCGTCACCATACTGTGAAGATTTTTACCAGCCCTATTTAGCACACTGAGGAGCCAGAGCTGTTGCAGTAGTGTGGAGTCGAGAGGCTGGTTGGGAGGAACCTCTTTTCTCGGACTATTGCTCCTTTGCTGATCGTTTCCTCAACACCACTCAGCTCTGTGCAGTCCTATTAATCAAGTGAACATAATCCATAATCACAGTATCACTACTACCAGAAATTCATAAGAAAAACTGTATGCTAATGAAAGAAGTCGTAACTTTTTTTTTGTGTGGATTTTTTGTTACTTTTTTTTTTTTTTTGCTAAAGATGGTGTACCACAGAGCGTTTTTGTACAGAAGTGTTGTGTGTATATGTATTTACAAACAAATATACACAAACATTTGCAGACTTCAGAGTGCGCTTTAAGTGAAAGGTTCGTAGCCCCGCCCACCCTCCCTCTCACCACTCAACAGCAAGCATCTTTATATAAACAAAGTGACTATACAGTAAAAAATAAAGTAAACAGAAGCACATCCTGATGTGATGTCACTGTCAGGAAGTGTGTCTGATTGGACGGCTGAGTGACGCAGGTGTGATGTCAGCAGGGATGTTACTGCATGGATTCCTTTCACTTGACAGAGCAGCGTGGGTGTGTTTGATTTCTAATTTTTCATCTTACTGAATACACTCTTTGCAGCCCAAGTTGCAGATGTGCTCTTCAAGGCAATCAAACACCGATGACATCACACTCCCCCCTCCACATCCGTTTCCACCAATCAGAGCGCAGCCGGCTTCAAAAGCAGATGACTCCTCTTGCGTACTGAATGTTCGCTTTTAAGGGGTTGGGGCTGTAGGTGGAGTCCGATTGTTTCCTTGTGAATCCATGCAGAAAACATCTGGAGGAGGGATGCGATGTGATAAACTAAAACATAAAGAACACAAAAATCCCACACAAAATCTTTAGAGGATACTTATGTCAAGTAAATTCTTCTTTTCAGACGTCTTTGTTTTGCAAAGAACCAAAGTGTTGATGTTTTTTTTTTTTTTTATATTTTCTGACCACTTCTGATCTCCGTTTCTTTTAGCCGTTATTTGTTAAATAGAAGTAGACGTAGCAACAAATTTCTATCGTTAAAAACATTTTAAAAATCTCAGCAATTAACAGATTTCGATTAGCTATGTCTTGCCATCTCGTGCTTTTTGTCTTAAGTGTGTTTACATATGCATTTACTTCATAATATATTTATATATTTTTTTGCGATTGCGATGCTCACACTGGTGGGTACATTCATAGATGCCAGGTAGAGACAGAATCCCCCCCCCCCCCCAACGTATCCAGTGTCGACCTCGCTTCCTGTATGGGTCACTGTCCTTAGAAGCATGATGCTGCTCGCTGGTCCATGATTGGTTGCAGGAGGTACCAATTCCACTCCCTCCTCCCACTTGGACTTGAGTTCAACGAGGACACGACCGAGGATCTGATCTCTCATCTCTGAGGGTCAACTCCTGAGAGCCAAAAGGGGTAGGCTGCCGCTAGTCACCAAAACACAGCTCCTCGCTAGTTCATTGCTGCTCCAAAAACACACACACACGCACACACACACAAATACAACAAAGTCCCCTTAAGTCACCATACAGCCCGTGTGAAAGGTTTGTGTGCCAGATGAAATGTGCCAGAGCCAGCAGCAGCCGGAGCCAAATCTGACACAAGGAGGTGCTTTGGGGGGGGAGCGAGGAGGATTCTGACACAACAAGCTGCCGAGCGAAGGAGGAAGGAGGAGCTTTGGTGAAAGGGGGGGGGTTTACAGGTGGGACGATTTGAGACTGTTTAGTACTGGAAGTGTGTGTGTGTGTGTGTGTGTGTTTGTGTGTTGGGTGGGGGGGGGGATGAAGGGCTGTTTGTGTGTCTGTGTGTGAGAGCCGGCATGATGTGCTGTGTAATGCGTGTGGAGTTGGGCGCGCACACCCCCGGGGAAGGAGGTGGACAGTTGTGCAATGGGCAGGAGACGCGTGTCACACGAGAAGCCTCACACCAGATTGTACTCCTTGAGGTTGAGCTGTAGGATGGTGTCTTTGACAGCTGCAAACACAAAGCGGATGTTCTCAGTGTCCGTCGCGCACGTGAAGTGAGAGTAGATGATCTTGTCGCTGTCCGGGTTTAAGTCCACAAACATCTTGAGGATGAACTCCCGCGCTGCTTGTGCATCTCTCTGGGGACCTGAGACACAGACGAGCACACAACTTATACATAAGACGACAACTGTTATGAAACGTAATTTCACTAGCTGCTAAGTCTATGCACTTCAGATGGGAGGCGCAACATAGCTTAGCTAAAAACGGGCACATGCTATGCGTTTCCCCCTGCTTTCAGTCTTCATGCTCAACCACAATCAAATTTGTTTTAATACCTTAAAAAGATATATCCAGTGTTTCCCACATATAGACATTACCTGGGCTCATTGTCAAGGCGGGGCATTTATTCGTCAGTCAGGGTGACTTTAAACGGTTCATTCTTGGATTAATAACAGGTCTGAGTAGTCACATCAAGATACAGATGATCTCACCATCAAACTCAGGGAAGTAGTCGACCAGGTGAGAGTAGGAGATCTTCTCCTCTAGCAGGTCCTTCTTGTTCAGGAAGAGGATGACGGAGGAGTTTTGGAACCAGGGGTAGGTGATGATCGTCCTGAAGAGAGCTTTACTCTCCTCCATGCGGTTCTGATGGAGAGAGGGAGGAGGAGAGTAACGGTGAGAGGAACTTCTTCTTGTAATTCTGCATTAATGTACGTCAAGATACATTTCTGTCATCCGTTTCTTTATTATTGGGGGAAATTAAAAAAAAAAAAAAAAAAAAACACATCAAGGTGTTGCATCCGTAACAAACCTTGTGTTAAGTCCACCTACCTCATTGTCGGACTCTACCAGGACCTGGTCGTACTCGCTCAGCGCCACCAGGAACATAATGGAGGTGACGTTCTCAAAGCAGTGAATCCACTTCCTCCTCTCCGACCTCTGACCTCCGACATCAACCATTCTGACGGCGCATTGAGGGAGAAGAGGAAGGGTGACGAGTCAAAACCACAGCAAGGGGAAAAAAAACAACATTAGAAGTGATCTTAAGTGAGGAAACCTATTTTGTTTAACGGAGACTTATCTTAATATTCTCAGTGTAATATAATATTCATATGGGTTGAAAGATTTGGATTTTTTTGAGGTAGGTTTTGAATCCATCAAGATGTTATCCATCCAAATTGTGAAACCTATTCACTAAAATGTTACACACACACACACACACATATATATATATATATATATAAAAAGACATCCATACTTATTTTTGTTTTTTTTGAAAGCACAAATAATGTATGTAGTAGGAGAACTCAAATAAAGATGGAGTCTCACATCCTTTAAACAGACAGCAGAAGATCAGTCATGAGTTTGTGTTTTGATCGTTTCGCCCTATTCACCTTGTTTTTGACAAAATGTGTTTAGGAAAAAAAAAAACACCTGATGGATTCAGCACCATTAAAAAAAAAAAAAAGAAAGAAAAAGGAGGACTGATTAAATTCTCAACTTTTAACCAAAAGTTTGAGGAGGTCTCAGAGTAAAAAAAAAAACAAAAACAAAAAAACATCTCGATTAAAGACAAAACAGAAGTGCCTTATGTCCTTGTAAGTGAGCCATGCATGCCGCCACACAAATCAAAGCTTCCCAGTAACAGACAGATCTAGGATCAGTTTTCAAACAAATCCCACTATTTGTTTCCCAAATTCCAAGCAGAAGTATACATCTTTGGCGGGAACAGCTCACATGTATCCTGAAATTGAGCGTCGCTCATCAAGGAGTTCAGTTTACATGTGAAACTAGATCAGTCTGTGCCTCCGTTTGAGTGATACAGTGAAAGTTGCTCTAAGAGACTGATTTTCGGACCTTCTAAAGATCGTGTGATGAGGCACCACACACAAAAACAAATCGTGGATGATTGGTAGCATATTGGAGAAGAAAATGGGGAGGAAATGGGGGGGGGGGGGGGGGGGCATGAAATGGAGGGGGTTGTTGCAGGAACACAAGACAGAGGACACGCAGAGGACAGGATGGTTGAAAGATACAGGGGGGCACCTCTGACAGCGGGGTCCTTTTCGGAGACGAGGGGACGCCTCGTATGTCACCTAATGAGAAGCTACAAACTGAGATCTCAAAAAGAGTGACGTGCGTTATTCTGAAGAGTTCATCTAATGATACTTAACCAAGTGGAAAAAAAAAAAAAAAAAAGCTCACGTAAACTTTGATTTCAGCTCATGGACCTGCAGGCAAACTGGTTTACGTGCACTGAGGTCATCCTTCAACACTCATCCTGCCTGATTTACTGAGTGGAAGACGTGTGGATCCTCACTCCGCTTCAGCTTCTCCTTGACAAGGTCACCCGACACACGTGAGGGAGTTTAGGTCCCAGTTTCATTAAGCCTTCATTTGTGACATTCGATTAGTAAAATCTTTCCAGTTAAGACCTTTTGAACTGAAGCTATTTATGTAACGGCTTGGCATCAACTATGTGTGCGCGTGGTTTTGTTTCACCTCCCGACATGTGTGGGGGGGCACATGCCACCAGACCGGCTGTATCGTTGTCTTTGATAAAGACATTCACAAATTGTTTAGTTCACAAATCTAGTCTGCCCCCTAGTGGTGGCCCAGTCCACTGTGGTCCACAGAGACCCGGGGCCAATATAGGCCCTGCAGGACCTGCTGCCCAAAAATAACATTCCTCCAGCGCGAAGAGGACGACCTCATTTCTTCTGCCAGCCGAGGAGGAAAGGAGGAGAGGAGGAGGAAGAGAGGAGGTGACCCATTTACAGAGAGCGGGCACCCAGAATGTAGGACTTTGTGTTTATTGTGGGTTTGTGTTTTGTGTACCAGTCCTGTTAGTGGCAGGAGGTAAAAGAGAGTGTGTATGGATTTTTATTTTAAAAAAAGGACCTAGGAGGATGGCTGAATTGTTAAAAAAAAAAAAAAAAAAAAAAAGAAGACGTACAGAAACTTAATCAGGTGCATAAAGTTAGTGGAGTTCCATTAATGTAGGGGTCAAGAAGAAACATGGTTTTTATGGTTAAATAAACAAAAAGACATAAGATGACGGATGGGTTAATGAGATGATTACAAGGAGAGACTGGGCCGTAACAGGAGTCTGTCTACCTGAAAATGATGCTTTGCAAGTCGAACGGGTACTCTATGATTCCTGTAGTGGGGATGCGCACCCTGAGCACATCCTGCTGAGTTGGAAGATAGTTGGGATCTGCAATACGATCCAGATCGGAAAGATAACTACAGGCAGGCCGGTCGAGGGTAGAGAAAGAGTGAGAGAGAGAGAGAGAGAGAGAGAGAGAGAGAGAGAGAGAGAGAGAGAGAGAGAGAGAGAGAGAGAGAGAGAGAGAGAAAAAAAAGAGAGACACGGAGAGAAGAAAAGACAGAAAAACAGTTATATAAAGCGTGACAGGCAATTACCGCAACCCCTCGTGCCATTCCAGGAAGTGTGGATGAGTCCTGTTGAGAAAGCTTCACAGAAAAAAAAGGCCACATCTCAGAAACAGCAGGGTGTTAGTTAGTGTCACTGCTCCACCAACACTATCTAATAACCAACATGGTGCTTCGCCTTGACTCTCTCTCTCTCTTTTTTTTTTTAATCAAATCAATTTGGAGTGAGGTAAAAGAGTTTGCGGATGCTGCTTTAGACAGTGAGGAGGCATCAGTGACAGCTGTAGCAGTGACTTCAGCAGCACCTGGAATCCTTAGAGAAGGTTTGAACATGTGTGATATCAACGAGACCAGGAAACAACATTTCTACAGTTTCACCAAAAGCCACCGTAGAAAGTTGTAATTCTCTCCCTCTCTCTCTTTTTTTGTTTCTGTGTCGAATTGCCTCATTGATTGTGTAAGAATTTCCTTGAGAGTCTCTGACATCACCGTTTAATCCCTCTTCATCTGGAGTTTGGTGGCTGCCCCCCCCCCCCCTCCCACACACGCGTCAGTGCAGCATGTGTGCCCTTAGTTTGTGTCCTGGAGCCAGAACCTCAGCACAATTTGTGAACACAAACCACTGATACATAAATCAGGTCAACCGACGTGGGCCCCCACGGGCCTTTAGATTTTAACATCATCTTCTTGTTTCGTCTACAGGGAAATTGAGTCTTTTCAGATAAGTGGGCCCCTGGGAGTAACATGACATCCCGTAGTGATGCAAGTTCCAAATTGTGACAGTAACCACGAGGTGCACACCATCATGGGATTTTTCTAGTTTTTCCTCTCTCTGTTTTATCATTTTTACATGACGTGTTAATGCCTTTACAGTCATCAGTGGTTTCTGTCCTTGAGCTATGGTGACACTGCTGTTCTGGTGCCATGGGGTGAGGTTGGGTGTGTTGGTTTGAGGAGGAGGAGGGGGGGGGGGGGGGGGGGGGGGGGGGGGGGGTGAGTACCTGAAAATGACGTTCTCCAGGTCAAATGGGTACTCTATTATACCAGTGGTGGGAACACGGACCCTCAGCACATCCTGCTGGGTGGGAACGTATCCCTCCGCAGTCACACGGTCTATATCGCTAAGGTAACTGGAGATATACATCACAGCAGTGTGGATAACACTGACACCTTTCTCAATCACTCACACACATTAACAAAAAAAAAAAAAATCATTTACCTCAACACACAGCAAGCATGCATACTGACTTCATGAATTTTGTAAACTGCAGTACAGCACGTCCACAGCCAGGGGGCTCCAAAAAAATGAGTCAAGAGCCAGTGGCTATTAAGCCTGAGGTTACATGTTATTACACTGTAGTGCCAAACACACCCCACCACAAAAACAAGGTATCTGACACATTTGGCCACACACTCGTCTTTGTTTTTGTTTTTTGTTTTTTTAAATCTGTGGTTAGTTTTATATTTTTGTTTATTTCATTCACAGTCTACAATTTACCACCATCCGTAAAAAGAAAGAATAAGAGTTATATCTTCATTACAAATAAAAGGACACATCTTCCTACTGATATTCATGCTACCTCTTTTTTTGGGGTGGCTTGAAGATTTTTTTTTTTTTTTTTTGCAAGAATCGCAAAATTGGCGAGTTGAAATGCGCCTGCAATGTGGACTCAACGTGCCGCCCTGTCCGGCATACGTTAGAAAACCAAATAATGTCTTTCCAAACAGAACATGCACACAAGCTGCCACAAACCACCAAACACACCCTAATAATGACTCTGAAAAAACTAGACTTGATCTCTGGAGTTGTGCCTGCCTGACACGCGACGCTAACGTTTCAGGAACTCAACAAAACGATCACTCATTGCAAAGTTTCTGAAAATGATTGAGATTTCAAAATAAAGTTCTGAAAAGAGAATAAGAAGGGACAGTTAGGTTAGGATTCGATATCACAATCTGCCAGAATTCAATATCACTTCCTAAAACAGCACCATAGACGTACATCCGTGCATAGGTTACGGAGGCCCACGCTGGCATCGAGTCATTCATATTCTTCTTCAATGCTTCACAGACATCATATACCGGGTGACATCACATGGAGACGCACACAATCAGAGACTCAGACAGACGTACTATTTAGTGGAGTCAGAGAGCTGGTACTCTCGGCGGCGGTCATAGGCCTCCTGGATCCCGGGGTCGGCCCACAGGGTTTTGACAGCGACGATGTAGTGCTGGTCGAAGCCGTTGATCTTCTCAATGTCCACCTCCTTCACAAGCATGGCGTTAGACTGGAAAGACACAAAACAGCAACAGATTTTCACTTCGCTACCTGTGAATGTCAAAGCAATAGGAGATGTCACGGTGGAGCACGTCTTGTTTGAACCTTGGTTCTGGTGAACAAGTGGTACTGGGGGATTTCTGTCCTACTGAGCAGCGGACTAAATTCACCTCGTGTCCCAGGTGTAAATCTGTCCTCATTAGTGGTTCACAATAAAAGAGCAGCAGGGCTCTGAAGACTGGGAATCGAGAGCCAATGAAGCGTACAATAATAGACTGTAATAATGTAGTTGTAGTGTGCCCACCCCACCTGAAGCTAGTTCACTTTCAGTCATTGAAAAACTCAAACATTATATGTGCAATGCTAAAAAGAAAAACCCTTAAGGATAGTGTATAATGCTGTTTTACTTTTTTTTTTTTAGACATACAGTAAATATATACGTCTCTGTTTTTTAATTGTAACCTGTCATCACGACTATGCACTTTTTCTGACAACTGATCTGCTCACTGTAATTGTTTTTTTTTTTTTTCTTAACTTATTGTTTGTAAACTGTTTTATTTATGACGTGTGCTGCTGCCCTCTTGGCCAGGTCACCCTTGTGAAAGAGATCTTGATCTCAATGGCTTAATTACCTGGTTAAATAAAAAATAAGTTCCGTTTGTTCAAATCAAAATAAACGCATGCATTTACTTGACTTTAATGATACTTTTGTTGCTGTGCCTTTATAATGACGACGACAATGAGTCGTGTGATCATGAGAATTGATTTTTAAAAACAAACAGTGGATCAGCAAAAAAAAGTCCCCCTTCTGGCAAAGAGCCAGAGCCTCACCCTGAGAACGACATTTGTCGAGTCTGACACTAATTTGAAGGACCAGCCTTTGTGAACTGGAAACACGTTAAACACACCTGCACTCTCTCGCTTCTGCTTCAGTTTAAGTCTTGACATTCTTGACTTTCCATTTCAATGCCAGACACCAACACACAGCCATAAAGTGATCCGATTGTGTTTAACCAGTAATGACAAGACTCCATTTACAAAGTCACTAAATTAATTTTCAGTTTCCCACAGAAGGACGCCGTCTCTCCGACACCGAAGTCCAAACCCCAGGAGGCCTTCGAGGGCGGCATGTGCTTGTATTTAACGCTGCTGCTGCTGCTACGGAAAGTATTTCTGCAAACATTTGGTGCAAATCCTGTACGACAGGTAATATCTACACAACAGGTGTTGCGTCATACACGTCCTGGTGCTCATCGGCTGTAAAGGCTGTTGGTACTCAGGGGGGGCCTCTTCTTTGTTAATCCGTGCCTGACTTAATAAAGTCATATGAAGTAACAAACGCACTCAGGACAGAAAAAGAAAAAAAAAACTGACCAGCAGGGCATGAAGAAAATGTCCTGCTCTTGCTTGGACAGACTCGCTCTTACCCGGTTCTGCTCAAATTTGTAGGGGATCTTGAGGGTCTCGGTGGCGCGGATCATGGACTGCATGGAGGTGAAGATGTTTTGGTAAACAAGCCGGATGAAGCCTCTCTTGTCTTCGTCCGAGTAACCCGCACCGTGGATGATCCTCATCTGCTTGATGAATGTGCTCTTGCACTTTCTCCCGTACCTGAAACAGACACAGAGGTAAGAGTTTAAGAGGCGGATCGCAGCAACATATGGCCGAGCCGGTTGTCACATTGCAATACAAACCGTGGTTGAAAAAAAAAAAAAAAAAAGGAGAAGTCACAGGAGTTTGTAGTGTCATCTGAAAAATGCATGACTAGCATGACTTTAGTAAATAAATAAAATGCAATATATTATGTCAATATTATGACCAAGGCATTACATATCATGCCCTTTATGCATGTTTTAAAAGGGCTGGTGATTTTGGGGTCAGGCTGCTGCTTCTTAAGTCCTGTTTCCACCAAGCGGTTCAGTTCGGTTCATCGCAGTACGACGTGCATTTTGTGGCGTTTCCATAGACTAAAGCCGGGAAAGGTCCCCAAATTACCGTCCTGTACCGTCAAACTTTTTGGGATCCTTCTGTTGGGGTGCCAAGTATATCGATCCGACCTTAAAAGGTGGAGCTCAACACTCCAGTCGGTCGATTGGTCGAAAGAATCGTCACTTGCCGTGTGACCGCGGCGAACACGACCCCGCCGTGTCTGGACGACGTCTGGTCGATTTATTTATTAGTGTGTGTATGTTTCCTAGCGGCACACAGCCTTGTGTGAAACAAAGCTGGACTGAGTGGATGAGTTGCCATCGGTGGTTTTATTTACTCTGTCGCGTTTTTCTTCTTTGTTGAATTTATTAGCGGAGTAGCTGTTAGCTGCTATGATGTGACGCTATTACGCAGCTGACGCGGCTATCAGCATCCGGCTAACACGACGCCTACCAAATAGGGAACGGTTGCCTGTGGAAACGCAGTCAGGCTTTACTGTACCGCTTGGTGGAAACGGGGCTTTACTGTCTCTGTCACCGTTTGAAAAGTTTGAATAGAAGGTGACCAATCAGGTTGAGGCCATACAGTGCTTGGATGTTTGTTCAGTGATTCTCAACCTTCCCCCCCCCCCCATTGAGCCTCTAGACGCCTAAGTAACCCTAAGGAGAGGTTATAATAGGTCAAATCATTTTGCAATTAGTGTACTGATATTTCCTTGATAGCACTACGGTTTCAAACCAGGATGTCATTCAACCGAACTCCTGTTAAGCACTACTCCCCTGTCCCACTCCTTTTGAATCGAGCCTCCTCGCTTGTGCCAAGAGGAGGACGGCGAGCCAAATCTGTCACCCGTGACAGATGCTCCATGAAAGGCCAAAAGATGAAAAAAAAAAAAAAAAACTTTCCAAGAACATTCAGCAGAATGTTTGTGGGTCTTACATTTAATTAGTACTCGTACATTTATGTTGATTAATATGGAAGGGAAATGTACACAGCACAGTCAAAATGAACAATCCCCCCCCCCCCCCATACTTTCTCAGAAGTCCATCAACATGGGATGCTCGTGGACGCTTTGGTCTATAGAAGCCCTCTGCTGGAATTACAAGTTGATTAAGTAAACTGGTTATGACCGCCTGTATGTCAAAAGCTTCTTTGTCCTGCAGGTTATGACACAGTTTTGAGCGTAAAAAGGAATATATATATATATATATATATATATATATATAAAAAATGAAAGTGATGAAGACAACTTGCCCTACATTCAGAATCCAACAGTACACTTTCTGCCCTGAATGGTGACAGCAGGGGGTGATGTCAAAAAGGGTGCATTCCTCACAGTGATCCTCCTCTGCCCTCCTGAGTCCATTTCTGGCTGTAAAGTCATCGCAATATTTCAAGTGATGGCCGGTTTCCAAATATACACATATGGTAAGGAACCCAAGGAAAAGGCTTTGGATTATAGTCGCACACTTTCAAACAGTTGTTCTGGCTCCAGTACCTCCTCGCATTCAGCGGACAAATTACAGTCTCTGAATAGAGTAAGATGCACTTTAAAGCTTTTCAGGACCCGCACTGATTGCCAAATGAAACCGAACTTGCTGGGGGCTTTGACAGAGGGAAGGGGGGGGGCAATTCTGTTGGGCCTAACCCACATTTCAGCCTAGCTTTCTATGCATGCCCAGAAACATAGCCCTCAGGCCAAACGCTGATGGTATTTCAGTCCTCGATGGAATAAAAAAAAAAAAAAAGGATCCAGCACGTCCATAATATCTGCAAAACTGAAAGGGAAAGACGAGAAAAAAAAACACATACACTCATCTCACATCCACCTACATTCAAGGTTTTTGAAGAGCAGCCATATTTCCGTCACCATAGCAACCCGTCCTCTGTCTCCCTCTCTTTTTTCGTTCCTGGTTTTTTTTTTTTTTTTTTAAACCCCTCCCATCCGCCTCTCTCTCTCTCTCTCTCTCCCCTCTCTTTCGTAGCAGACAGTAAATATAGCTGCGAGCCCCTCAGGCTGGCTCTGTGCTCTTCATCTTTTGGCGTAGCACGCAGAAAGAAGGGCCTGCTGCTCCACAGAGGTCTTTGGTGGTGGTGGTGAAACAAAAAGCTGGACTCAGGTCAGTATGGGGGGGGGGGGGGGGGGGGGGGGGGGGAATGAGACCACAATCAGAATTTCCACCATCTGATCATGAGGGAAACTACTCTCCTTCGCCTTCTTCTTAACCAACATGTCCACGTTTGAAGACCGTCGAGTACAGCTTAGCCTGCTTCCTTCAGGTTCCTCACAAATAAATAAAAACTGTGATTGTGGAGCTAACAAAAAAAGAAGTCAAACACAGAGCACGTATTCTTTCCGAGGCCGCAGCACAGTGCGGTGGAAGGAGCCACAGGATCGCTCTCCGGCTTGATGTCTGATTTATTTCTCGTGACCCCCCATCACAAGACCTCTCTCCGCTGTGTTCTCTTAACTGTCGTGTCCCTCTTTCCCGAGACAGCACACTATGGAGCCCTCTGTCTTCCCGTATTGCCCCCCCCCCCAGATTGTACCAGCACCATTCACAAATACACACTCCACAAACCCCCCCTGCCCCACTCCAACCACCACAAACCTGCCCCTCTTTCACTCCCCTTCGTCTCCTAACCTCCCTCCGGCTGCAAATACGCCTCTCTCCATTCTCATCCCTCTCTGTCAAGAATTTTGGATATTCATAACTAGAATCCATCCATTCTTTTTTTGGTAATGACCCAGAAAACGGAGGCCACCTTTTAATAGCTCGCACACTACTTGGGGGTTTAATAACACTTTCTGTTGCAGGTAGCAACCAGAGAGAGAGATTGAGAGAGAGAGAAAAAAAAAGGAAGGCGAGAGATTGTGCCCCAAATGAAACCAGGTGTACGACACGCGTCTCTCCCTGTGCGTCTCTTGGAACGTGGTCAATCAGGGCTAACGTGACAACAATGAGTGGAACGTTCAAAGTTGCCCAGAGAAGCCAAATTAAGAGGTGAAATGAAAACGGCGATCAAACACTTCACCTGCGAGCTTTCATAAGCTTTTTACGTAACACCACTGATGTCCTGGTGGACTTGACGCTCCGCTGTCTTAGTGCAGCAGCTTCGGTTGTGTGTGTGTGCATAGGGCCTGCCGCCTTGTTTACATCGTCTGCTCATATCCCATCATCCTCCTGCGTTGCATCACATCCAGGGATGGGCAGCCACCATGTGCACGTTAAAGTTCCCTCTTCACAGCGTGTTGCAGCTTTCTATGAACGAGAGACGGGAATGATCTCCATCGCTGACCAAAAAAATGCAAAATACAGGCGGGCCGCCCCGGCGCGAGGAAGAGCGGTTGATTGTCAAGAGTTTATCAACTCCTCTTTCAGGAAGCGCAGAGCATTTCCAATCTCGGCAAAGATTAGAGACATTTGCATTTAACGTGGCAGAGGTTCCAAAGTCAAAACCACAACGCTGGCACGAGCCAGCTGTTAGCCTGCTCATGTTCACACTGAGAAGGGAGATTTTATGAATCAGGCACGGTGACAAGAACTAAGGTAACGTCTTTCACTGGAATCATCTTAGAGAGTCTGCTCTTTTAGGCTTACAAAGGGAAGGGGTTATAGCAACACACACACACAGACAGACACGCGTTGAGCCCGAGGTAAAGATGTTGCCTTTCCCGTACAGTCCATTCTCTTTGTCTTTATTTTCTAGGAAATGACTTGTGAATGCAGACAGCACAAAGATGCACACGAGCACATAAAAAAAAGTACAAAGATGTCTTCCGTGAGCTTCGGTGCAGCTTTCCAACATGTGTGCTTGCTGTCTTCATCGAGGCACAGCAGCCTGCTGCCTCGGCAGAGTGCTGCACGTGCGTGGGTGTCGACTGCAAACGGAATAAACACCCCGTAGCGTGCGCTGCACATTATTACACATCTCGCACACCTTAGGACGGTTTTCGTCTGTTCAACGGTGAGTGTGCGCTGAAGTGCTGTGCAGGTTCGAGTGGGTGAGCCAAAAAAAAGAGAAATCAAAAGCAGGCTTTTATAAAAAAAAAAAAAAAAAAGATTTGGAGTGAGACACACACACACACACACACACACACACACACACACACACACACACACACACACACACACACACACACACACACACACACACACACACACACACACACACACACACACACACACACACACACACACACACACACACACACACACACACACACACACACACACACACACACACACACACACACACACACACACACACACACACACACACACACACACGTTATTATTTCCTGCGCCGGTACTCTTGTTTTAGGAAACCTCATCGCGGATATTGTGCTAGATAAAATCCCTCCGTTTCCACAAAAGGGTAAAGAGCACACGTATTGAATGTCTCCAGTGTAATGATT
This sequence comes from Symphodus melops, assembly GCF_947650265.1. NCBI lineage: Eukaryota > Metazoa > Chordata > Actinopteri > Labriformes > Labridae > Symphodus > Symphodus melops. Next base: position 14,185,921 of record NC_136709.1, read on the forward strand.
TCAATTGGTAGCATTTCACAAATCACAGTGAGAATTTACAACCACATCGCAAGTCTGAGATCCTCCAAAAATCACAAGTGGAAGCACAGTTTAGTCTTTTTGAAATCAACGCAAAATTCAAAGATGAAGTGGCGGAAGTTAAAACGGTATGATCGCAGAGACGTGTGGGCTTCACTGTACACAGCAGCTGGTGGGAGTAAAGCAGGAATGAACATGCCACCCTGTCAGCACAGAGCCAAGCTGAAGAGAATTGGCAGCGAACACAGAGGCGGGCCGGGTCCCTCGTCCCGTCGAGGGGACTGCAGCAGTAATGTGGGACAGTCAAACGTCCAGCCTCATTCACCCCCGAATCACCTGAGAACGGAGCCATGACCCTGTGTGTGTGTGTGTGTGTGTGTGTGTGTGTGTGTGTGTGTGTGTGTGTGTGTGTGTGTGTGTGTGTGTGTGTGTGTGTGTGTGTGTGTGTGTGTGTGTGTGTGTGGTGTGTGGTGTGTGGTGTGTGTGTGTGTGTGTAGCTGGCCGGGGTCAGGCTCGAACGTTTAGTGAAAAGAGAGTGATGGACTGCCTTTGAAACATCCATCGTGGACGTGCTTAGCGGGGACTTTAAAATAATGACTTCCGGCCGTTCATCTTCTTATTAAGAAAGCTGACAGGCCACTGCTTAGCATAACAAGACAGAACCATCTTCATTAAATACAATGCTCCAAACCTGCTACACTCAAGTCACACTTAGTCTAACTTCAGCACACTAATGTATCCATTACTAAACAATACACAGCACTTGTTTAAGAATAAAATAAACCGGCACCAATTTTTATAAAGACATAATTTCTCTTTTTTAATAAATAAGATTCATTTTAGCCTTCCAAGGCTGAATAAAAACCTTAAGGACACTGAAACCAAAGAATTTTAAATACTTTTGTTCGTTCACATGGACTTAAGTATCCCGGTTATGAGCCTTATTCCAGTTTTGATCATATTCGGGATCTTATGTTTAGCTGTTCAGAGAAACCTGCTCATTTATATCCCCGTGTACGTGATCAATAATACAATGCCGGTTTCTGATTGGTGCATCAAGGCGCACAAGATGTTTATTTTTTATAACACAAACCTTTAGAAACCGGAGAAACATTTGTGCGCTGTGGCTTATACATGAAAAACAAATTGAATTGTAAAAAAAATATCCCTTTAATTTTCCCCTTTATGAATCCAAAACAAACGAAATGTGGTCTATGAACGCTCCATTTAAATCGTCTTTTTTTAGTCCAGAGAAAAAGAAAAAGAAGCGTCCACTGACGCGGTCGTTCCCTCATCCAAAACAAACTCAGTCCATCCAAAAGAAAAGTGAAAAAAGCAATCCAACGAATGTAGTCGATCGATCACTGATATACCAGAATTAAAAAAAAAAAATTAAAAAAAAGAGGCAATCTCACCAGGATAGGAGGGTGAATAATCTGCTCAGTTGGACTGTTTTTTTCTGTCACAAACCGAGTTAAGGTGCATAAATGCCACAGTCTCCCGTTTTCTGTCGAGTTCTCCAGGTAGCAAAATTGGGTTTCTCGAAACCGGGTTATAGACGTATCCTGATTTCTGAAATCATGATGTTTACATACACGCGTACAAAAACGGGATACTTAAGTCATTGTTGTTTCAGGGCGGGACGTTTGCGCGCCCCCCCCCCCCTCCCCCGTTACAGCCGGCAATCAATGTCACAAAACTGGAATTGTCGGACTGAGTTTTCCTGCACTGAGCCGCTAATAGAACCTGTGAATCCTGGTCATGTATCACCAAGCGTGACCAAAAACTGGAGATAAAGAGAGAAGGTTGACCGATTCACCAGAAAAAAAGTCAAACAAAGCAAATTGGGGAGAGTAGCGTGAGCTAACCAAACAGGGCTGCTCGGTCACAGGTAATGTCCTTCGTCTGCTATTTGGTTTCTAAACTCAAATCCCAATTTAAAGGCAGAGTACTACACAGTGCTCCATTTAAGCAGTAGTTCAGGTATCATTGTTTTTATTGTTGATATATAAAAACATACATTTCCTGCTACTCACCAATTGATACAACTAAATCTGACCTTACTATATTCAATTATTTTTGTTTTTAACCATTAACCACGAGCTAAGTAGCAACTACGCTGCCTCAGCTCCACTCATACAAACATGAAATATAAATCATGACAAAACATGACCCAACAGCAAATACCTCCAGTGACAATGTTCATACTCGAGCCAAAGTACGCATGAAGTGGTGTCAAACAAAAAGATCTACTGATCAGTGTTTCATTGACTGGTACAGAATATTGACGCTTATTACGACAGCGTGTGAGAAAGCCAAACCCAGTGAAACTTAGTGACACCTTAGGGTTATCTCTGCAAACCGTTCTTATCGGACGTTTTGACAGTAAACTATGGCAAAAGGTTTATGTTATATGACGTGGATCTGTTTTTCATCACTGAAGTGCGAGAGGGGTTTGGGTCGTTTGTAACAAATGACTTTGGAAAACGTACTGCTGTTGCAGAAACATGAAATGAGTTTATGATTTGTCATGTCCTCAGACTGGTCAAGGAGCTTTTTCAGAGCATCAAGCCTCACTGCAACAAAAACGTTGAATTATTTTGTTAATTAGATCTACATCTACTCTTCTTTTATTAGAGATAAATATGCTTTGCTTTTAAAGATAAACTGAGATTATCCACTGGTTGGACTAAGACTTACAATGAATATTAAAAAAAACCCTAGTAATGCCCAGACAGAAGTATGTACTTTAACTAGAGAGGAGAGATGACTCCCCACACGTTCAAATGCATCTAAAGTTTTAACACCAAATGACTATGAAAACATTTCCCATCACAGATAAACTGCAGAGGCCTTCAAGATCAGAAAATTACAACAAGCTCATGCATGGTTTTTTTCCTAAGCTAATAATGAGTGAAAGAATATTTTTGATGTATTTTAACCTTTTTACCTTAAAACTGAAATTAGAATGACCCCCAATTTCCACTCCATGCAAGCGAGTGTTGTCAAATACAACATGGTAATATATAGTCGTGTGCTCCTTGTTTTGACAGACAGTCGGCCTATGGATGGAGCTCTGGGATTCAAATGTTTTCATGTATTTCTAGGATCTCTGAGGAGCTGAAGTGTTTGAAGTTGTATGTTTCTTCTCTGTGTCAACACTAAGAACAGCTGTTGTAGTGAATTCTCAGTAGGTCATTATTCAGAATCAATGTATATCACTATATGTATCGTATGGTGGCCTCTGTAGCCCCGCCCTGTGAGCGTGGTGGCGCTGCAGGCTGTCAAAAAAACGCAATCATTGACTAGATTAGCAGCGGACGGCGGCGTAGTGCGTGGCGCTCGTGGACTTCCTGGAAGTATCTTATTGCAGAGCCGTTTCCAAATCCGCAGCATGTGGGTTCTGAAAAGGCAACCGCTGCACTCAGCATCTTTTTTTTTTTTTTTTAAATGACCTGAGACAAAAACAATTGAATCATTAGGAAACAGATTGGCATGGTCTTATTTTATTTTTCTAATCTTGATGATGAGTCAGGCCAAATGTTGGAAGCTGAGATTGTAACTGAAATAAAACAGGATTAAAAGCCCTGCTTTAGCTGGACTCTGCTCAATATGTTGGACAACATGGAACCGTTGAAGATATCTTGGAAGCACTGGTTAATACATCACTAATAGTACTTTTATAACATGTTTGTCCAGACGGGAGAATATCTATCAACTGTAAAAGTCTAACCGAGGAACAATGTTAGCTTCAAACCTGCTTATTTCACATACTGGACAAAATAAACTACATCAATCTCTATTTCAATATTGGGCTTTCTTAACCTCTGTATATTGCAGAAACCCGTCTCATAATGATTTCCATATTAAAACTTCTAGATCTGACCATGATAAAGAGGATTTGAGTAATACCTGCTCGTCCACATAACTCCACATTCGCTGGCATTAAACGTACCGTGCTAACACACACACACACAGACACGCACACCACTGAGGAGTAGAGCTAGAAGATCCTTATTGCCATATATGTTCAAAATAAGATGCCTTGGCAAGAGAAGCGAGGTCAGCAATAAACATCTGAGCCTAACCCTTGATCCTCTTCCTGGTTCAATCTCACTGTTCCTCTGAAGGATGTCTTAACCTGGTAAAACAAAGAAAGAAGACGTGCAGCTGAGGGACAACATGAATGACTCAATCAATGAATACGTGGTAATAAGTGTACGTTAAACTTTGGCCTGGAGTCGCGTGCCATGGGAGTTATCGTCAACTTTCTGCTTGTCGAGTCTTCCCTTCTCTTAAACCCTGTAGTTTAAAAAAAAAGGCATTTTGAGTCTCTGTTGACCAAAAATGCTTTCCTGACGTCTTCCTGGGGATTTTCTATCATCATTTGTAAGTAATAACCAGACATTCTGTTCCTCATCTTTCATGTGAAACCCACATTTTTCTAAAAAAAAAAAAAAAAAAAAAAAGTGAATGCCAACTGGTGCCCTGACAGTTTCCCGAGGTCAGCATTTTGAGAACCCCTAAAGCGCTTGCCCTTCCATCTCACTTTGCTGACCGTTCCCTCGCTCCAGCAGTTCATTTATCCGAGGCAGCAGAGGCCAAAGCCTGCAGCCCGCTGTGTTTTGACCAAGTAGAGGCAAACCACTGGTCTGTGGAGCAGGAAGCTGGCGGTATGGCCTGATATGGCTCTCAGTGACAGGCAGCCAGACTGTGGGCAACGCTGCAGCCCTGGCAGGCTTATAACTTTCTGACCAATTGGATAGGCTTAAAGCTGCAACTGCTTTAAACATACACAACTAACCCATCCATTCTTCTTATTCCCCCGTTTTTTGGGGGGGTTTTTTCCAGCCCTGAAACTTCACGTCTGTGTCTGGCTCAAAGAGAACACAAACCTCACCACTGCTCTCTTGCTAGTTTGGCAGTGCACTCTGGCCATACAGTAAAAACCCTGTAAGGAAGGGCGAGAGAAAGAGAGGGAGGCTGGGCCTGTGTGAAAACACTTTGTTTTATACAAAATCGGTAATAGCAGTCGCTCTTACATCAACCTCCAGCTGAAACATTTAGCAAACTAATTCACAAGTTGGTAATTGGCGACACCTTTGAGTTTATATTTTAAACACAAATCGAGCCCTCTCTGTGCTTTCAGCTGATCAAACGCGACGCATTTCTTCGTAAACTGAAGTTATGACACCACCTTAGGCTTTGGCAAAGTGTCTTTTTTTTTCCAAGTATTTTTTTGTCCTGAAAGACATTGAAGTAAGAAATGCGAGCGTCCTATTCTCATGTAACAAAAAAATAAAAATCAATCAACTACGAGTTCAAATAGGGATGCAAAAAGCAAAACAAACCATAGCTGATGAACGAACATCTGATGGAAGCAAATCCCAGTGACATTACAGAAATGACAACTTTCAAGGAATAGGTACTGTATCGTCTTACAGTGTAAAGCTTATCTGCGTATTTTGTGAAATGAAAGTTAACATTCGATCATTCACAGGAGTGAAGTGAGCCTAAAAAGACAATTACGTCGACTGCCTGCACTCAGGGAACGGAAACTCGAGATTTCAAGTTTCACCACGAAGGCTTTGGCAGTGTCCTAGTTGTTGTCAATCAACTGCGACACGCTCGTCAGCTTAGCCGACTTCAATGAACTCAGCTGGCAGCGATAATTGTTCGACTGTGCATTGTTCAGCTGATGTTGGGTATGTCTGTTGAACTACTCGTAGCAGTTCCATTTACAAGACGTCTATCGAGTCGATCGCTCTTTTTATATTTCCAAACACAGGACATCAGACATCAGCCATAAAAAAAGCTGCTACCCACATACCTGCAGACTGGAAGGTTTGATTACCAAGCTTACAGCAGTCTGCAGTAACACATCATGTGTCATAGCGGAAATATGCAACATATCTCATGTTACACATCAACTTTTCAAGATGCAGCTCAACATCCCTCTCCGTCTTCTTTTTATTTTATTTTTTTAGAAAACAGGAGGTTGGCGTCTTCCTCCACTGAGTGTGGAGCGGCGGCGGCTCACTGAGGAGCTGTGGGCCTGAGAGTAACGGCAGGGGATGATAGGAGTCAGTGACATCTCAAAGTCTGAGCAGCGGATGTGTTTAACCAAGCCTATTAAGACCTGCACTAATCCTGCCTTACACGTCCTTATCCAGGCGCCAACTGACAGCCTTAACTCACACTGGATGGGCCACTTACAACATGACTGAATACAGTGCTCATATACTGCCTTTGGACATGACATTTAAATTGGGGGGGGGGGGGGGGCTAGATGTCTGCTGTCAATATCAGGGAAATGCAAAAACGCCAGACGCATATAACTAAAACGTAAGAGTCTCGATAATCACTTTAACTCACATATCATGGAAAAACTCCATCCCCTACAGTCATCAAGAGACAACAGCAAGCCGTATTGATTGCCGCTCATAAACAAACCATGTCAAAAATGCAACCCCCTCACCTTCCCCTCGAGGTGGAAAGGATTGCAATAGAGATTAAAATGTATGACACAGAACAGAACACGTCCCATCGACGGTATGGCGGTGGTGTGCCCTATTTCTCTGAGCTGAGGTATTCAGCAGGGAAATGAAAGTAGACACACATGTCAAATATCCAGGGCTGCGAGGTGGGCGAGAAATAGGATCACATTTTTGAAACCGAGGATGCAGCCTAGATAATTTTAATTGTCCTAAAAAATTTAAAAAAAAAAAAAAAAAGGACGCCTGATTTATTTTCCAAGGATGCTTTCACATGTGTGTTGTTTTCAGTCACTGGATTGTCTCATCCTACACAAATGTTCACCTATTAGAAGAAGAGGCATGACCACCAAATACGTGTTCCATGAAAGCAGCACAAGTGCATTAGTGGTGGCCTATTGTTCCTTTTACTGTGCACAGAACTATGAATCAATGCAGCACACAGCAACTTATTCAACAGCAGCTCCCACCTGCCCACACATCAGCTATAAAAATAGCTAACCTACTCAGCTAGACTACAGGATGAGGGGGCCAAATCCTTCAGTATCCTTCTCCTATAGAAGGGTAAGATTGTGTGCAGACTAACAAATAAGAGGAATTGATATCTGAACAAAAAAGAAACCAAGCCAGGTCTAGATAAAGAATCTGGAGCCTCACACAGCTGCACACATGTTATGCAACCTGGAGAAAGCCAAAGTGCAAAGCAATCCAAACCTGCTGCTTCTACTTCTTCTTGTATTATCCTGTGACCATCTTTCCCCCTTAAAAAAACAACCTAAGAGGCAGTTGTGAAGCTACCCTCCTGATTAGCTTCAGGGCTAGTCAATTGTTTCAGGCTGGCGGACTGACAAGCTTGTTGAAGCCTGTAAATGGTGACATCTCAGTAACTTCGATTAGCTTTTGTCTGCACACCGACGCAAATGTGCACGCTTAAATAAAAAGACAGCAACATATGGGTCAGTTTCTGACTGGTTTTAACCAAACGAGCTGCAAGACAAGCCACGCATTTCGGATATCAGGACATTACGTTACTCACACTAAGACCAGGCGTCCTGCTAGTAGCAATATAAACTAGCAGCACAGTTGCTAGCATTGCCAAGAAGGCCCAAGAAGGTTGGTTTTTTTCCATTAAAAAAACAACGACACATGACATGACAAGACAAGAAGGACATATTAACAAATAAAGCATGCCACATACCGAGGAGTAGTAGTTTCAGCTCTCTCCTCGAGTCCCTCTTGTCTCGGCGGAGTTGTTTGTCAATTTCTGCATTGATTCGTTTCGACTCCTTCGCCTCTTCGCTCAGGCAGCAAGCCATCATGGACTCCAGAGTCATCCCCTCTGCTTCTTATCAGCCCGCTTTAGACGGGACAACGCTTCGGCAAACGCTTGCCCAACTGTTTCAGGCACACAAAAAAAGAAAAAAGAAAACCCCCCAAAAAATCCCCCCCGGTCCCCGCTTCGGTTTCAGGCGAGGAGGGAGGTGGTCTGGTCTGGATTTGACGAAGTGATGGGCAGACTGGGATGGAGGGTGGGAGAGAGGGGGGGGGAGACTAGCTTGGGGCCTCGCTGTCAAGTTGCCCCCCACAGCCGAGAACAACTGCGACTTCACCCGACAGTTTCTCGCGCAAATCACGGGAGACTCGGACAAGAGAGCCAGGAGATGGTGGGGCCTTCCCTGCTTAGCGTTGGCTTAAATACAGTTAATGTTTTAAAAAGATAAAATCAGCAACCGATTAGCCACTTAATACGTTGTTGACACAGTTAAAACCATCTGTTACTTAAGTATCTTACGTCTCTCTTTGGTCCAATTAAATCTTCACGATCCACCAAAAAAAGGAGGTTCAAAAACTGCAATGTCGCGACATCCAACCAAACCCGGGACCAGTTGATAATATCTGTGCAGTCTCTCCAACGTCAGCTTGGTTGAAAGTAGTAGTCGTTGCAAACCAGCTTACAGTAAAGTGATAACCTTTATTGCACTGTCCACGCCGCAGCAATGCGTCCGTCCGCTAAGTAACTACATTAGCAACCGTTAGCACACTTACAACACGTAACGGCTCTTCCTCGCCTAGCCCGCTAGCTCACTTTAACAACGCCTCGGCTAATGTTGTGTTAAACCCCGCAGTGATTGAAGCAGCGAACCTGGTTGAAGGATTTTGTCCGCCTTAGCTAGCGACAGCCGGGTAGCCCACCCATTTCACCCTGACACATTTTGACGGTGACAATCTAAGCTTAAAAAAATGAGCTAGCCCGAAAAAATGGGGCCGAAAATACGTGCCGGATCGGCGGCTTTAGCCTAGAAACGTTAAAACGCTGCAAACTGCTGTTTTTTTTTTTTCGGGTAGCTCGTCGCCTGAAATAAGGTCGACACACACCAGTTCTGATCTGATGCCGAGCAAAGAGGAGGAGATAGTGTGGTGTTGAGTGACAGAATGAGAATTACATGAAACAGGTTTGTTGCAGACCAATTGAATGAACAAGGCGGGTCCTTGGGGTGGGATCTGACTCCGAGCGCACAGGTTTCATAGAATTTGGGTGATGCACTGCTAAAATCACGGCAGCCACTTCATGTATGTCCTCCGCACTACTAAAACATATTACTCCCAAATATACTGTGCAAAAGTGATATAACTGAGTAGAAACCCATCAGTTTATCAATAACCTGCAGTATCAGACAGGACTCGTCCCCTTTGATAGCAGTGACATCTTGTGGTTTAACTGTGTAGTTGGATGCAAATGAAAACATGCTCACTATTTCTAAAATCATTTATATTCTACATAGGCTACATTTAGAGTCAAGGAGTGACACATTTGATTTCAGAAAAAAGCTGTCAAACATTTGTAAAAAATGTACATACATTTAAACACTGGTCAAATGAGGAAACTATTTGCAGTTAGACAACATAATACATGACATAACACTGTCAACAAAAGACTTACACAATGTCATGAGCCGTTCTTCAAAGCTTTTGCAATTAAAAAAAGAGTTTGAAAATTGGATGAAAAACTCAGAAACTTAATATATCTATCATGATCCCCTCCAAAAAGATAATTGGTACGACATAAAACTGAGTGTTTTTCCTTTGAAAGCAAAATTTAGGCTATCTCAGTCAGGGCTGAGGTCAAAACTGTCAGATTAAACTTTTTAACTTCTCCAAGGGCTGATTGATGGTTCAATGTGAATGTAAAATGTTAAATGTATAACCCAAGCTTCAATATTCGTGTTAACAATCAGCATTATAAACATGACAGCAACAACTGCATTCTGAAATCACCTGACAAAACAACATTACCTGCTATGCGCAAACGAGTATGTCTAAAAGATGTACTGGTAGTACAAGATCAGTAAAATATTTACAAATATTTAAATGTCAGTCTACAGTGACGGAAGTTCTTCAGGTATACAGCTGTTCAAAGTAGTCGCAGAATAGCTTTCGCACTTCCTCAGCAGTACTGTCGTCCCAACTGGTCGAGAGGAGATGCTTGTGGTTGGGCTGAGGACTCTCAGCGGACACCACCTCCTCCTGCCACTCAGCCTTGAAGGGGTCTCCGTGGGACTCGCACACGTTGTGCAGGATGCAGCAGGCTAGGATCATTGTGGGCACCACATCCAGGCCGCAGTCGTTCCTCTTGCTCAGACACTGCCAGCGTGCCCTCAGCCTCAGCAGTGCCTCTTCTGGCACATGCATCGCTTTAGTGAGCTGCTGGTTAAAGAGTCTCTGTTGCTGAGTCAGTGCTGTTTGGTTAGCCCTCCGACCCCTTTCCTCAGGGTAAGCCTTCATTAGCCAGTTCTGGAGAGGGTAACAGGGCTCCCCCAGCAGCACATACCTGGACACAACACATGATTTTTTCTTTAATGGTCTGTTAAAACAGAAACTAGTTGATAGGGGTGTCCCAATCCGATATTGATATCGGATATCGGTCTGATATCAGCCAAATATCGGATTTTATCGGACTGCATCTAAAATCTCTGATATAAGCACTCTGATAAGAGGACCATTTAACAGACTTTAATACTACAATTAGTTTTTATTGGATTTATTTAGATTTTAAGAGTCTTCTAATTTATTTTTTATATATTAATTATTTCATTCAATTGTAGAATACTGTAGATATTATTCTAAGGTTAAGATTTATGAAACCAATTGGTTAATAATAAATGGGTCAGCTTTTCTCATATCTTCTGTTTCTGCCTATTGTTCTCTGTTTGAGTAACATCACATGATCAAGCCTTTTCTAACATTTCACACGACAAAATAAGTAATAATAGGATGTATGATTCGAACTGATATCGTATCAGATCGGTATCGGCCAATACTCAAGGCTGCAATATCGGTATTGTATTGGAAGTGAAAAAGAAGAATTTGATCACGACACATTTGTATGCAGTAAAAGTCCACTGTAAACGGGTTTGAGAGACTCCCATCAGAATTAACTGGTCAGAGTTTTGACTCCTTTATGAATACTGATACGGTGTCAAACTCTTAAACAAAATTTGAGATACCTCACGGTATATCTGGGAAACTGGAAAAACAGTCAGACAACACAAAGTGTACTCCTCACAACTTTCGATATAAAAACACAAACAGCAATATTCCATAGCTGGAGTTTATCAAAGCCTAAATCCAGATGTTGTTTTATGATTGACTAATTAACCAATGATACAAGGGAGAGACTAACAATTTACTTCCTTCAAGGTAGTAGCATGCTTAAAGCATCATTCAATGCCAGAAAAATGTGACAAAGTAGCTTAACTATCATTCTGTTGTATCTCACTTTACCTGAGTGGTTTTCCCATGAAGATGGGCGGTGTGGCAGGGGACAGTCCGCCCTCTGCAGCTGTGGCCCACAACGAGGAGTTTTGTAAGATGTCAGTTGGGTCTGTCCCACCTGGGAAACTTGCACATACATCCCAGAACTGCCCACGCCCGTTAACAGCCACCTGAAACATTAAAGACACAAGTCACCCAAATGGGACTGAAGACAACTTTGAAGCATTATTTGATGATAAATGGGTGCCCAAACTACCTGTGACATCACAGAGAGCCAGCCCGCCGAATTGGTATAGTCAGAGGCGTTGTTTGATGGGGTGATGATAGCTGTATGAAGTGTTGATATGGCAGCAACACAATGAGGAAAGCCCCAATTGGAGAGGAAGAGCTTAGCTGAATCCTCCAGCTCCTGCTCACAGGGAGGCCGCAAATAGAGGGAGCTGAGGAGCGCCACAATGGCGTGACACATGTCTCGGACACACCTGCACACAGTGGACTTCCCCACACCAAACAGAGTGCTGATGGTACGGTATTCGACGTTGGATGCCAGACGCCACAGAGCCACAGCTACACGTTTCTCCACCGGCAGGGCCAGACGGAAACTGGTGTCCTGGCGAGCTAGACGAGGCTTTAGCTTCTCACACAGGTAAAAGAACGTCTGCCGGCTCATCCTGAACTTATCCAGCCAATCAGACGGCTCAAATTCAGTCATCACCACCCGCTCCCACCAGTCAGTGCTTGCAGTTGTGGTCCAGGGGCGTGTGCGGATGTGGACATTGGAGCGGATGCCGCCAGCTAACATCATCTGGGCAGAAGAGGATTGACAGCAAAATGAGGAGATATTTTAAATGTATTGACCAATTTTCATTCAGTTTTGGGGCTATCACTTTTCTCCCTGAATACCAGATTTTTTTTTTTCTTTTAACCACATTTTTACTTTAATGACGTTTGCATACACACTGATACAAATCAAAAGAGATAAGCAGGTTCAACATGTGAGTGCAGAGAAAACAGATTACTGAATTGTCTTAATTGTCAGATCTTAAAAAAAAAAAAATGTCGCTTTGGCAATGAATCTTACAAATAAATGGGGGAAAGTATCGTTTTGATTCTTTGACTGCAATTAGAAATTAACTGATCTACCTAATAGAGTTGTTCAACCTAAATGTTTCACAAAAATTCCAAACACTATTACAACACAATTGTCTTATCATGTAGATATAGTTTGTATTTCAGTATTAGGGGGGGCTTGATATTGCTTAGCAGAGAAGACCTATGAACTCTAACAATGGTGATTGCGCTGTGTTCATGTTGACCTAAATAATTATAAATATTTAAAGTGTTCATGATAATGTCGAGATAAACAGAGAATAATAAAATCCACGCACACTACTGTAAATAATAGGCCTAAAGCATTAAAAGCCGAATAAGTCATTTTATGTAGACCTATACAATGACAGGGATGAGAGGGTAGAGAGAGAGAGAGAGATGTAGGGACCAACCATCATCATCCTCCTCTGTCTCTGGAAGAAGTATTGACGGTGTCTGATGCGTCTCTGGATCTCATTGCGCCTCTGAATGTTTAAGTCGTTAATGTCTCTTCTGCGCTTCAGCAGCAGGTAAGGTATGAGGAGCATCAAGGACCGCAGCTGTCCCTCCTCCTCCTCCTCCTCCTCCTCCATGCTTATGGCTTAACCCGACAAAACCGCACAGCAATGGGCAACAAATGTAGCCTACATTATTTAAAAACACCCCAGATGTGGAAGAAACATAATGCATGTCACTGTGAGTTATAGTACTTCCGCTTTTGTTCTCTGTTTGCGTCTGATAGTCCGAGCACCAGAGCGGTGTTGCCATCTAGTGGCTGAATCTAAGTAATGGTTGGTAGACAGAGCTTTAAACTAAAGGCTTGACGTAGCCTACTTATGTTTAAACGTAAAAAAAAAAAAAAAAAGATTAAAATGTACTTAAAGTATTAAATAGCCCACTGTAAACTACTGAGTAACCTTCTCATACCTGAGGGAGTAGAGGGTGGGCATGCAATGCGATGCAGTGCAAAAATGACAAAAGTACACACCTCCAAACAGCTTGTCTCATGAAAGGTAAAGCTTTATAATAAAAGGCTGTGCAGCAGCAATATTTACATTTAAAGTGAAATGACTTTGCTCCTCTGCATTTAAACAGAATGTATGCTCTATAAGCAAACTATATAGTTTTACTGAAACATCCCTTTATTTCCATTATTTTCCAAGAGAGAAGGCCTATACATGTAAACATAAAATAGAAATATTTAATTTCAAAGTATTTCCATTTCCTCTAGTGCTTAAAGTTAATGCTAATGTCAATACTTTCAAACGTTTGCAAAATATGACTGACCTAAACCTGCAACAGCGTTCATCTATGGTGTTGTATTGATAGGTTTTTCTTTCATTAAATGTCAGAGAACATTTTACACCTCTAGAAGTTTATACAAGCTTGAAGTCAGTGATCACTACCCCAAAATACACAGTTTGGCCTTCCATGCCCACCACTTTTTTCATGGGAAAATTGTGCTTTTGTAGGATCTTAGAACTTGTACATTTTGACAAATGTGTGATCTCAGTACTAACTTAACGGGAATCAAATCAAATTAAGAATACAAGTTATATTACTTAACATACTTAACTAAATTCCTGTAATTTTATGTTCAATACAAATTTTCTGCAAGAAATCCTTCATTAGGATATAACATAAATAACTAGCTTCTGTCCAACTAGCTATTAATGAGTAATGGTAATTAACAGCCAACAAAACATTATAATCCTTGAATATAAAACAAAGACTCACACACAACAGCCTGAGAAGATGCTTGGTTTAATTCACATTACACTCATTTCTACACATGAAAAGGAGAACAGTATTGCATCATTGCATTCTTTTATTATTTAGGCAATGTTTCCGTCCTTCACAAAGCAATGCAGCAGCTTTTAGCTTAGTGCAGTTTTCATAAAATAATTGTACATACATTTAGAATTAAATGAAAAATATTAGTGTTAATCTTCCAAACAAGGGTAACATTGCATTAAGGTGATATCTTTGAGTATTCCGCTTCATTATGACTTGTTATTAAGGTTTTCAAGTAGCTTTAAAAATAAAATAAAAAAAATAATCTGTATACAGCAACCATTTTCTTTTCACATTACACTCAGGGTGTGGAACTCAAACACTGACTTGTTATTTTACAGTCTTTTAGGTATTAAATCATATAAGTGTTCAGGATATCTAACAAATCATTGTCATTCCAACACTAACAGAGTGATCAGACGACAATAAAAGCCCAAATAACTGAAGGGACATTGAGCCATTTCAGAGTAATACTGAGCTATATATTTAAGCATTAGCTAACACCACAGTTAGTTAGGAAATGGCCAAACGCTAACATAACCTCTAAAGTGCTATATTATAGTGAAGGCTAAACCACTTTTTAACATTGTTAGAGTAGAATTTTCAAAATTATTTACTACAATTGTACAACAGCTACTGATAGAATTCAATGTCCTGCTAACAATACCGTTAACTAGAGATGTCAGCCTTTCCAATCATTAAGTACAAAGTCAAAGTTTATGTAACTATATAACTTTCTAGCTAACAGAAATATTAGCTTGAATTTGGCTTTAAGAATGTTAGGTAACCTGTGGCTAATTGATCAAATTAAGTGTTGTCAGTATGCAGCTAATGGGTAAACAATTTGCTACATCTTTTACAGTTGGTTATAAAGAAGAAAATGGTAAAAATCATAAAAATCTTTAGATAAACATTTATACAAAGTAAAAGAAGACACAGCAAGATTCTTAGGGAAAGAGGGGAATGGCTGCCATGTGAACTTAGTCGTTAGAGGTTGGGGGACAAGGCTTCTTTACTTAATGATAGATATCTGTACTTTCATCAGTTATGCAAAACCTAGGATACAACTTTCACACGAGCGATAAAAAGCTCTGCTGCAGCATTCTCAAACTCCTTAGCATCCATATCACCACCAGGGCCTCGAGTCTGGGCTCCAGCTATGGCCTGTGCCAGCTTGTAAGGAGAGATCTTGGCACTGGCCTCCAGGTAGCGTATAGCCTTCACGTTTGTCTCCAAACAGAAGCTAGTTTGAGTGTTAGCATTCGGGGAGTTTGCATCACAGCCTTGGGAAGTCTCCAGGGCTTCTTTTAAGGTCCCCAGCACAGCCAGGCACAGGGCCCGAGAGGCAGGCCCTTCATCTGGGCAGCATACTTCGGCATAGAGCCTCTGAGCCTGCCGGATGTAGTCTGAGAAAACTGCACATGTGAGCACACCGTGACGGAAGATATCATATGGGACAGCCTCATGGTCCTGGCAGTGGAGGCGACGGAGAAGAGGGGCAGAGGTGGAGGCAGGGACACCACCCTCACTGCACAGACACTGCAGAGTCTGTGTGTAGAGGCCTCCTCTCACTCCTCCTCCTCCTGCTGCTACAGTTGAGCTGTCATTGCAGGAACCATCAGAGCCTTCAGGAGCCTCAGTAGATTGTCTGAGGGGCACGGTGAGATTCAAAAGATCGTAGGCCACACGGACATTGTTACTAAATGCAGATCTGGGGGAGGGAAAAGCACAACATTAAAGCGAGGGCAAATTTGTAACTATCGCTTTATATAGGAGATTGATCTTCTTTATCATGCACATCATTTTCTTTCAGAATCATTATGTTTTTGCCATTCAATGAGGTCTAAGGAGAGCATTCAAAGAGGATATGTTTATGGTTTATAGACTTTCGTCTTCCCACTCCCTTTCAGACATGTAACTTATAGCTCATAATTGTTTTGGGTTTTTTTTCTTCTGAATTATACAATCAACTGTAATTATTTAGTCTGGTTTTTTTTTTAAATATATGTTCACCTTTTTATTATGTTACATGTTCGGAATACATAAACAAAATAAATACATAAATGGGGAATAATGTTTTAATGTACCAGACATTGGGGTGCAAATTAAAAGTCTGCATATCTCAGTTGTTTAAATGTCTCATATAATAAGAGCAGCTAGACAATAAAGGTTTGATCACACTCTACTAACTCTAACAAAATAGGCCTCCTCCATACCTCTTGGAGTGATGCGCCAGCCGCAGGTGCCACAGTGCCCGGTTGAGATGCTGCTGCTCCTGAGCGCCTGCGCAAACCAGGCCGTTGCTGAGCTGATCCCCATCGCCGCATCCAGCTGAGCCGGTCTCTGACACAGATACGATGTTGCAGAAGTGGTCTGCCAGAAACCCTATGGGATCTTCAGACCTGGCCTCCACCATCTTCAGGATGGCCCCGCGGAGCAGCTCTCCCACCCCGGCCTGCAGCAGAAACTCCCTGTCGCTGTCCGATTTGGTGGCTTTACCTTCAGGCATCCCTGGAGGAGCAGCTCCTAGCCGGCGCTTCTCCTTGTCCGCCATTGCTGATGACGTTTCGTGTCGCAGTACGAGCAGCGGAAGTGATATGAACGGGCAGATGACAGGAAACGGACCTAATTATGAAAATAACACATGAAATGTCACAAGAGAAAAGGGCGGTGAT
The DNA here is from genome assembly GCF_947650265.1 of Symphodus melops. Classification (NCBI taxonomy): domain Eukaryota; kingdom Metazoa; phylum Chordata; class Actinopteri; order Labriformes; family Labridae; genus Symphodus; species Symphodus melops. The sequence goes on from NC_136709.1 coordinate 14,202,764, forward strand.
TATAATCGGCGGCAGTGTTCCTTATGGAAAGACTTGCCAATTGAATCTTATCACCAACACTCTCCTGTGGTCTGGTTGCTAGGGATGCTGCTAAGGTTGTTTGACTCAACTTATGTGTGTGCAGGCGCGTGCATGGGGACGACTCTGCAGCCCTTAAAGCCCCATTTAATTAAAAAGCCATTTCCGTTCTCAAATTTAAAAAAATCAGTGGGCATGGTTTTGTAATCCGTACTCATGGATTTGCATTCTTTTTTTTTAAATTTAAGGTTCCAAAAAAAACCCCAATCAAACACACTAAAATGCGTACTCATACTTGTCTAATTACAAGCATTTTGCTGAAAGCCAGATGTGGCTCTTTTGTCATTTCAGTTTGTTCCTATGTCGTACCATTTTTACGGTAAACTGCATGCACATTTAAACTTGCCATTATAATGCATGGCCCAAAAAGGGAAAAATGTATTCCAAAGATAAACACAATAACCATCCCACACAGTATTTAAGTTCTACCAATGTATTTAAATGTTTATTGTAAATAAATAGACAGCTTTACCCGTAAACAAAACACTCCTCTCTCCATCCACAGTTAAGCTGCATTTACTTTTTAAATATTAAATAGACCTACATGGTAAATGACACATAAAACAGACGTATTGTAACAGTGGAGTACAGACTCAAATAAATGCAGTATAAGGGCTTCACATGTTGCATCACCACATTAATCTAACGGAACAAGACTTGTTATATACTGATCTTAAAAGATATAAAGTTTACTCTATTAAGTTATAGAATCAGTGTTGCTTTAGTTCTTTGTAATAAAAGTTTGATCAATGCAGACTTTAGGTGCCAGTGTTACAGTCCAATTAGATTTCAGTTCCATCTTGGGGTAGAGCGTTGTGTCAGCTGTCACATCGCATGTGCTACATCATTCTCATGTGCACAGAAGCTGTTTGTTAGAGCTATATGGTTCCCGTTGGTGACCGCAACTTTTTCCATAGCAGTCATGCTGACGATGTGTTTGTCATAAAGGGGCAGGAAGTTTCTCTGCAGTTTGTGCTCCAGCAACATGTGGTTCTGAGGAGGAAGGCCTAGACAGGCTCTGAAAATAAAAGAAACAAAGAAGTGTGTTGTCAACTTCTGTCTCTAAAACACAAGAATCTCTCACGTGTTTAAAACCCTTTTAGGTAAAAATCTCACAGTCTTGTCCATACCTCAAAATGTTTTCTATGCAGGCCCTCTGTCGGAAGTAGGCGTTAACCACTGGGGTTCCTGATGGCACCAGTGGGGCTTTGCAGAGAAAGGAGAGCAGCGCTAAGATACAGTGGAAGGACTGGAACTCGTCCTCTCCCTGAGGCCGGACAGTGATACGCTGACAAAGCTCTGTGAGCATCACCAGGTCGAGAATGATCGGGCTGGCAAGCAGAGAGTCCTGTTAAAAAGACAAATATACAGCGTGGGTTGAATAGTCTAGAAGATTTGTATGCTGCTCTGTTTAGAGTTGCAGGCCCTAGCACATACAGGAAGTGCATCTAGCATACAGGGGTGTCATTTTTTAAAATTATTTTTCTAGCTATCATCAAATCAGACACTTGTCTACATCTGTATGTAGACTGTAAATCCAGATCAGCCACTCTTACTGTATACATGTACAAAAAAAGGATATTTCCAAAATCCTTTTTTTGCCAATTATTCAAGATAAACCATGAATACAGCATTTTTCATAGGAAGTATTTTCGGAAATGTACAAAACAAAAGGGGTTCTCCCTCATTACACTGACTAGGTTAAGCATTTGCGTATGATTGAAAAGTCTGTCTATATTATGTTGATTACTTTGGTAATTCCAACAGTTTGTCTTTTATAATTCTGCCACTAGGGTGCGCCAAAGTTTGAAATGTTCAGATTTTTTAAATATTATCTTTAGTCTTATTTTTTATTGACTTAAAAGTATTCTGAAATAAGGACCATGTGTGTAAACAATGCACAGCCATTCCTACAATCATTCTCAGGACTGGCTGTGGGTGGGCTTAAACTCTCAGTCAATGAGCTGAAGGTGGTCTCTTATTAGCTCTGAGACGCGTCAGGAAGGATTAACATTAAGTTTGGCACGGCACAGATTCCTCCTCAAAAGCTGCAGTCAGATAAAGCAGGAAAGGGTGTAGGGGTGTGTGTAGCTGGCAGTTAGCAGTGTTGACTCTCACACTGGAAGGTGTTAAGCTTTCATACAAAATGTAATAACTTGTTTTCAGACACGGACCTCACAGGTGTTGTGCATTGCGATAGTATTAGTCCCTCCCATCATTATTTCAGAGGTGTATTCGTCCATGGCACGCTTGCTGTCTCCCACATAGGGGACGTACTTAATCACCACCTGAAAAAAAACACACAGAAGCAGTTGAGAAGTCTGAACACCTGTTTGGTTCAAACATACAGAGCTCGTTGTCTCTCAGTCACTCACACAGTGGTCAGGTTTTTCTCCGGGCTTGTACAGTATGGGGTTTGACTGCACCATGTCGTTCACCACATTGCTTTTGGAGACCTCTTTTGAGAGGAACTGCTGAGGAGCAGACAGGTTCTTCCCGTCGTTGTTGCCAAGGTGATTATAGCTGACGATGGAGGTTGGCTGTGAGGGGCGAGAGGAGATCATGAATATAAGAAAATGCAGGAGTTTGAAGGCCTCATCTCAACTAGGAGGACAATTCAACAGTTACTGTGTCTGAGTTTTAAACTGTGAGTTAAAGGATATTGGGAGTTGTATGCTGCACAGTGATTCAAGTTTCACAATATATTCCATTTTGATGATTTCAATTGTTAAATGGGACCAAAATAAACCCCAGTTTAAAAAAAGTAATTATAAAGCCATCATTTTTAATTCCAATATTGTAAACAAGGTTTTCTGTCACATGCTAGTGGACTGACTGTCATTATAAGCTTGTATAACATTATTATAACATTATTCAACCTTGAATTCAAACTCTTCTCTGTCTTACCTTGATACCTGCGCTGACCAGAAAGTCCACAAGCACAGACTTGATTTTGGTCTGACCAGACTTGAAGTCATCTCCTCCGATGAACACGTCTCTCTGAGCAGCCAGTTCTACAACTCCAGGCACAAAAGTGTTCTGTGGAGAGCCGTTGATGTAGGCACAGCCCTCCAGTATGCTGGCTACAGCAAACAGAGAAGAGGGAGAAACCTCTGCTCCACTCTAATGGAAACAAGGGGGGGGGTGTTACAAAGTGTCTCATGTTATCAAGAGCAATAGCTTAACACAGGTCATTTCCCCTGAGATTCACCTTCACATCATCTATGTTGCACAGCTCTATTGTCTGCTCCGGTTTTCAAAATAAGCTGTTTGCTGAAGATCACAAGTCTGTGAAATAGACCATTTAAGCTGACAGCAGTGAAAGCATGCTGAAGGCAGGAGATACAATAAAATAAATTAAAAATAAAAAAATTCTCCCATGAGGGGCAAATCACAATTTCCCTCCCCTTATTTGATGTGATCTAATATCCAAAAGAAAACTATTTCAGACTCGTTGTGGAATCCCATCGACAAATCCACAGTGAATTGAAAGCAGAGCTAATCTTTTCATCCTCTAAGCTTTATTAATCACTAAATAAAAAAAAAGCTTTCATACTGAATATTTCCATTATTATTATCTTTAATTTAGGCTATTTTACACATTGGAAGGCTCATTCTCTCACCTGGATTGCAGCTAGCAGGTTCTTTGCGCTGTCATGGACTCCAGGTCTGACATCACAAAAGCACTCAGTGTTAGCCGTCCACAGAACGATGACTTTGTCAACACCACTCGACTGACGGAAGTCCCTTATGTCAGCCTTGATCTGCTCCACCTGAAAGACAGTTTGTTAGAGTTGCATCAAAATGACAACTATACTATATGCTCATATTATAGCTGCCAATAGCAACTTCTTATTTTGAAAAGAAAAGGAAGAACTGGTAGCAGGAAGTACATCAACTGACAACAGCACATCGTCTGAGGCGTGCTAAAACCGCTGACCCTCTTCAATAAAAAAAACTGTTCAATATGGCATTTGAGTAAACAACCTTATCGCTATCGACATTTTGCATTATTTTACTCACAAATGCATGTGCGCGTATTTACAATACATTTTTACTGTTGTCTTTTTTATCAACTTTATTAAACTTATTTGTATCTAAATCATATGTTCACTGACTGTTTTTATCTCAACTTGTATTAGCTCGCAAATGTTGTATATTGTTTTATTATTATCTTGTGAAATGTTGAAATGCTTTTTTTTATGCCTGTGTAAAGCATTTTGAATTGCCTGGTGTCTGGAAAAAAAATAAGTTTAACAAATAAACTTGCCTTGGCCTTTTCCGATCATACATTTTTATTGAACATTAGGTTGATGAAGACTCACTGTTACTCTCATACACGTCATCAGGAGAGTTGTCTAAAAGATTATACTCAGATGTTAATGACTTCGTAGGTTTAAGGTCGTTTTTTTTTGGTTTAATTGCATCGCTATCGGAGTCTTTAGTGCTGGCCGATACTGAAAAAGAAGACATCCTAACTTAATACCACAGCATGAAGTGGAATACGCTGTTTAAAGACGAGACTTCAGTCCGCCAAGTCAGCTCGTCAAGCGACCAGACATTACCTGCTCTGCCATGGTGCCAGTGAGGACATTGTCTGCACGACTCTTTTGGTTTGCAGCAATGAATTTTGGGATATAGATGGACGCTCGGGGTTTCATGGAGCTCATGTGTGGCCTCAGCTGCTCTTGCAGAGACCAGTCAAGTACTTGAGCTCTCTCCATGGCACTGCCAAGATCCATCGATGAGATATCCCAACCTAAACAACACAAACATACCTCGAGTAAATAAACAAGGTGCTGCACTGCTTAGAGACCGGACATTTCTACACCTCAACGAGCTAACCTACTGACGGTGAGTCATCTCTTTTAACAGACTGTGGCAGATCTAAAAATAGCTCTTTCCTTATGAAGTTACAGACTAGACTCTGACCATCCTCGCCTTATAGAGCTGGTCCTCTGAAGCTGTCTTAAGCTCACATGTCCTTCCTCGTTTTGCATGCAGTTCTCTCTTTCTGTGTCATGAGCCGGACTATCTGTTACTGCCCGTACCATCAAAGACAATATCATCAGGGTGCACCATGGGTAGGAGGTCACGGAAGGGAACGTTGACGTCACCCTCCAGCCCTGATCCGAGACACACGGTGGATGCTTGCAGGAAGGAGCCGAAGTAGTTTGCTTTCTAAAGAACGATGGACAGAAAGGAAGAAAACACAAAATTAAAAAGTGTTTTGTAGTTCATTTTCAAAAAAGGCCACAAAGTGCATTACAACAACATCAAACCCTATAGACGAGAGTAGCATGGCCAAAATGGAAAACTGCAGGATAGAGGTAATATGTTCGACCTTATAAGGGAATTTTCCCAAGATCAAATTCAGTTGAGCTTTTAACACTCAGCTGAACATGTCAGCATAACCAGCTTATCATGAGTCTCTTCCACAGCATCATGGGACGTACAGTAGGCTATATTTATAAAAGAGGACAAGGAGGTTCACCATTAGCTCCCTCTTGGCAGCTTTATTCTATTACATTCCTGCTATAAAGAGCTCATTTACCATCAGGACCGTTTAGCACATTTTAATAGAAATCTTAGTGGTATTTGCATTCTTTAGCAGCTTAACTAAGCGCCTGTATTTTAAAAGGGATTACAAGGGATCATTTTCTGCTTTTGCCTTCCTTAAGGCAGCCAGTGGTCTGCATTCATTTGTGTAGAATTTAACTTGCAAGATAATCCACATCAGAGTAGGCAAAGTAATGTAATCAATTTTACATTTGTTATGCTTAACAGGGGGGGGGGGGGGGGGGGGGGGCTGAACAATTTAATTACCAACAAGCAGCAACCGCCTATGTTTAAAAATCAAGCCAATGTGGAAGTGCAAAAAAAAACTGCTGTTAGTCGAGTGTCCGCCATGGAGTGTAAATATTAACAGATGAAGCCTGAGGGACATCACCCATCTGTTACGCCGCAGGGGCTGAGAGCGAGAGGCTGAGAGCAGAAGCTGAGGCGGGTTTGATCGCGCCCAGGTGTCAATCATTGTACTGTGTGCTCCTGATAACAGCAACTAATCAAACCTTTTGTTTTTGTTTTTTTGTAGCAGGCTGTAAACCCGTTCACTTAAGCAGTCAAATAGGCTTTTTTTGCCGTGGTGGTGTGTATGTGACTTCTGGGGCTCCTGAAGCCAGCTTCAAGCACACACTTCCACATGGGCTTCAAGACCAGAAGTTGTTGCTTTGTGTCTGCATGAGGCTGACTTGAGTCATATAAGTCACATTAAACGCCCCATTCAGAAAGGCCAATTTTTACAGTAGAAATAAACATGTTTACAGCCTGATTCAAAAAACCATTTTGTTCTGATGAGTTATCGTCTTTTTTTTTTTTTTTTACTCATTAATTTCATTTTAATCAAGGATACAAGATACAAATACTTGGGCGCACCACTTGACCTAATTGATGAGTGGGCGCAATGTATCAGTTTGAGTGGTATCAAAATCCGCCTCAGCTCCAGCTCGAAACCTGATGTTAGGTTGACTGAAAGTTGGGTACCATTGAGACAATGTCCAGCATGGCAAACACCACCGAAGGCTTCCAAAACGCCCTTGCAGATGGGTTACATCAATCAGGCCTTTTCCATTAATATCGAGTCTATGATTAGCACCTCTCATGAGGAAAATGGTCGGGGTATGTAGGCCATTTTCCACCTTGCACTGATATGATTACATACTAGGTACAGGCATATTTGTGTTCCTCCACTCACCTTCAACCCTGTTTTAGTTCTCCAGGTGAGGTCCAGCTTATTGGCTAATACAGCTGCTGTCACTGTGGTCCCATTGTTGCCTCCCCAGCCCACCAGCATCACGCCCAGACGGGGCACGCGTCTCTCTGTGCGAAACGTCATCTCAGTGGTGCGTGGGGTCACCTGTTGAAAGATTCAGAAGAAAATAAGAAGCAGGCTGCATAAATGACATGTTATAATATGTGAGTTTAGTATGTAGAAACTGTACACTTACAGTGACTTTGTTACCATCTCTTTGTACTGATGAAGTCTGGTAGGGATACTGAGACACAATGTGTGTATCAGTGTACTTCACATTGGGGCTGTTGATATGAATGTTCACAGACATGGCTGTTGATTCTGAAACAACACAACAGAGTGAAAGGCCCTGTTAACACAACTAATGTCACTGCATGTGGAAACGACCCCGTTCATTTGAAATAAAGCCTTCTCAGTGGGACATGAAGAAAAAAAAAATCGGACTTCCTCCTGTAAAAGTAACCGGATCTTCCACGTTACAGTGCCCAATGTGCCAATTTCCGCACTTTGGGTGTCGCAATCCCGCAGCTCAGATCTGCTTCTGTTACAAAATATCTCTGCCATTATATTTTACAACTCTTAAGACCTCAAAATGTAAAGTTATTTAAATGTTCGTATTTGGAAGCTTATGTACCTCAAAATAACTAAATGCCGATTTATTATAGAAATATCTTTCCCAATGTAAAATATGATGTGGAAAAAAGCATTTTTTTTTAACCAATGGCATCGCGTGATGCTGCATTACAAGGTTGAGCAACCATTAAAAAAAAAAGTGCGCCATGCATCAATGCATGGCGCACTTCCTGGAGTTACTCAACCTGCCGGCTTTCTCACATGAAACAGGAAAGAAAAACATTAAACATGTATTGGCGATCTTCTATCATTCCAGCCAATGTATTTTTCTTATCTATGAACAAGCGTAGAAAGCATTATGCTAATGAATGAATGACTCCCTTGTATGAATCAAACCCGGAAACGCTCTCACCTTTTTCCACGTCAAAAGTAACAATGTCACGTCGCTTAATTGGTTTCCCGGAGTGTGTCGCGAACAGTTTTTTGGATATCTTTACGTCTTTACGAGGTGGTTGCTGCCTGCATGTGCCCCTACTCTTCAGAATTTGTGCGTACTGATTATCCTCCTACGTTTGACGTATTCCGCACAAGTGCCAATCAGAGCGCTCGTAACCTGTTACGTAACCCGCGAGGATGGTGCGCGTAGCAACACCGAAGACACTGGAAAAGTGAAGTGTCTAATTTTATGTTCAGTCTAGAAAAATCTAATGAGGAAACCTTTACTACTTGTTTGTTATTATGATGATAGAGAAGATAGTGCTTTTGAGTATGTTTTTTTTCTATTGCCTCTGCTAGTCAGTTTTATGAATTTCTATGAGACATTTTTCCCCTGAGATGTCTGTTTAGATAAGGATTTCCCTCTATGTATGCTTTTTTGTTGATTTATTTATATTTAACATTTTGTAAAAATGTTTGTATATTTCCTTCATATGGTGTCATACTTTAGGCTACTGCAAGCAGGTGAGCCTGCCTTATACATTCTTATTATTCAATGTATCTACTGATTGCATGTGCTACTGTCTTTTTAACTGAACTTGGTTACGTGTTACTTGATTTCAGTAATGGTATTAAGAAAAAACATGAATAAAATACCCTATATACATCACAATATGTACATTATATTTGTATTGTTAGTTAATTGCACTATGGGTGATTGTTCAAAGTGCTTTGAATTCCTCTGGACGTTGTGTGATTATTAATGGACGATGTCCATGTTGACATGGGGTTGACTGTGTGTGTGTGTGTGTGTGTGTGTGTGTGTGTGTGTGTGTGTGTGTGTGTGTGTGTGTGTGTGTGTTTGTGTAAAGGACCAGAGTGTGTAAAGGACCAGAGGGCGTGTGTGAGTGGGTTTGTTTTTAATATGACATTCTCAAACACTAATATTGTGTACCTGTAGTGCTGCCGTCTTGAATTGCTTGTGGCAACAGCAGGTGCATGGATGAAGTATCAAGTCAGCCTATTCGTGCAGGAGGGATGCTATTTTTAAAAGGAAGTCTGTAGAGCAGTTCTTACTCAAAAGACTCCAATGAAATGATGGAATATTCTACAAACTAAGTAGTATTAAATCAGTAAAAAAAAAACGAAAGGAAAGGAAAAACCAGGCAGAAAACCAGACTCATGTTGAACAGTCATCTACTGAAACTGTGTCGGGGTTGAGAGGGGATTGAGAAAAGGGCAGACAGAGAGGGCTTTTGAGTTTTTTCTACTGTATCTCTGTTTTGTGGATCCCATACAAATATGTAAAAGTGTTGACTTTAACAGCTGGACTCTCCTAAGCCACGATAATGTTCATATGTTAAATTATCAACTGCCTTATCTTAAGGCTTTTTTGTCTTTGATTGTTTGATGCAAAGTCAGAATGTGCTTATGTTTCTTCTTCGACTCACTTTATTCCTTCACTGAACAGAGACAAGTTACTATCATTTATATCACGTCACACAAAGGCCTCTTCTGATTGGATAACTTGTGTTTACGCAGCAACGGTCCGGAAGATGTCGCTCAGGCCAGTCCTAAAAAACTTCCGCCTTAAGTTGTAAAGAAAACACAGCGGCTAAACGGAAATCGACGGCATTTAATCAACGCCGTTTAAGAAGTCAGACAAAAGGTAGATACACGCTTACATTTGACACACTTACACACGGACTTACGCACATTTCATGAAGCAGTTCGCTGACGTCGATAAGTAACTAACTGTAGCTAGCATCTGTGCTAGCTGTTCGCTACCATCGGTCTGGTCGACCACAGGCCTCAGTCAGGTATCTTCACGGCTAGATGCGTTATTAGTGTTCATATAAACACGACATATTTGTGTTTATCTTTCACAGTTGTTGGAATTATTAATTTGCATTGTCTACTACGGTATATTAAATGTCCATCAGCTACTTTGTGTGCCGTGTCCAGTTAGCCGACTAGCTTTACCTGGAGCTTGTTTGCTCGACAATTTAGCCTGCAGGAATCGTGTCATATCCTGAGCTTATTGTACATTAATATTGCTGTTTGAGTTACCAATTTATATGACAGTTTCTGAAAGGCAACAGTTAACGCCAAAATATCCGAACAGCCTAATGCGTTGACGTTAGCTACACTAAGCTTTACTGACCAGCAATTTTCTACATTGTTTTCCTGTTTTTTTTTTACAATTCTGATGAATATGATATATCGCCTAAAATATGGGAAGAAGAATGGCCTTTCTTTTCTAGTATTTCCTTTCTTCCTGTTTCTCTAATATACATATATATATATATCAGTAGTCTGGCCTCACGAGCCCTGCTGTCACCTGTCAGCTAACAGAAATGTGCACCACTCCCCTCGTCACTGTTTAATAAACCTACAAGTCCTTAATTAGCACGACTTGCTCGATCATTTGATAATACAGAGTTCTGTTGGTTGAAATAAGTTGGTATTAATGAATAAATACAAATCCAGAGACAGTGACATGGTTTGTCGCTGGCATGTTTACACTTAATACTTGCTCTTGTTTGTACAAACAGATGCAACTCTTTATCCTTTCCAAATACCAAACCCAATGCCTAATCTCCACCTAAACTGCTGCCAAGTACCAGTCTGATACCAGTGCTTTCTCAGTGCTAAAAAGTTTAACATCTCAATAGCTCACTTTAAGAAGGAGTCATTTTTGATCAGGCAATAAGAGGTCAGGGGTTCAGGGAGAACTACCCATCATTATTTGATTATAGTAATTATACACTTTAATTTATAAAGTTTGTACAAAAACACTGAACAATGTGTGTGTGAAGAGTAGAATTTTGGATCGCGGTATGGGACAGCAGTGAAGTTTTCACGGAGCGGCTGAAGGCATGCTGCAGAGTTTTTGTCTGATTCAGTTTAATTCCAAGCTGAAGCTGAACTTACTCACTGGTGCAGGTACCTGTTTTCAATTTGGACTTGTCATGTCACAGCAGCACCAAGTATGTACCAATACTGATACATTGGACTAGATCTGAAAATCCCTAAAAAAACCCCCCCATAAATAAAAAAAAATACTACCTAAAAGCTCACTATACAGCATTCTACAAGGAATGGGAATACACTGTTTTTCTTCAATAACGGATGACCTGTTATTTTCAGAAAAAAGATCACAAGATTGTTTTCCAGTGTTCACACAGAATAGTTATTGAGAGATAAAAAGTGAAATTACCGGTTTGTTGATTGGTCCAGATTTCAGCTTTCCATCACTCTGTCAGACGTAAACACTATTGAAGAAAAGGCAGGTGTTTTAATTGATCATTGTTTATCCTTGAACTCAATTCTGTAGTTTAAATCACGTTCTACAGTCATCCAGATGTCATGTGTGCATGCTGGCATTGAACTCAGTACGAGGCACCTCGTGTTATCTAGTGATTCATTGTTGCGTAGTTATCTCTGGATAACAAAGCTAATTTTTTCAAAGAATAAACACAAATGATTTCCTCTCACATATACTTGAAATTTTTATTAGAAATGCTGCCGTGACAGGTTTTATTAACCGTGCCTTTTTTTTTCTTTGCTTTTCCAGGCTTTTGTCATTCTGGAGCTTGTGTGGATTTCAGAGTGTGAGTGAGTGTGTGTGTGTGTGTGCGCGTGTGTGTGCGTGTGTGAGAGAGTGTATGTGTGAGTGTGTGTGAGCTGCAGATTCCTCCTCACCTTTTTCATCTTTAGCTGCTCCTCCCTGGAGGATGACAATGGAGGAGATGAAGAATGAAGCGGAGACAAACTCCATGGTATCCATGACGCTGTACGCTGTGATGTACCCAGTTTTCAACGAGGTAAAAACATGTTGGAGAGACCTTTAGTAAAGTGCCTGTCACGAGTGTTTGTCAGTATTCGGTTCAATCCCCTTTGTCTTCATTATTAGTTAGAATTTGACTTTGTTATGGAGCCAAAAAAGGCTGCTAACATTTGAATCCATGGCAACCATATCCAAAATCCACATCAACACAGAGTTCGGCACAATCGGCTCCACATTTACTGCGCAGGCTACTTAAGCATGCAGTGGTGGCCAAGACTCTTTTTTTTTGCCTCCAAAACATGCTTTAATTTCATAATATTCATGAAATATGCGGCTGGTTCTTCATATTTGTTTATATCCACTTTTAACTTGAATATTTGGTATGTCAGCCTTTTGCGACCAACTACAGCAGCACATCTCTGTGGCACAGTATCAACATGTTCCCTGAGAAGGGAAATAGGCCCAGCTTTGTTCCCCTCATTTGCATGCACAAGTGTCATTGGTCCAGAAGCGGACGTCAGCTCATGCTTTGAGTGTGGTTTCGTGCACGCATAGGGTAGAGAACGAGTAGAGAGACAGGGAGGCGTGATTGGTTCATCAGATTGGTACCTCATGGCAGACATTGGTTGAAGTTTTTACAGGCTTACAGCTGCTGCAGATGACGGATTTTCTTTGTTCCTTTTTCACAGCACATGAGTTTTTAATGTCTGTCAGGACCTAAAGGACAATTTCAACCCCAAATCTTAAAAAGTGAATCTGGAGAAAATGACCAAAACCCTGCCTTTAACATGTTTTCTTCCTTCTTCTTTTTTTTTTCTCCTCAAAAGCTCGAGAGGATCAACCTATCAGCAGCTCAGACGCTCAGAGCAGCCTTCATCAAGGTACGACTATTTCTTTGTCATACCACTTGAAACATAAAAGCCCGTTAACCAACACTCCTGAGCTGTTTTCACACATGCACTGCTGCTAAACATTTTCAGAGCAAAAGCACCTGAAATGTTCAGCAGTTGTTTTTCCACACGTCCCTCACAGGATGCTGTAGTCGTATTGTTAACAAGATATCGGCGACTGAATCAGTCTTACACTATAATGACAGATTTGCTGTTATATCAATTGTACGCGTCATCAGATGCTCAAATATTGAATTTGGCGTGAAACCCTTTGAACACTTGAATAATAACCATTTACATGATTGACCTCAGCTGACACCGATGCATCGACACTTCTGATATTCAGACTGATGTATTGATTTTACAAGTGATGCATGAGCCCAGTCACAACTAAAGACTTTTTTTTTTGTCCGTACACTGCCGTCATCGATGTGACAATAGATTCTGCTGCCGCTGACACGCCGCGGCGTTCGCTCTGTGCTCTGATGAAGTATTAATGAAGGAGAAGCGGCTTTGTCGCTCTCCAAAACCAAAGGGAGATGCGCTCACCTTACAGCTGTGCGGCTGTGACATTTGTGGGTCTTTTGTTCCCTCGTCTCACTGATTGGTGTCTCTGCCCTGCCCCCCGCCGCTTCCTCGCCGCTGCAATTCACGGTTGAATAATTCAGGAGCGGCGCTTCTGTACCACTCCTCTGAACTTACATTCAATAAAATTCTCGCTTTTGTTCTCCGTGACTCAAATGAAGCCTCGCATTGCTTTTTGTTGGAGAAGAAAAATGTCCCTCTTTCCCCTGATTTTGCCTCATATATATGAACAGCTTTTTTCTCTTCCCACCTGATTATCTCTCTCTCTCTCTCTCTCTCTCTCTCTCTCATCTCTCTCTCTCTCTCTCTCTCTCTCTCTCTCTCTACCTCTCTCCTCTCTCTCTCTCCTCTCTCTCTCTCCTCTCTCTCTCTCTCTCTCTCTCTCTCTCTCTCTCTCTCTCTCTCTCCTCTCTCTCTCTCTCTTTTTTTCTTTCTCTGTCAGGCGGAGAGGGAGAACCCCGGCCTCACTCAGGACATCATTATGAAAATCTTGGAGAAAAAGAACGTCCAAATCAACTTCACTGAATCCTTACTGCGCATGGCAGCCGACGATGTGGAAGGTGAGAATCTCAAAAGGAAGAAGAGCAGAGATGGGTTCGGGGTTATGTTGGAAGTCTTTTTTCGAGACTCTGGGTTTCATGAGCTCAACCTCCTGTTTACCGTTTTTAACCCCCCCCCCCCACTGCTCGTTTCTTTATGAGCCTTTTGTGTCTCTAAACACTCTCTTCCTGCAGAGTTCATGATCGTACCGGCCTGAGCAGGAGTTCCCAGGACCTAAACGAGAAGGCCAGAGCCCTGAAACACATCCTCAGCAAAATCCCTGATGAGATCAATGACAGAGTACGCTTCTTACAGACTATCAAGTAAGTGTGAGCAGGCACAAGAACAAGAGCAAGCGTGCTATTTTAAACACAAGTCTGCACTGTTTGTTCACTAAGAGTCGCTGACCAAACGTCACAGCTGTGTTCGTCTGAAGGAGAGATTTCAAAGCCAATGTTGACTTACTTTTCACTATTTTGTATTAAAGTCTGTGCCGCAGTTTTTTTTTTTTTCTTTCCGGTTGAGTGAAATTGTCGTCTTCATCAGTGTGGGCTCGTACATGCATGAGGTAGAGAACAAGCAGTGAGACAGGGAGGCGTGATTGTTTCATAAACTTGGTAACACATGGCAGACATTGGTTGAAGTTTTTTACAGACTTACAGCTGCTACAGGTGACAGATTTTCTTCGTTTCCTTTTTCACAGCACATGGGTTATTAATGTCTGTGAGGACCTAAAGACAATTTCAATCTCCAATCTTAAAAAGTGAATCTGGAGAAAATGACCAAACCCTCCCTTTAATATTCCATGTTTCATTCAATTCAGTCTTATTCAATGTGCTTTACAGAACACAAAAAAAATAAACGCATTCAAACCATCATTTGAAGAAACACACTACACACACCCATGATAAACTAGCAGCCAGTGTGATGAGATGAGATGAGATGAGATTCAACTTTATTGTCATTACACATATACAAGTATAGGTTAACGAAATGAGGTTTGGCAACTCACCAGAAGTGCAAATAAGCAGAAAGTGCAAGAGTTCGTGCTATGTACAGTGATTACAAAATTTGATGATTTTCAAAAAAATGTTAACTCATTTTTTAAAAATTTATTATTGTTTTTTTTATCAAGAACAGAGCAAAGATATATATATATATATACAATATATATGACAAAAGACATTTATTGAAACAGAGAAATGTCTTTGTTTTCGGACATGCATACAGTACCCATATTGAATTTGATGTCAGCATCACGCTTCAAATAACTGAGGAAACCGTTTTCTTTCTCTATTTGTTGTTGGTTTAAAAGTCAAGTTACGTTCTCCCCTAATGTGGGATCGCAGCTGTTCAAGGTCTGCTTTGTATTCTTTCATAATGCATCAGACATTTTCTCTGGCTGACAAGTGAGGACTGCAGGAGGGCCTGTTGATCACACAGACTGTTGTACTACACAGCCATGCTGTTGTAATACATTCAGGATGTGGTTCGGCATTGTGTGGCTAAGAAGCAAGTGTGTTTAGCTGGCAGCATACTTTATAAATCTGCATCAATGGTGGCCTCCAGACATGTGCAGGTTACCCATGTCATGTACACTAAGCCCCCGTGTCCACCTACTGTAGCGTGTTTTTCGTAGAGCTTGTGTGGATTTCAGAGTGTGTGTGTGTGTGTGAGTGTTAAAAAAACGTTAGCACCCATCATCTTTTTTGTGCCACCACTCCGAGTACTCAAGTTGAACATTTTCAGGAAGGCACATTTGACGTCACTGGCGCTCTTTTCCAAATGTAATTTTGCCACCTTGGGATCATCTCATGTATCTACATCTTCTTTGCTTCACGTCTGATTGGTAAATCTAAAAGAAAGAGGGCGGGGGGGGACACGCTGAAAAGGAGGGGACCCATGTTTGTCACACAGTGGCTCGTTGTCAACAGACTGTTGTCATGGAGACAGCACGGACGTGCAGCGCTTTTCTTCCTGGAAAAAGATGCCAGGTGGACGCGGGTCTGATGAATCCCTACACCATGAACTGAGGATCAAAAGGAGCTGCGCGCCGCCTGGAGAACGGGGCGTCCATGGTTTTCAAACAATAAGTCAACTTTCCAGTTCACTTCACTCCACCTTATTATGTGAGCTCTGACCCAGAGAGGGATGTTTACAGACAGTTTGCTCTCTACATGGGCATTTGTGGACGCAGCATCAAACTCTTCTCAGACTGATTTTTGAAGTGCTCCGGAGCCCATGCAGTGAAGTGCAGGGCTTTTCTTCCTTGAGTACAGAGATTCTCTGAATCTTTTCATGTTGTGATGTAAACGGGTTTATATGCTGGTTGGTCCTATACAGTAAACCTGTTTTCCTACTTGGGATTATATTTAAGGTTTATGGCTGCCCTTAATACAATGATCAGTAGTTTTACTTACTGTTCCACACCTTGATGAATGTGTGTTATGTAATCCTCTCTTTTGTTATTTGTGTTTGTCTAACAGAGATATAGCCAGCGCCATAAAAGAGCTTCTGGACACAGTCAACAACGTCATTAAGAAATATCAGTACCAGAATCGCAGAGTGAGTAACACGCATAACAACACTGCATGTGTCTCACATTTGTCCTTGTTGTTCGATGACGTTGTGTTTTCGTGTGTTTTTTTTGTTTGTTTGTTTTTTCTCCGTTCGCCGTGAGGCCCTGGAGCACCAGAAAAAGGAGTTTGTGAAATACTCCAAAAGTTTCAGCGACACCCTCAAAACATACTTCAAAGACGGAAAGTAAGTGTGACCCTACAAATCCTCAGATGCTTCGTACTATGATAACTCACCGTATACAAGCTGTCATGCTAAAAATCCATTCTATAATCTAAATTATGAAATATTTAGCGTTGCACAAAATCCCTTCAGCGCCGTGTGTCTGATTTATGCTGAAATATCTAAAAGCAAATCTATATGATGACCGATTTGACTCTGAATTCAAATTGAAGTGACTGTCAATGGATTAGATCGACGTTTCGGTCGTTCTTGTTTGTCTAATTCAAGGAATTCATGGATAGAAAGCCTTTATTGCTATTATGCCCATGTACAACCACATAAGAAAAAGTTTTACCTTAAAGTGCACACACACAGGCCTCCACAGCTATAAACAACAAACACCTCGCATTTATGTAAGACGGGCAACATGTGTAGAACGTGTTGACAGCAGGCAATGTCTATTGCACAGTAAAGAAAGTACCATGCCAAGGTATCCCTCCTGCACAGCCAAAATCATTTTAACACATTCACCTCTGCTCTTTATTTTGGCCTCAGTCGTTAGATTATTTTTTTTAATATACATATAACATTCTTTTTAACTGGACTTTTCTCATCGGATGCAAAGTCTTGGACAAGGGAGTCCTGCGAAATGCAAAAAAAAGTTCACATTTAAACACACAAACAGTTCCACCAATTAAAACTAACCACAAACTTAAGACAAACAAAACTGTGTTCAGCAGCTGGTGTGGCATGCTTCTAAAAGTAATCCAGCATCATGTCGTTGTTCAGATCATAGGTAATGTATAACACATGTACTTACTGCTAACAGAACAGACTGATGTTTGCAGCCCTGACAGAGATGACTGTTTAAGTTGGAAAACTGTGCTGCAAAGTGTGATTAGCTTTCATGTGAAGGGTGACCGACAGTAACATATGGAAGTACATTAGTAGTAGTTGGCAGCATTCCAGACCTCATTCATCAAAGTTGTCAGAGATGAAATAACACTTTACTGACACATTGTCATAAGTAATTGGCAATAAATTACTTCTTTCTCTATCCCCAGGGCAATAAACGTCTTCATCAGCGCGAACCGACTCATCCACCAAACCAACCTCATACTGCAGACCTTCAAAACTGTGGCCTAGCCCCTCAGAGGCCACAGAGCCCCCCCTCCCTCCCCCTTCCCCCTCCCTCCCCCTTCCCCCCTCCTCCTGTGGGGAGGAACTACTAGAAAGGTGGGAGCTTGAAGAGCGCCTGCCCTGTATATGTAAATTAGACAGAGTTGATTTTAGGGTTGGGGGTCAATTCCATTGACGTTGAAATTCTAGATTCCAGTTCAAGAGACTGAAAAGTGCCATTTGTTTTTGTTTTTTAAATGAGGATTTTCCAGTCTTGAAATGGAACTGAATGGGCCCAAGTGTTGGTTGATTGATTTTATTTGGACAGTTTTAATTTATAACCCTGGTCTTGTTGGAGTAGGTGAGGCGAGGTGTTTATTAAAGACTAATTGCCATTTTTCTAATGTATTCATGTTAATCATTTTACTTTTAGCTTTTCATTCATGGCTACACAGCTCACACAGCATTCAGTAGCGGGTGTGTCCCAGTCGTCTCGGCTCCTTTTTCATGTCATTTTGCCATGGTCTGTACACGCAGGATCTAGCTGCGGGGAGAGGAAGCAGAGATGGACATTTGAGAGGCAGACTCAAATTTCTTTTTTCTTTATTATCAGAAGACGGAAAGCCAAATGACTTTGAGCACAGTGTGCGCCTTAACAAGTCCTGTAACATTCCTTCCTGTCAGTGTAATGGAAGTGGAGCCTGTCCCTGCTGCTGGGGGATTTAGAGAGAGAATTGACAGTTCTGTATTTAACTGATACCTGGTTGCAAATGTTCAATAAATAGTTTCCAAATGATGTTTTTTTTAGGTGTGTCCGTGTCCATCATGTCTTACATTTAAGAGCATTTACTTTGCTGTTATCAGCATAATGTATATGACCAACAGAGTTTACTCTTTAAATTATTACTTTTTTTAAATTCAGCCTGTTTTGTCGTAATGACAGCACATCGGTACTCCAGGTTTGTGCAGTCAATCAGTCTTCATTTGTATAGTGACAATTTATAACAAATGCTATCTCAAGACTCAAAAGCAGATAAAATACCTTACTCTTTGTTATAATCCTCTACTATGACCCAACATTAAGCCAACATGAGCACGAAGCAACATTTAGCTAAGCTACAGCGACGGACAGAAGCTTCAAGCAGAACCAGTCTTGTGATAACCATACATTTCTTTAATCTGTGCTGCCCTTGGAAAGTGGGACTGAGGGAGAAACGGAAAAAAGAATTATTGTTACAAACAATAAACAAGGTAGATGTAAAGCAATGTCAGTAATAATGGTAAACATATGTATGTAGTATCAGCAGCTAAAGTCATACAAGTTGCTATTATATATGCCCAGTTTCACAAATATGGTCTCTTAAAAAAGACGATTAAAAAGAATGTTCTTTCAGAACAAAGGACATGTATTACCCACAAGTACAATTCGGCCCTTTTTCAGTTTTAAAGGAGCATTAATGTTATGCAATGGTGCCTCAAGTCAACAAAGTGTTTATTGATATTGTTATAATGTCCAATTGGAAGTCGGACAAACACCACAACACCCCCCCCCCCCCCCCCCCCCCCCCCCCCCCCCATTTCCCCCTCTCTATCATAACGTGTACCATAGAGGGTTAAAAGTGTTTCTTTCAGCACATGGCCTAAACATTTCTAGTTTTATGTGGTTTATCCTCTCAAAATATCCAAAGTGCTAAGTCCTGTTTTATTGTATGGTTTGAAAGAATCTAGTTGTTCTGGTTTGAAAGCTCTCATAACACCTAACATAGGGTAAAGGTTGTTTCTTGAGGTGGGCTGGTCCTCCCAGCACGTGCCCTATATCACTAGTTCTATCACTAGCCCTATATCTTCTATTGTTTACCCTGTCAAACCATCCAAAGTGGTCCCACCAGTTTTATTGTGTGGTTTGAAAGCAACAATGAAAAGAAAAACTTCACAAGAAAATCACCTTTCTTTAAGAATTCTGTTCATTTTGGGAACCAAAGCTGGAACCATTCGTTTTTATGCTTTCACACTAAAGCGGAAACAGGAATAAAAAAAACAAACATGAAAGATGTTTTAATTGCACTTTAATGTTCTCTAAGTATGTCCTGGAATTTACCCACTTCGTTTATCATGCATCCCTGTGATTGCCTTGATCTTGCCTGGGCCCGACTCGATGCCCTGCGCTCTGATGACATGGCCCAGGAATGTGACCCGATCCACTGCGGATCACGTTATGAGTGCCACCACCATCCCTGCACACTAATCTGTAGGCTCTATAGTGGGCGCTACTACACCCATGTTTACACCCATTCTCTGTAGTTCCGCTTGAACTTTATCAGTCGGTGGTAGCGGTACACGTCGTGGCAGTGACAGAGCATAGGGTTTGGCTCCCTCTTTCAGTTTAATTCTGGATTCCCCTTGAAAGAATCCCAAGCTTATGAATACTTTGGGGTACATTAGTTTAACGTGAACCAGCTGTTCTCAAACACTGTCAACCTGCGGGGCAACTGTAGTGCTTTGATTGCGGGTTGTGCAAGTAGACGAGTGAGTAACCTCGCTTTTACAAACTCTAGTTCTTCAGTAGTCTGATTTTGTTGTATAACTCCACCAAATTGTCCTCTGACCTTTAGAGGCCTGCTGTTTGGACATAGTAGTGTTTTCATCACTCTGGTGAGCCCACCATGCTTTTGTACAGAGTAGACAGTAGTTGGAATGTCTGTCACATCTGCCCCTTTGTCCAGCTTGAATGGGGTTTCTTGCCCATTTAACTTAAGTGTCTTTTTCCATGTTGTAGATTGAACTCAATCATGTGTTTGTTACTTGTCTTTTCGTCCGTCCATTCCCGACTCCTTTCCTCGGTGAGACGACTCCGCTACAGTTTCTAACTGCTAGCTTATTAGCCGCTTTCACACTGGGACTTACGATCGTCTGGTGTTGCGTTCCCCACGCATTTCTTTCATCAAGACGTTCGACTTTATTTAGGACAGAATTCAGCTCTTCTGACACCATGTAACATTTACGTGGTGGTCCATTGTAATAATGGACGGACGACATACGTATAGCCAAGTCACTTTTATTAATCTCTTTATATTCCGTTCCTTATTATCGTCCCCCATGTACATATCCACATTAGTTCTTACTATCATTACAAGGTGATCAATTGAAGTTTGTAGACTTTGAAAGTACATAACCTGTTAATAGGCAGGTTCTGATGTCAGCAGTCCTGCTCTCTTCAGTGCTTTGTCAACATTGGGAATTAGTTTCTCGTGAAAATCCCACAGGCGTTTATCCTCATTGAGCTCCTCGAACTTCAACATTCCTCTCAGAGGAACACGGACATGAATGATCCGACAAACGTCTGGTTGAACTTTGTATGTGGTTCCAAAAGCCTTGAGCACTTCATGCACTGAAACCTGCTCGATCAACCTGATAGACACAAAGACACAAAATAATTCAGTGCATCAGTAAACAGTTTGTTGTACGGCTCTACTCCTTTTTGATCATTTTCTACTTAGAGCAGACTGTCCTTCCAATCTTATTGTCCAGTTCTGAATAACTTAATGTTTATTAGGACTCTGATTTGTTGTTAGGAATGCCCCCCATCAATCTTTACAACATTTAACCTCCCCATCCCCACACCACACCTCAGTACCAGACTACCCTCAATGTTTGGTTTTAATTTTCCATGATGTTTTTATGTTGCGCTTGGGTTTGTTTGAAAGACGCCATAAAACAAATAAAATGTATTATTATGATTATTTCTGTTTACATACTTTTAGGACCGGATCTGACACTGGCGTGCACGTACCTTTAAGAATTGATGCGACGTCACTACATAGCATTGTCTTAGTTATTTTTAACTCATGATTAAAAAAAAAATGTAATAACCCTTAGTGCACAGACATTATTTACAATTAGAGTCAAGGGTTTACGCTCTTTCTGCAACAAAAGCTGAGAAAATAAGAATTTAGTCAACATTTACATTTTTGCCATTTCCATCTATTAAAAAAAACTTTTCAATAACTGAAAAACTTTGTTAAGTGAATTACATATTACATTACATTAAAAAAAAACTTATACAGTGTATAGTACCAAAAACACTGGCTCTGCAGACTAAGTGAGCAACTTTTCAGTTCCTACCTTGGCTGAATTATTAACTTGTGCGGGTGGTATATTTTTCTGTCAGGCTCCTCCCTGTAGATGTGCTCCAGAATATTAACCCCTGGTACTCCCTCCCACTGAGGTAGATGAAATCTCTTGCTTGGCTCGAAATATTTCTTGGGGAAGATGTGGTTCTCAATGAGGAACACACCTGTCTGTAAAATGTGACATGACATAGAAGAAGGGGAAAAAATACAAATATTAACACAAGTCAAATATGATTGTAAAGTTTTGATTCTGTTCTAGTAAAAGTAGTCTACTTTTGGATGCTGCTGTTGGAGTGTGTTCATCAGAGACATCAGGTCTTTGTGTTGGTATGGCATTATAATCTCATCAATATCGTTCAACAGGACGTAACGAGACCGGTCCATGGATCTGTATACACAGTCGTTAAGTGTAGTCATTTGACCAAAGTAATGTAAGTCCCCCCCGCTCAGAGAGTAGAGCCAGCCCCGAGATGGATTCAGAAACAGGTCGATCGACCAAGGAACTATCTCCAAGAAGTCTGTCTCGCTGTAGCTCTTCAACAAGCGGTCCAGTTCTGGACCACAGCTGGTGTTGTAGATCACCACCCTGTCAACACCCAGCAACCTGAGGGATGGGTAAAGGAAAGGTTCAATCATTTGTTCAACCAAGAAGAAGAAATAAAGCAGTTTGTCATATAGTGATTTCCATCCTTGTCGTATCATTTTTTACATCAATCTCGTTACAGGCCCAACAGGGGGAGAGAGACACACAAGTTCGGATAAATGTATTTTTTTGTACAAATTTGACTCATCGTGCCACTAATTAACGACTCCTCATGACGTAAATGAGGGTAGTGTGAATGGAGGTGAATTGGCCAAAACTGTTGACAGTTGGATAAGGCAAAAGACGGAGACAGAAGAACAGTTGTCCAATACAATGACAGCAGCAAAAGAAGTTCAGAGATGAAGTGTTATAAGAGGTAAAAGTGACAACTTTGATGTCAAAGGTTTTACTGAAGGGTAAATCACTGCGTTCAAAAGTATTGGAATGGACAAGTGTTTGTTTGAACTTAAACTTTTTAAAGTATGACAACAGCAGGAGTGGGAGTATCAGCTATTATGTGATGCATTTCGGTCACTTTCAAGAGAACCTTTGAAATCATACAATATATAGAGAACATTTCATAAGGCTCATTTGGAGCTCCGTAATGTGTGGTGTGATGCTGACCTGTACATCTCCAGCGACTGTGCAAATTGAAGCACGTTGTTGTAACCTCCAAACAGGTTAGAAATACAGACTGTGAAGTTAAACTGCAACTTTTTCTCCTCATTCTCTTTGGTCTTCTGGTTTCTTATAGGAAGCCAAACCTGGTCCACTACCGTCACTCTTTCTGGCTTTGTCTGAAGAGTAACATGTGTAGCATTGCAGTTTCGAGGAATCGGACATCTGACATCTGTAGTGACGAAGGGAAAACCAAAGTTTTCTGGATGTAGTAAAATGTTTGTTGGAGTTGTGTTTGATAACTGGCCTGTACAGCAGAAATGACAGTAAAGAGGTTTGATTGAGTCTTTTTTAAATATGCTTATAATGCGCAAATCAAATCCTTTCACTCTCTGGTCCATATATGCTGACACCAGGAAGTGGTCAGTGTTGTTCAGGGGGGTGATGGCGTGCTCGGCAGTCCACACGGGGCATACTTTCGGAGGCCCATGCGGCCTTGGGGGGTAACTGTACTCCACGGGTGATATCCTAATGACAAAGAGAATGAAGAGGATGGTAGAAAGGAACAGGAGGAAGAGTTTCCCTTTGAGTTTTTTTGCATTGTCCATCTGGCCAAAAAAAGTTGATTCCCAACCTTAAACAGAACCAACAACAGAAGGTTAGAGACATGACACATATTACCAGACTTAACAGGGCTGCACACATTTTTAGAAGTTCCTCTCAGTCTCAATCCATCAATATGATTTTCTTTGCAGATATTTTTAGGGGAATAGTTTTTTAATTACAAAGATGCTCTAATGATTTCAAGTTATTACTTACTGCAACAATTAAAAGCTGTTACAGAGAGGTAGCTTAAGATACCAGCTCTTGTGCCTTTGAATGTCAGATTGTTGGTGAACATCTAAGACCTTAGACTCCGAGAGTCTGAGCCCAAAATCACAATCCATTAAAGGTAATACTGTTTAGACTTACAGAGGCTCAGTCAGTTAAAAACCAAATTTTTGCAGATGTTTTAAATTGGATTTTGTATGAAGGTAGTTTGGACAGAACAAAAAAATGTTTCTAAAAGGGATTTAAGCCTCATTTTGAGGTGGTTTGAAATGCACTAATACATCTGTGTCTCAGTAAGGTAGCTCAAACTGCTTGAACTGTATTTCAAAGTAATTTGGGATATTTAGTTTCCACAGCAACACATCCAAATAGCAAATTTGCTGATGTCTGGAAAAAGAACAATCCATTTAAACCACCTTTAAATAACCTTGTAAATGGTTATTTACAGGTGTTATTGTAAGTTCTTATTTGAATAAACAAATCTAATTTCCATGCAGTTAAACACACCCTAATGTACATTGCTGAATCATTAACTAAAGGGTAGAAAGTGCATGATGGTGCACTATCTATCTATCTATCTATCTATCTATCTATCTATCTATCTATCTATCTATCTATCTATCTATCTATCTATCTATCTATCTATCTATCTATCTATCTATCTGTCTGTCTGTCTGTCTGTCTGTCTGTCTGTCTGTCTGTCTGTCTGTCTGTCTGTCTGTCTGTCTGTCTGTCTGTCTGTCTGTCTGTCTGTCTGTCTGTCTGTCTGTCTGTCTGTCTGTCTGTCTTTCTTTCTTTCTTTTCTTTTTCATAACTCTGAATTCTCAACCCATCAGACCAGATCTCTAACATGTCAGACAGGTTTAACAGGTCCGATAAAGTCCGAGCAGCTGACCATGGACGTATATCATCTCAGAATTAACCAACCAGACTGCTTTAAAAAAAAAAAAAAAACTAATTTGCATACAGTTAAACACAGCCTAATGTACATTGCTGAATCATTAACTAAAGGGTAGAAAGTGCATGATGGTGAATTTAGTCAAGGGGAATTAGGATAATTGGAAATGATCACCAAACAGAATTTGTCGTGAAATCTAACTCAAACCTAACTTAGTTTTCAAGTGTGAGGAAAACTACAGCAAATATTTACAAACAGTTTTTTTTTTAAAATGCTCAACAAACTATCGATCTTGTTTCTCAGGTTATTTACATTCTCAGCCCATCAGAGCAGACCTCTAACATGTAAGACAGGTTTAACAGGTCCAATAAAGTCAGAACGAAAAATGTGGCTGTTTGTGTTCAAATATACAGCTCCTCTTGGAAACATCCAGACTATTTTAGGAGATTTCTGCATGTGTGAAAGTCCTAATTGATTGCTGTTCCATCCTGCCAAGTGCCAGCATTCCCACACACCTCTCTGACAATAATAATAATACACCTTCATAGCACTGACACAGACCTGATGCAGATGTTTCAGTTTTTGAGTTATACAACTGTGACCTCCCTGAACAATTTTGAAAATAAACTTCATGTATCTTCATGTTTTGCCAACGTTGATTGAACAATTAATACCTGTGAAGTGGTGCAGAAATGTGACTTTGAATGGGACAACAAAGTTGGACTGATTTGATAAACTAAGAAATTCATGGACACATACTTGTTAGACAAATGAAGTGATGGAATCTGAGGCAACCCCTCACTTTTTGGTCCCAGATAAGTCTGGTGGTCTTCCTGCATCTTCTTTCCAGTCCCTGGCTTCCTGTACTTCTACACTCAGCTCTTCTTGTGTCTACTTGATTAGTTGCACTTGATTTCCTCTTCTTCTCTTCTGTCTTCATCTCTTCTTTTTTTTGCAACTCCTTAAATTTGAACACTTAAATTTAGCTTTTCTGACTTTAGTTTATGCTTCTTTTTCTGCATTTTTAAAGCACATTGAAGTGAAACCAGCCAGCAATACAAGACTATTTGTCCTATCTTTTGCATATGTAAATATCTAATCTTTCATACATGCTTTCATTTGTTAGGCAAATAGCACTACTTTTGAATCAGTCAGAATACTTTAGTAAAGAAAAACTGTTTGCTTTTTTCAAGTTAGACAAGAGTTTAAATTCAAGCGAAAGTTTCTTTTAACAGTAAGAGACAATTAAATGTAAAGCTGTCTCATGTGAACAAGTCCGCATACTGTTTAATATTTAGCCTGTGACACATTGATTTGTAGGGACTATGTCCTTTTTTTTTTTTTTTTGGCAACAGACAGAAATGTAAAGAATGCTATTGCATATAATCTACATTCAAGGAGTTCAATTGTCACTTATAGCCTACTCTCTTAGAAGAGAAATACTTTAGGTAGACTGTTTGAATGGTAGTAGTTTTATATGAAACATATACTCACTCAGAGCTGTGGTTAGTCCTTTCCTCCTGTGATCAGGATAAGATAATAGGCAAAGCAGCTGGTTTCTCTTCAGGTTTTTGCTGTGACAACAATGGACTCATCCCTCCCACGTACCTACAGTGTGCCATGTGACAATTTTTTCCTTGTCATAATAGTATTGTCTTCAAATACTTGAGGCGTTTTTGGGCATGAATGGGAAAACAATCCATGTGGAGAACTTGACACCTTTTAGTTTTGAGCTGTAACTGGCTGTCAATGCAAGCATGATAAAAATGTCTATTCAGTTATCAGTTTACAGGTTGTACTTTTATTCAGTGTTTTTCTTTTAACAGTCGTGGAGGCAAGTGTAAAACGCTGTAATAAACCATGTACATTGTATTTACTCTTCTTATACTAAATTGATAAGTAGGCTACATTTTTTAAACTGAAAAAACAACAACAACAAAAAAAACAATTTGATAACATGACAGATCATATCATGAGATCAGCATTACATCTCTCTTATTGCTGTCCCAACATGAATAGACACATGAACACAAAAAAAAAAAGATTCAATACAAAAGATTTAAAACAAAGCAAAAAATACAAAGGACAAAAACAAACAAAGGAGAGAAATTCGTAACGGAAGTTTCATGAGCTCAACAGCTCAGTCTAAATGTTATTACTGACCTACTTATACACCATAGTTAACGTCTCAAAAGGAAGAATTGGAAATAATCATGCCAAACTGTTAAGGTGGGTTGTACATGACGCTGAACATGCAGGATTTAAAGGGGTGCTGCATACAACATGATACTGAACTTTATGGCCTTTTGACCAGAAGTGGAGCTAAAACCAAGAACAGTTGTGGGTTCATTTCTATTCTGGAGACATTTCAATATTGACAATGAACTAAAAAATTTTTTAAACAATTAATTAGAGACTCATATTTACAAGACTAAATAAGATAATAGTGCAGTGGTGAGTAGTGCAAAAGGATGATGAAGTAAACAAGAGGTGTTGTCTTTTACAGTATTTACATTATAGAGTGTGCGTAGAGGATCATTTAAATTCAATAATATAAGTATATGTACATTCAAAGTGACAGTTTAGTTCCAGGGTTATTTCACAGCAGCAGGTCTGACACTCTGTGACTGTTTAGCATTCAACACATCCTGGGGGAAGAAACTGTTCTAATGTCAGGTTGTTTGTGCAAACAATGATCTATAACGCCTGCCGGAGGAGAGGAGAGTAATGCAGGAAGTGGAGGTTTGCATGTAATGGCATGCACAAACTCCAGAAAGAGGAAGCCATGATTAAATAAAGAGTGGAGCAGTTCTATTGATGTGACCAGGTGTTACGGCCTCGTAACGTACATTGAATTTTAACAAAAGACCTCTCGTAACATCTCGAAGAACCAAAGGAAAAGTGAGTGGGTTGTGGTCAGTGAAGACGGCAAGCGGCACTCCTGAACTCACATACACATCAAAGTGACATAAGGCCAGAACGAGAACTAAAGTCTCTTCTTGATAACAGAGTAGTTTAGCTGTTGTTCATTACATTTCCAATAAAAGAAACTCAATAAATCAATCCTTTATTCATCTCGCAAACAGAGAAATGACTGACCTATCTATCCCCTGGCTGCCCCAACATGAATGGCATCAACCTGCAACTTCAATGGTTTCTCAAGACAGGGAGCAGCTAACACAGGGGTTGTACACAGGAGAGCCCTGATCTTCTGGAAAGCCTGCTGACACCCAGGAGACGACACATATTTCACATCAGCTTTCAGAAGATCAGTAAGAGGAGCAACAACAGAGGAAAAACTCCTGCCAAACCCTGCGGTAATAGTCCTCATATCCAGAAACCGCATGAGCTCCTTTTTAGTTGTGGGTACTTTCAACTGTTCAATAGCACTCACTTTTTCCTGCATGGGCCAGACTGCACCTTGGCCTACCACATGTTCGAGGTAAGAAACTGTGGCCTGAGCAAACTCACATTTAGGCAGGTTAACAGTAAGATGTGCAGCAGCCAAACGATCAAGCAACAACCGATGGCTGTCCCAACTGTCACTGAAAACAACCAAATAGTCTAGATGTACGGAACACCCGTCCAAATCCTTGACTACGGTTGTGGAATTTTCCTATTATGAAAAAGTGAGAATAAAGAGTGAGAAGATCTATTCAATAAAGAACCCCAAGATAGACATTTCTGACACATTTTATTTGACAGATTATATGAGACATTTGTACAGCGCGAAGTTAAATATTGCACTTAGTATTCTTCCATAACATTACCATATTCATAAAACGCAGAAAAGTCGTGCATGGCTGGCCACCATTCAAAGATGACCTTTTAAGCTCTGCCCACAGGAAGTGGTTGCCACTTCAAGTGTCGACCAGAGAAGGGGAGACATGGTCTCAGGATCCCTCCACAAACTATATTTTTTGCTGACATTGATCTCTTTATCCATCCCTGCACACGAATCTGTAGGCTCTTTAGTGGGCACTACTACACCCATGTTTACACCCATTCTCTGTAGTTCCGCTTGAACTTTATCAGTCGGTGGTAGCGGTACACGTCGTGGCAGTGACAGAGCATAGGGTTTGGCTCCCTCTTTCAGTTTAATTCTGGATTCCCCTTGAAAGAATCCCAAGCTTTTGAATACTTTGGGGTACATTAGTTTAACGTGAACCAGCTGTTCTCAAACACTGTCAACCTGCGGGGCAACTGTAGTGCTTTGATTGCGGGTCGTGCAAGTAGACGAGTGAGTAACCTCGCTTTTACAAACTCTAGTTCTTCAGTAGTCTGATTTTGTCGTTGTATAACTCCACCAAATTGTCCTCTGACCTTTAGAGGCCTGCTGTTTGGACATAGTAGTGTTTTCATCACTCTGGTGAGCCCACCATGCTTTTGTACAGAGTAGACAGTAGTTGGAATGTCTGTCACATCTGCCCCTTTGTCCAGCTTGAATAGGGTTTCTTGCCCATTTAACTTAAGTGTCTTTTTCCATGTTGTAGATTGAACTCAATCATGTGTTTGTTACTTGTCTTTTCGTCCATCCATACCCGACTCCTTTCCTAGGTGAGACGACTCCGCTACAGTTTCTAACTGCTAGCTTATTAGCCGCTTTCACACTGGGACTTACGATCGTCTGGTGTTGCGTTCCCCACACATTTCTTTCATCAAGACGTTCGACTTTATTTAGGACAGAATTCAGCTCTTCTGACACCATGTAACATGTTCCGTGGTGGTCCATTGTAATAATGGACGGACGACATACGTATAGCCTAGTCACTTTTATTAATCTCTTTATATTCCGTTCCTTATTATCGTCCCCCATGTACATATCCACATTAGTTCTTACTATCATTACAAGGTGATTAATTGAAGTTTGTAGACTTTGAAAGTACATAACCTGTTAATAGGCAGGTTCTGATGTCAGCAGTCCTGCTCTCTTCAGTGCTTTGTCAACATTGGGAATTAGTTTCTCGTGAAAATCCCACAGGCGTTTATCCTCATTGAGCTCCTCGAACTTCAACATTCCCCTCAGAGGAACACGGACATGAATGATCCGACAAACGTCTGGTTGAACTTTGTATGTGGTTCCAAAAGCCTTGAGCACTTCATGCACTGAAACCTGCTCGATCAACCTGATAGACACAAAGACACAAAATAATTCAGTGCATCAGTAAACAGTTTGTTGTACGGCTCTACTGCTTTTTGATCGTTTTTCTACTTAGAGCAGACTGTCCTTCCAATCTTATTGTCCAGTTCTGAATAACTTAATGTTTATTAGGACTCTGATTTGTTGTTAGGAATGCCCCCCATCAATCTTTACAACATTTAACCTCCCCATCCCCACACCACACCTCAGTACCAGACTACCCTCTCACGTAAGACAGTCAGACTCCATCTCAACCTTCAAATCCAAACTCAAAAGCCACCTGTTCAAACTGGCACACTCACTCTAATTGGTCACTGTGCACAACACTTGCCTTTTATTTTTTACATCAATGTTTGATTTTAAAATTCTATTCTATTTCCATTACCTTCAGGTTTTTGGATGTTGTCGTAAAAAGGATTAGGTTTGAGAGGGTCTTTTTATTTATTACAAAGAATGAGATGAATCTGCTAAAATAAAAATGTTCAATGACTGAAAAAGTTTGTTATGTGAATTACATGTTAAGTAATTTTCAAATATTACATAATGTATAGGACCAAAACACTGGCTCTCTAGACTAATTGGGATACTTTTCAGTTCCTACCTTGGCTGAATTATTAACTTGTGCGGGTGGTACATTTTTCTGTCAGGCTCCTCCCTGTAGATGTGCTCCAGAATATTAACCCCTGGTACTCCCTCCCACTGAGGTAGATGAAATCTCTTGCTTGGCTCAAAATATTTCTTGGGGAAGATGTGGTTCTCAATGAAGAACACACCTGTCTGTAGAATGTGACATGACATAGAAGAAGGGGAAAAAATACAAATATTAACACAAGTCAAATATGATTGTAAAGTTTTGATTCTGTTCTAGTAAAAGTAGTCTACTTTTGGATGCTGCTGTTGGAGTGTGTTCATCAGAGACATCAGGTCTTTGTGTTGGTATGGCATTATAATCTCATCAATATCGTTCAACAGGACGTAACGAGACCGGTCCATGGATCTGTATACACAGTCGTTAAGTGTAGTCATTTGACCAAAGTAATGTAAGTCCCCCCCGCTCAGAGAGTAGAGCCAGCCCCAAGATGGATTCAGAAACAGGTCGATCGACCAAGGAACTATCTCCAAGAAGTCTGTCTCGCTGTAGCTCTTCAACAAGCGGTCCAGTTCTGGACCACAGCTGGTGTTGTAGATCACCACCCTGTCAACACCCAGCAACCTGAGGGATGGGTAAAGGAAAGGTTCAATCATTTGTTCAACCAAGAAGAAGAAATAAAGCAGTTTGTCATATAGTGATTTCCATCCTTGTCGTATCATTTTTTACATCAATCTCATCACAGTCCCAACAGGGGGAGAGAGACACACAAGTTCGGATAAATGTTTTTTCTTGTACAAATTTGACTCATCATGCCACTAATTAACGACTCCTCATGACGTAAATGAGGGTAGTGTGAATGGAGGTGAATTGGCCAAAACAGTTGACAGCTGGATAAGGCAAAAGACGGAGACAGAAGAACAGTTGTCCAATACAATGACAGCAGCAAAAGAAGTTCAGAGATGAAGTGTTATAAGAGGTAAAAGTGACAACTTTGATGTCAAAGGTTTTACTGAAGGGTAAATCACTGCGTTCAAAAGTATTGGAATGGACAAGTGTTTGTTTGAACTTAAACTTTTTAAAGTATGACAACAGCAGGAGTGGGAGTATCAGCTATTATGTGATGCATTTCGGTCACTTTCAAGAGAACCTTTGAAATCATACAATATATAGAGAACATTTCATAAGGCTCATTTGGAGCTCCGTAATGTGTGGTGTGATGCTGACCTGTACATCTCCAGCGACTGTGCAAATTGAAGCACGTTGTTGTAACCTCCAAACAGGTTAGAAATACAGACTGTGAAGTTAAACTGCAACTTTTTCTCCTCATTCTCTTTGGTCTTCTGGTTTCTTATAGGAAGCCAAACCTGGTCCACTACCGTCACTCTTTCTGGCTTTGTCTGAAGAGCAACATGTGTAGCATTGCAGTTTTGAGGAATCGGACATCTGACATCTGTAGTGACGAAGGGAAAACCATAGTTTTCTCTATGTAGTAAAATGTTTGTTGGAGTAGTTTTTGATGACCATCCTGCACAGCAGAATAGACAGTAAAGAGGTTTGATTGAGTCTTTTTTAAATATGCTTATAATGCGTAAATCAAATCCTTTCACTCTCTGGTCCATATATGCTGACACCAGGAAGTGGTCAGTGTTGTTCAGGGGGGTGATGGCTTGCTTGGCAGTCCACACGGGACATACTTGCGGACTTGGGAGGTAACTGTACTCCACAGGTGATATTTTAATGACAAATAGAATGAAGAGGATGGTAGAAAGGAACAGGAGGAACAGTTTGCCTCTGAGTTTTGTTGCATTGGTCATCCGGCCAAAGAAGATAGTAGATTCCCAACCTGAGACAGAATTACCAACAAGAGACAGTTAGAGACATGACACATATCACTGGACTTAACTGGCCCTTTTAAACTTTAGGATATTCTTTTACACTTAGCCTCTCAAAGTTTTGGCTTGCAGTTTGTGGCTTCCATCAGATTTTTCTTAGATAGACTGTTTGACACCAGGTTTTCTCAAAGTACATGATCGCGATCCACTGCTAACACTTCCATGACCCATTTTTGGGTCCCAACCCTCCAGTTGAGAACCACTGGTTTTAAAGTATTATGCCACACAGGGTTGTGCTGTTGTATTGTATATCAGCATGCAGACAATCACAGTAGTGCTGTTATCCAAATGGACAGCACTCCCTCTTGTCCTGCTCTACATACACAGAGGACTGATATTTTTAGAAGTTCCTCTCAGTCTCATTCCATCAATACGAATTTCTTTGCAGATATTTTTGGGGGAAAAGTATTTTGATTACAAAGATGTATCTAATAACTTCAAGTTATTACTGCAACAAGTAAAAGTTAATACAGACAGGTAGACTATGAGTGGCTCTGTCTCAGTTGGTAAAATCGTTGCCTCTCAACCCCAAAGTCAATCGTTCGATCCCCAGCTCCTGTGAGAGACATGTCTTTTTGAATGGCTCCCCCTGCTGCATCAGGGGCTTATGAATGGGATTAGTTACTTGATGGTCCATATATACATTGCAACCAGCAATCAGGGTGTGAATGGGTAGATGTGGCATGAGGTGTAAAAGCGCTTTGAGTAGTCAGAAGACGAGAAAAGAGCTATGCAAGCTCAAATCCATTTACCATTATGAGTCCAGCTCTTGTGCCTTTGAATATCTAAGACCTTTGACCCAGAGAGTCTGAGCCCAAAATCACAATCCATTAAAGGTAATACTGTTTAGACTTACAGAGGCTCAGTCAGTTCAAGACCACATTTTTTCAGATGTTTTAAATTGGATTTTGTATGAAGGTAGTTTGGACAGAAAAGAAAACACAAAAATAGTTTGTAGAAGGGATTTAAGCCTCATGTTGAGGTGGTTTGAAATGTGCTAATACATCTGTGTCTCAGTAAGGTAGCTCAAACTGCTTGAACTGTATTTCAAAGTATTTTGGGATATTTAGTTCTTTCTTTCTTTCTTTCTTTCTTTCTTTCTTTCTTTCTTTCTTTCTTTCTTTCTTTCTTTCTATCTATCTTTTCTTTTTCATAACTCTGAATTCTCACCCCATCAGACCAGATCTCTAACATGTCAGACAGGTTTAACAGGTCCGACAAAGTCCGAGCAGCTGACCATGGACGTGTATCATCTCAGAATTAACCAACCAGACTGCTTCAACCTTTCTCAACCAATCACCCTCCTGCTGTCGAACGCTAAAAATACTCTCTCTCTCTCTCTGTCCTACAGCCATTCCGTTGTTTTTGTGGAACCGCTCCCACCCTCCCCAGTCACCTCCATCCAGCTCAGCAGCGTCCAGATTCAGCCTGTAATCCACTCCTCATCACAGCCTCCATTACTCTTCACCACCACCATGTCTAGACTTAAGGGGGGGTATCCTATCCTGTGTCCGCCTCATTACCCCTCCGAGTACAAGAAGTCGTCAAAATGGAGTCTAGCCCCGAAAAGACTTTGCAAATTTCATTCTAAATTTCTAGCTCATTTTATTGTTGAAAAAGTCAGTCTCTCTCTTCTTTTGCCTCCAAACTCAGCTCTTCTTGTGCCTACTTGATCAGTTTAACTTATTTCTTCTTCTTCGTCTTCTTCAACTTCTACTCTGTCTTTATGTCTTCTTGTTTGCATTTGTGTAATTTTTTGGGGTATGTTTTAAGTAACTAACGAAAATTCTTAGAATCAGGACATTTTCCCTTCAAAGTTTAGACTAGATCCTTGAGTTATTAGACACAAAGTCTCTTAGCCCTTAAAAGAGCTCCTAAGGTGTTAAACTGTTTGGAGTAGTGAGGAGGACTTTTAACAGTTTCTTAATCAGAGGAGAAAATAGAGACACTCTAAATTCAAATAGTTAAATTGTCTTATAGCCTATACTCTCACATGTTACATTTTATGCATAACACTTATTAAAAAAGCCTAATTGTCTCTTAGAAGAAAAATGCTGTAGCCTATTAAATGATATCAATTTTATATGAAACATGTACTCACTCAGAGCTGTGGTTAGTCCTCTCTCTCCTGCTATCAGATTTAGATATGGGTAAAGCAGGCGGGGATGGTTATGAGGCTCTTTCCTTCAGGTTTCGGGTGAGACAACCGTGCGCTCATGTCCTCCAACCTTTACCTACTCTGCAGGCTGATGACGACGAACCGTCATGTGACCACTTTATTTATTTCTAAAAAATTCAACAAAGAAACTATAAGGAAGTTCTATATTCTGTCTGTTGTCCTAGAAGTATTTTCCTGTAATAGGCTCCTTCGGGCGATAACAGGAACTCAATCGGTGCGCTCATGCCAGCCGTGGTTCGCGTTTGCTCGGTCAAATCAGCCGCACGTACTTTTCCAGTGCGCACATCTACTAACACTTAAGGTAATCATTATGTATCCGTTTTGAAGCGTTGCTGGTAGTGACTGTGAGGCAGACTGCAGACGCACAATCATTTTTCCCCCTTTAATTCATCATGGAATAAAAATCACCAAAAGTCACCATGAGAAAAAACGGTCCTTATAGTAACTATAGTGTTCTAATGACAGTCTGGCATTATCCTACTGAGGGGGGCTAATGCCTTTTTTATTTGTTATTTATTTAAAACTGGCGCCCTCAATTATATAGGTCTGGGATTGTCAGTTGGTCTCCTTGGCCAGCTGACAATCTCGATTACAGTATGTAGGCTACTGAAAACAGCTCAGTGACATGTTGTAAATTACACTAAGCCATACAAGTAACTTTAACCACTTTAGCCATCCAAGTAACTTTAACCACTTTAGCCATACTAGTAACTTTAACCACTTTAGCCATCCAAGTAACTTTAACCAAATCAAAATGTAAATTGGTTCGACGAAAGGATTGTTGTAAAGGGCTGTATAAATAAAGTACATTTACATATAAAGTGACATAAGTATATAGTCTTGTCACGTTTTGTGACTGTTGCATTTGTGGTTAAAGGTTATAGCTTTCAAAAATACTTTGTTTGTAGCAATATCACGATATTATGTTTTAGAATATCAAGTATTAAAAGAGCACTCATCTTACCAAATGTTGAGAAAGAAAACAATATTTGAACAAAGTCAATCAGAAAATCATAAACAATGCTTCAAAGATGAAATTATTATGTTACATTTTGTTAACAAAATACTGGAGCCGAGTTCCAATGCAATATTCTTCAGCTGGCAGAACATAATCAAAGTATAAACAACATGGTCCAGAAACAATTAGTGATATTATGATACTGATAGGCCAAAAAACCTTTGTACACTTAAATACCATCAAAGCCGACTTCAATTATTTTAGAAGAGTCAGACATGTACCTACACAAAGAATCGTAAACCTTGAAGGTATACATTAATAAAGGGCTAAAATAATAGGTTGGGCTAGATTGAGACCACCATCTCTGACATAATTCAAATCAAACTCATCCAAAGCAGACACTTTAGCACATGCACTAGCCAAACAGAATTCCGGCAATTCAAGTAAAAGTTAAATATGGGCTTATCATGGGCCAGCTAATTACATGACAGCCCACTCATGTTGCAGGAATGTACAGCAGTGACAAGTTTCCTGTAAATATAACGACTTTGTTGAAAAAGTTCTATGCCATATTCATTTATTTTTTCCTTGGGTTTTGATTTATTGTTATACTCCCCTCATCCTCTTGCCATCTTGGGGACGTAACACTAGATACGTATATGCTTGATCAAATGTTTCGTTGTAAGATACTGATGTTTTCAACAACAAAAAAAGAGGGGAGGAGGTGAAGGAGGAGAAGAGGTGGTGAAAGGATTCTGTAATTAAATGGGGAGAGGGGTAATAATGTCATCAGGTGTGCACTCTCCTTCACTGGCGTTTTGTTGACAGTGGCGTCCCAGTGAGCCTGCTTCTGCTTTTACCCCTCTTTACTGTTCTTTGAAGACCAGTTGGTTGCTTTTGTATCTAAATCCACCTGCTGCTTCGCTCTGCTCCCTCTGACAATGATCTGATGGCTTTCTTGAGGAACGACCACCCCCTTCAGGAGCTTGGTTGTGGATGTGGCCACAAATCCTCTGCACCCAACCTCTACCGGGAGCACCTGTGTACGCCAGCCTTGTTGTTGTGCCTCAAAAGCTAAATTGGTGTACCTCAGCTTTGTTTTTTCGTTCATACGCTTCACTCACTGCAGCCTACCACAGTACAGTTAGCTCCACAATGAACAGGGATTTCTGTGAGACGGACCTCAAAATATGATCCGGCCTGAGATCGGTGTTCAAGATCTCAGGTGGAAACTTAAGTAACTGATCAAGAGCAACCTGCATTTTCAGTCCCTTACGGCATCTAAGAGGGTGCGATCTTGTCTTGCTGGTTTATCTGGTTTACCTGTCCTCATCGATGTTGGGTGAGGGAGGGCGTTGGTGGTGATTTGCCTCCCATTCAGAATGATTGCCTGTTGCCGTAAGACTTTTGACAGACTGGTTTTGCAGTCGAAGAGGACGTTCCTGAGAGTTGCTGGGGTGTGGCAGAGAGGGCACGCTGGATCTTCTCCAAAATACTGATTATGATTATTGAATGTTGGAACAACATTGTAGGTGGCCCTGATAATAAAGCTGAGCTGACTGTGCTCCAGATTTTTCCACAGTCCACTGACTTGTTATAATGTCCAATTTGACGTAAAAGCACCACATCATTCCCCCCCTCTCCCCAAACATTTCCCTAGTGCTGTCAAAGCACATATTTACATATCCCATATCCTGCTTATTCATAATCAAAAAGTAAACATGTCCTTGTTTTCCACTAGTGCGCTTGTGCAAGGTAGATAAAGATTGCCTTTGAAGCTACAAACACACCTGACAATGTAATACTGCGAACACTTAAAGCTTTAATAGCCATGTTTGAACACAACCTGGCACACCTCATCCGCATTCATATCTGTGACAAAGCAAAGTCAAAAAAGTTTACAAAAGTTTCCATCAGGCCTACAGAAGTATCTTTCAGCTCACAACTTGATTTCAGCCTCAATGCTCTAACATAGTATCCAGCAGATAAAATACAAACATGGTAAACAACCTGCCCATTACCAAGTAACAGAGGGACACACTAAGTAACTTGATAGTGAACACAATAGCATTATCAGCTAAAACCCCAACCTTCAGAAGTTAGTTCATTGAATATAAGAGACTAAAAGAGTCAGATTATTAAAGAGTGAATATTGGACTCTTCCAGTTGGTTAAACACAACAACAAATAAATAACATTTTCAGTGTCTGATATCTTCTATAAAAATATCATTTTGATGTCTTTTGCTTTATCATCATAAGCTGACATGAATTTTCACCATGTTTTACAAACACTGTGATTATAGAAAAGCTTATGTGCAAGATGCCCCTGCGGTTTAGTCAAAGTCCTGTAGCTTTGTCATTTAGGGATAAAAATCTCTTGGTTTGGCAGATATGAGAGCCGTTGTCACGGCAAACCAACAGTTGTTGCAGAGATGGAAGCAGTCAAGTAAATTGGTTGGAGATAGTTTTCATAGTTTCATGGTTGGTCACCGCCAAAAACACGGTAAAACAAGCACACATTTTGGAGATGCTTTGGAAAGAGAGAGAGAAATTAGAACACAGCTTTCAAGCTGAGTTACATTAAATCAGGTCATCAGTTGAAGTTTGTAGACTTTGAAAGTACATAACCTGTTAATTGGCAGGTTCGGATGTCAGCAGTCCTGCTCTCTTCAGTGCTTTGTCAACATTGGGAATTAGTTTCTCGTGAAACTCCCACAGGCGTTTATCCTCATTGAGCTCCTCGACCTTCGATATTCCCCTCAGAGGAACACGGACATGAATGATCCGACAAACGTCTGGGTGAACTTTGTATGTGGTTCCAAAAGCCTTGAGCACTTCATGCACTGAAACCTGCTCGATCAACCTGATAGACACAAAGACACAAAATAATTCATCAGTAAACCTTGACTTGGAGGCAAAAGTTGTGGATTTCAGTTTGAAATATACATCTTTGCTCTGAATTGAACTTCTGTTTGACTGAGACCTTCCAATCTTGCAAATCATGCAAAACACACATAGGCTGAAATATACACATGCATAAACAGGATCCTATAGACATTCACTTACAGAGAGATGTCTGGGTGGAGTTGGTTTTCTCAATGAATTACATGTTTAATAGTTTGTGCAAAAAAGTGGGCAACTTTTCAGTCCAAAAATCATCTTCCTACCTTGGCTGAATTATTAACTTGTGCGGGTGGTATATTTTTCTGTCAGGCTCCTCCCTGTAGATGTGCTCCAGAATATTAACCCCTGGTACTCCCTCCCACTGAGGTAGATGAAATCTCTTGCTTGGCTCGAAAAATGTCTTGGGGAAGATGTGGTTCTCAATGAGGAACACACCTGTCTGTAGAATGTGACATGACATAGAAGAAGGGGAAAACATACAAATATTAACACAAGTCAAATATGATTGTAAAGTTTTGATTCTGTTCTAGTAAAAGTAGTCTACTTTTGGATGCTGCTGTTGGAGTGTGTTCATCAGAGACATCAGGTCTTTGTGTTGGTATGGCATTATAATCTCATCAATATCGTTCAACAGGACGTAACGAGACCGGTCCATGGATCTGTATACACAGTCGTTAAGTGTAGTCATTTGACCAAAGTAATGTAAGTCCCCCCCGCTCAGAGAGTAGAGCCAGCCCCAAGATGGATTCAGAAACAGGTCGATCGACCAAGGAACTATCTCCAAGAAGTCTGTCTCGCTGTAGCTCTTCAACAAGCGGTCCAGTTCTGGACCACAGCTGGTGTTGTAGATCACCACCCTGTCAACACCCAGCAACCTGAGGGATGGGTAAAGGAAAGGTTCAATCATTTGTTCAACCAAGAAGAAGAAATAAAGCAGTTTGTCATATCATGCTAGGGATTTCCAGCCTCTTTTTTTTTTTTTACAATCTCTTGTTACAGGCACAAAAGGGGAGACAGTGAAATTGTGTAACAAACTTTAACATTGGAGCAAACAAGTTCAAACTATTTTTTTTTTCATTTTCTACAGAACCTTTGAAATCATACAATACTTAGAGAACATTTCATAAGGCTCATTTGGAGCTCTGTAATGTGTGGTGTGATGCTGACCTGTACATCTCCAGCGACTGTGCAAATTGAAGCACGTTGTTGTAACCTCCAAACAGGTTAGAAATACAGACTGTGAAGTTAAACTGCAACTTTTTCTCCTCATTCTCTTTGGTCTTCTGGTTTCTTATAGGAAGCCAAACCTGGTCCACTACCGTCACTCTTTCTGGCTTTGTCTGAAGAGTAACATGTGTAGCATTGCAGTTTTGAGGAATCGGACATCTGACATCTGTAGTGACGAAGGGATAACCATAGTTTTCTGGATGTAGTAAAATGTTTGTTGGAGTTATTTTTGATGACCATCCTGCACAGCAGAATAGACAGTAAAGAGGTTTGATTGAGTCTTTTTTAAATATGCTTATAATGCGTAAATCAAATCCTTTCACTCTCTGGTCCATATATGCTGACACCAGGAAGTGGTCAGTGTTGTTCAGGGGGGTGATGGCGTGCTCGGCAGTCCACACGGGGCATACTTTTGGAGGCCCATGCGGCCTTGGGGGGTAACTGTACTCCACAGGTGATATCTTAATGACAAAGAGAATGAAGAGGATGGTAGAAAGGAACAGGAGGAAGAGTTTCCCTCTGAGTTTTTTTGCGTTGTTCATCCGGCCAAATAGAGTAGATTCCCAACCTGAGACAGAATTATCAACAACAGACAGAGACATGACACATGTTACGAGATTTAACAGGGCTGCACACACTTTTGGATATTCTTATACTCTTAGCCCGCCAAGGTTTTTGTTTGCATGACGCCTCTGTCTGCATAATTTGTAAGATGTGTGAATGTAATTAGTTAGACTTCAAATGTAATGGTTAAGTCACTCCCTGCCATTGACGAGATTTTCCGTCAGTCCTTGTTTCCACTGAAGCACAATATGGGGCACTCTGACAGATATTGTGAAATAGTACAAGAAGAGGACATGCAGCAAAGCAGAGAGACCAGAGAGAGTGGATAAAGTTTATGCACTGTATGTGCATCTAAAACTACACATTCTCTCTGTGAGGTAGAAATACTTTATCTGCACAAAAATGGCAGGTCTGATGGGTTGAATTTGAGTCGCGGACATGGCAGCAGTGGACGTAGACAAAGACGAGGGACACGCCTGTAAATATTGTAAAAACTTCAGACTGTGATTCAGGATCCAGGTGGTTTCCTTCACTCAGACCTACGCGATGTGCAACGGGTCAGATAATATTGCTTTTTTTTTTTGTTTGATAGTATGTTACTTACATCGTATGGTAATTAAATGCTACGCGGGGGGTAAGTCAGCTAAATCTATTTTGTGCACAAACTATGTATCAAACCAATGTTTATATGACATTTCACTGTCATTCTCCAGACATGGTCTCCAGGAGTTCAGGGACCAGGGGTACGTTCGGATTGTCTCTCCTATCTACTTTCATTATCCACTTTACTTTAACCCCGTGCAAAGTGTAATGGGGTTATGGAAAGGTGTCAGGAGAATTCATAAAGGACTTATAGTTAAAGGCAATTGCGTTGTTTTGACAATCCTTCCGCATTTCCACGAGGCGACGTAATAATGCAATTTGCAATACGGAGGTGAGTGACGTCCCTACTGAATAGTCTGTACTGCACACTGAACTGTGACAATTCAGAAAGGGCCAGCAACTTTTTTTAGTGCAAAGTGAGACATGCATGGTGTGCTTAACTCTAGGTATATCCAATCACTAATTAAGGTTATCACACAGATGCTAATTTAAAAGTGTTTATAATGTTTGACTAGAGTCTATGTTTTACTTTTTATCTGCATATATTTCTGTTAACATCAAAGCTTCTGATAATGTTTTACAGAGGAATGGTGTCAATCCAACCTCCTCACTAAGATAAATGTTTCTGTCCATTCCTTGCTCAGAGTTGCACTGAGAATTTTCCCAAATCACTCCTTGCTAGGAACTTTTAAGCAAAGTTGAGCTCTCTGTAAGAGGATTCTCAGACTGTCTACCTGCCCATTCACAAGCATGGGCAGGTAACGAGCTTTAATTAGTGATTGGATGCACCTGTGGAGCTGACCACACGTCGTGAAACTCAACGTGCGTGTCTTCATTTGCACTGAAAAAAGCCGATTATTAAAAAAGACTACACAAATCATTTATGTACGTTTGTATGTGTGTATGTTTTACCCAGCTATGAGTCAAAATACATTTCTTTATTTTCTCTTAAGACTGTTAGAAGTCCTCCGCACTACTTCCACAGTTTGAAACCGTAGGAGCTCTGTTAAAGGCTAAGGCACTTTGTGAATAACTCTATCTTTAAAATGATCTATTCTGAACTTCTTGGGGAAATTCTTAGAAAATGTCCTGATTCTAAGATTTTTCTAAGAAACATTTACTAGAGGCAACTTTTAGTTCCTTCATAAACATTGACCCTGGAGTTTAATTTTATATTGTTTAAAGGCAGGAATATGCTGCTCAAGATGCTGGTCTTTCAAAAACTGTTTGGTTAAAAAGTCTTCACTAGAGTTATCTGACTGATTCAAAAGTAGTGCTGTTTGGCCTTTTGAATATGGGCCCAGAGATGTTTCTAGAGTCTACCAAGGTTAACACCTTTAGGTCAACTAAGAATCATCCCAACTCTTCTCTATCAC
This sequence comes from Symphodus melops, assembly GCF_947650265.1. NCBI lineage: Eukaryota > Metazoa > Chordata > Actinopteri > Labriformes > Labridae > Symphodus > Symphodus melops. Next base: position 14,244,820 of record NC_136709.1, read on the forward strand.
CCAGCCGTACCTGTAGAATAGCTGGTGTCATGTGATCAGAGAACGTTTCTCTGTGAGACTACTCTACACCAAGTAGGCCTGAAACATGCAATGCTGATGTGGTCAGAGTTGAAGTAAAACAGTGCTTTAAATTCTTACAGACTCAAAGTGGAAGGGCATGAACGGAAGTAAGCCAGATCTTTTTCTCATTTATTCATTAATACTGTCTGTTCAGTGTTCAGGGGCCGTATTCACAAAGGATCTTAGGCCTAAAAGTAGCTCCTAACTGGCAAATTTACAAGAAACTCCCAAAAATAATGGGCGTGTCAGTCTTAAATTTAGGACTCCTATTTTTATTTTCACTAACAGCAATTCACAAAAGTGTTCACAAATCAAATACACAAAGTATTTTAGGCCTAAAAGGCCTCTCATCTCTCTCATCAAGGAGAGCTTAAAAGTCTTCGAGAGGACTCGTAACTCACTAAGACTTCAGTGAGATGAAATGTTTTGGATACAATGGAAGTGCTAGGAGCACTCCGAGGGGTAAGATAAAAAGCTTTGTGAATACGGCCCCAGCTGCATATTTAGTCATTCATTTGCTTTCCTTTTTATTCATATAAAAATCCACTCCAATTCAATCCAAAAAGTTGTTGTCTGTATATATATTTTTTCAGAAGCTGCCAGTCAATGCATTCAGGAACTTGAAACCCAGAAAATATGATTAATTATTAACATATGTTCTTTAGTTTAACTTCCTCTTTCAAGTAAGTGGTTGAACTATACAAATAGTGACTCACAGTGACTTTGGCGCCATCAAATCTTGGTGTTATCTGTACTAAAAGTAAGGACAGCCTCTTTGAATTCAGGTGATAATTAGTAAAACGTTAATCAGTTTATGCATATTTAGTGAGCATTCGTAACAGCATGACAGCAATTAATCAGTAAAAATGCATGACAATTGTTCATTCAATTGTTTTTGCAAATCACTTGAAGTATCATTGTAACAGTGCAATAATAGCTTTAACAACTTTTAAATGGAACAAATAATACAATCATTAAATGTTGATTTCCTCTAAGAAAATGTAAGGATACCAGTACTTCTTTCTGGGAACTGTAACAATTTAGTGCTGTGCCTGTGGGGACTCTTCTAAACTGCAGCATTAATATTACTGCTTCATATTCACCCTCAGTGCTCGAGAGATGGGACAGAGCCCATAGTATCGTTATCATCCTTTATTGATGTAATTCACATGTTGGACATTGGACTGATGGCGCTGAGTGTTGGACTCTGTGGAAGTTTCTTTTAATAGTAAGAGACAATCAAATGTAAGTAAGTAAATAAGTAAGTAAGTAAGTAACGTTTATTTATAGAGCACCTTTCACAGATAAGGATCACATAATAATAATAAAACAGCTACTGGTCAACCGAAAGCCTGTCTGAATAAAAGTGTTTTAACTGCCTCATAAAAATTTCACAGGAGTCTACTGATCTCAAATTTAGAGGATTTGTAAAGCTGTCTCATGTGAACAAGTCTGTATACTATTTAATATTAAGCCTGTGACGCATTGATTTGTAGGGACTTTGTGCATGTTTTTTTGGCAATTGACAGAAATTTAAAGACTGCTACTGCATATAATCTACATTCAAAGAGTTAAATCGTCAGTTATAGCCTACTCTCACATGTGGCATTTTACTATTGCTAACACTTATATTATATTTAGCAAAAAACTGAGCCTTTTTTATACTAAAAAAGAAGTACTGTACCTAAGGTAGACTATTAAAATGATGTTAATTTTATACGAAACATATACTCACCCAGAGCTGTGGTTAGTCCTCTCCTCCAGCCATCAGACTGAAAAAAAGATAAATGCAAAGCAGGCGGGAAGGTTTATGAGTCCCTTCACAGCTATTTCAACCTTGCACTAATTTCCTCCTACCTAGGAGTGGACTTTGGATGTAAACTGGAAAACAATCAATGTGCATACAATCAAATCCATTATCAAGGCCAAGGATACAGTTTACAGGTTGTACTTTTATTCAGTGTTTTTCATTGAACAGTCGTGGAGGTGGCTTGAGTGTGATCTAAAACACCAGTTAAACAAAAAACAACAACTAATGCCACTCAAATATATCAAGGTGCACATACATGTATGACTGTTGGTAAGGCAAGGCAAGTTTATATAGCAAATTTCAACTACAGACATCAAAAGCATCATGACAGTTAAGACATTGGTTTGATTTTTTTTTCCACCTTGGTATGATCAATTAGCATGTATTGGTATCTGCAATATATCATGAACTTACATACCACTGTAATAATGGCAACAACCGATAAAAAAAACAACATATTTTTTTTTTAATGTTTTTTGATTAATGTGATAAGATTACTATCTTAACGTACCACACCTAATATCTTCAATACTTGCTGTTGCTACATTTAAGATGCTTCATTGGTATTAATCCAGAGAGGGGAAGGAAGACCAGCCAGGGGAAGGTGGTGTCAAAGAAGAAGGGGAAGCTGGTCCACATAAAGGGAACAACGCTGAATCCCCATGTGGCCAATCTCCCCTTTTTTATGGATACTGAAAATGCTCAGCTTTAACAAATGATTAATGTTGTAAGATCATCTTTTGTCAGAGCAATGTTTGTGCTAGCAATTTTCAGGGGTTTTCATTTTTAAATGTAAAACTTCATTAGCTTATATCAAGATTACATTCTACAGTATTCAACATTATTTTACAGTAACAAATTGGAGAATACTGTAATGTTTATTTTCCACACAGTACTCTTATATTTTTTACATTAATAAACTGTAGATTACAGTAGGTACACTGTAGAATAACAGTTTCAAGCTGGCAATTGTAGCTGCCAGTAGTTTACTGTAATTTAATAGAAACATTTGTTACAGTGTATTGTCAAGACATTTCTCAATCTCTGTTAGAGAACAGAGGCCTATAAGAATATAATGAATGGGAATGACCACATCAAATAAATTGTTCCTCTTTGATTTTGGTTTTACCCACATGTTGCATGAGCATGTGTCATACTTTGTATTCCAAGAATCCCTTGTACTTTATCAAATTGTGTTTCAAGCAGCTGGTTGTATAAGTCTTCACTTTCTGAGTACGATTGTGGCTTTCATAATCAGATTAGCAAGTATAGTGTTCTTTATCTTGAACTCTACAAGGGTGGTGATCGAAGATGTCTGCCCTGAGCCGCAGCTAAATCTGTCCCCTGAAGGAAATTTTTTGATTTGAAAATGTTCTCACTGTAATGCCTCCCTTTTTGTTTTGATGAAAACAGTATTACAACATACACTATTTGCTTAGGCTATATTGTATCCATCAACAGCTTTATAAATGCTGTGAACCTGAGAGAAGTTGTCGCGTGATTTCTAAGATCTGCTGAGACGGAACCAGAAGTGAGAGGTTACACATGGACAGTGATTAAAGGACCATGGCTACTTTGGTCTTTTATGTACTTAAAAGTGAAGTAGTGAGATAAACATATGCTACTCAGGTAAATTATCACAACTTCAAAGCTTTAAGTAGGATGATTTTGATTTCAATCTTGTGGGAGTCAGACTTTTTTGAGAGTTAAACTATTTTTCACCAGCAGATGTCCCCACAGTGCAAATATTAACTCTGCTGCTGCTATTGTCCCTCGTCAAAGTGCCGCGCTCATGATGGATTTATGATGGGTCTTTGAAGATTATATAACAGAATAAGATAAGGCCTTATAGCATTTGTCATGAATGGGAACTATACAAATAAAAATGGATTGATTGCAGATGTGTGAAGTGCATGCATTGTGAGCTTTAAGCCCGCTTCAATAGGGTTATGATGAGGTCTAAAGCAGCAACATGTCAAAATGATGCAACCAATGTGGATTTTTCCTGTAATAAAGAATGAGTAACTATCAGGTATGTCTTTCTCTGAGATTTGTTAAGAAAAATTCTAAAGGACTACGTCATGTCAATATGTCGTCTCCACAAAAAGGAGACAAGAAAGGTTTTCTTCTTAATATACATAAGATCAAATATTTAAAGGGTAGGATAACTTGGTCACATTAAATCAGTTCAAAACACCTCAGAAGAAAAAGTCCTAGTGAAAGAAGTGCTAATGTTCGCACTGTCAAGTTGCATATAGGAACTGAGTGTTATATTTCCCACCCCCCATTGTTATCAGCTTTTAAGAAGGCTTCAAAATCTGCACCACATTATTCTATTAAAAAACTCATGGTCACAATAATATGTTAGAACAGCTTTTATGGTTGCTTTTGTTGCAGACGTATGACGGCTTGTCGGGACTGAAGAAACACACTGACACAGAATCAGGACACATATTCACCTGTAATGCAGCAGAAGGGCACAGAAAAGTTACACTGTCAGATATGCAAATGAGGCACTTAACGTCTTTGTCAACTAACGTCAATAGTAAAACAAATTTCTGATTTGACGTTACGTTTTTACATCATTCAGAGCCAATCGAGCATATGTCACTAGCTTAAAACAAGAAGAGAGATCATCACAACACATCTAACCATCACAGAACTTTCCAACTTCTGCCGGCAAAGAGCAGCTTCAACACAAACGGCTACAAGAGGCAAAACAGAAAAAAATAACTTTAACACAAAAATACTCACATTAAATAAACCATATCAACGTTTGTATCAGTAAATATTACAAAGGTTTTGAGAAGATTCACCAACATAAGAAACACTACTTTAAAATAAAATATTCACTCACCTACACTTAAAACTTTGGAATAATTAGCACAAACAACGAGCAAGCTAATATTTGGAATGAATCTCTTTCAAACAAGATTCATTTACAGGTTCAATGTCATATAAATAAGTACAATTAAGTTCTTGTAGGGCTTGTTGAGATGTCAGGATTCAATATGTGAAAAACCTGGGCCCCAGAGCTCAAAACCTACAGTCTATGCTCAAAACGCAAAGGTTTGCGTTCTCCATGGGGACAAAGCACTCAACGATGCCTCTACACAAAGAGCAATAAATAAACTCACTGAAAAGCAGTGCTTGTGTGTAGCATAGCCTTACTAAAAGTGCCTTCTTATATTCTATTAAACTCTAAAACATACTTATTAAACTCATGCTAAGGGTTAAATAGAAAGACTGGCGTCAAATACCTAAATGCCCAAATGCTCACAGGCTTTGCTAAGCTCTTGTTCAGACCAGACGATTGATGCTATCCTCAACAATATGAGTTATAACGAAGCAGAATACAGCAAGAGTCACTTACCTGAACTTCGTACAAAGACCGGAAACCAAAGCTTTCCAGAGACATCTGTATTGAATCCCTTCTTCAGCTAGCTACAAAAAACTTTATAGCTTGATTAAATACACATTCTGTACCTTAATTGAAAGATAAAAATTAACTTGCAACTTAGCACAAAAAATGTAAACAGATATCGAATCTCGTACTTTTTTCGTATCATCCATTATATAAAACAATTTCTTCCTTGAGACAGTGTCAAAAAGACTCTTCTTTAACTCTATAGATCTTTCTTTCAAGCTGCTACTGTGTCCACCTTCACTGTACTATATTTGTCTCATAGTGTTGACCTGCAAGTCTCCAGGGTCCGTGAAAACTAGAACACATCGTGGTTGACAAAACAGAACCTTTTCTCTTACCCTCCATTGGTTTTCTTCGACAACGCAACATCTTATATTGCAACACATATTCATGGGATGCCATGCATGAGTGCAGGCACATACACAGCAGATATGTTCGTACACATTATGGTTGCACTGCCGAGAATACCCTGCATCCACACATACGTTACGCATTAATTCATGTAAGAGGAAGATAACAGGGAGGATGAAATTCTTTTACCATGACTGTCTAGCCAAAGAAAAAAATACATTTGCAACCAGAGGAACTATGAACCACAGTGAGAGATTATACATTAAAGGAACAAAGCAAACATGATCTATTATTACAGCAATTACAGCTTAGAAGGTGTGAATCCTAACAGATGTTATTTGACACAGTCATTTAAACCTGCATGTCTCATTTAATACAGGAGTTAAAAAACAGTCCTGTCATGTGAAAAAAAGGTCTTCTTGACTCCTTTTTTTCTTCTCTATTTTTAAACAGCTTGTGTGTGATGTTTCGCTAACATTTGTCTCCTTGATGCCCGAGTTAATTTGCAAAAATGTTCTGCTTTTGCACTAAGTGTGTCTTCACTTCCAATTGTAGTCCAAATTAGTTTTTCATAATGTACATCTGAAAAATCTAAAACAGTCCACAACTGCATCCCTTAAATAAATCTGTTCCCTTAAGAGATGCATCAAACTGCACTTTATTGAAAAGTGTTCCAAATATTTTCTCACTCAGTTTACATAAGACTAGGACAAAAATAGTAAAAACTTGTAACGTAATGTAGTCTAATGGGGACTATTGTAGTAGGGCTGTGTTATTGAATGTCATTTGAAAAAGCCTATAAGGTCTGGGGAAGTACGTGAGTTGTGTGTGTGTCTCATTTCTACTTGTTAGGATCCCGATCTTCTTCCTTCAGCATCATTTCTACTTTCTCTGTCTTATTCAATTTGTTTCATTCTCTTTTATTAAGGCACACACAAATGAATGTATTTTTTTTTTACCCTTTATATCCCCTCTTATGATATATAAGAAACACAAAGCAGCACAGTGCAAAGAGCTTACAGCAGTATATTTATAGGAAAAAAAATAGAATATTATTGGGAGATATTTACAGGCTAAATACAGCAAGGATAAAAACTGCACTGAAACAGATGTTGAGTGAAGTAAAATAATTGGCACACAATGGTCACACAGGAAAGGTGCAATGGTTGTCATGTATCCACATCTCAATGACAAGTGACAGATCTGTGCTGATCTAAAGTATGTTTTAAGAGCCGTTGTGGTCGATGTGTGTTTGTGCCACCCTGAACTTCCCCACTGTATTTTAACAATGCAGGTCCTGCCTGTAAATATGGCACCTACAATGGGTGTCTATGCTGCCAGACGGATCCTTCTTGGATCTTGGAACTTACCACATTTTTGGATCCAAGACATTTTTCTTCAAACTTGTTGAACAATCTAGCTTTGAAAAGCTGGTAAAAGCTCCCAAAAACATCTTGTACAGGGGACATATTTCCTCTTTCAGGCTGAGATTAAAAGAAGAATGAACATAACTTTGTCAGATTCATGTTTCAGGTACAGCAAATGCTCTTTGTGTCATATCTCAGTATATGACTCCGAGAATTTATTCATCAAAACATCTGCAAACTCAACTATAAATTCCAAATTTAGACAAAAAAAAAAAGAAGCTGTCAGAGATAATTCAAGTACTTCACTTTCCTGCATTACCATAACTTCCTATATTTGTTCATCACACAGCAGACCTTTAGTCTGGCACTTTATAGCTATTAAGATAGGTAGCTTTATTGTCCCAAATGGGATATTAATATTCACGGTGTCAGATACTGTATGTTCCACTGGGATACAACCAATAACTTATAACACACACACACATACACACACACGCACACCCACACCCACACACACGCACACACACACACACACACCTAACACACACACACACACGCACACACACACAAGGAGTATTTCTAACTATGCTGCTGAACTGAACGTGTCTGCAGGGACAATTCATCATCTTGTCGTATCGCTCAGCCTAAACCCAATACTAACAATTTCACCTGAAACAAAAGTTTCCCTTTATTTAATTGGCTCTCTCCAAATAAGATCCCGAAAATCTCCAGGAACAAACGCTGAAACAAGAGCTCTTACTGAGAACGTTCATCTTAAAAAAATCTGTCAATGATTAAGGCTCTAATCAAGTTCAAAAGGTAAAGAGGCACACTGTGGTTAGGTTTTAGCTTACAATTTCTAAAGGATCATGTTTTGTATTTGAAATTCCTGACACAATTCTCTGCACACTTTAGTAGAACATGCAGCCAATCATTGCAATGGAAAATATTATTAACTTCAGGCCAATCCCTTTTACTGCACTTATAATCCTCTCTAAAGGTCAAGGGGAGCCCATTTGACAGAGACAACTCTTGTGGTGAAAGAAGCCTGAGTTATAGTTTCATTATACTCCCTGTATATGCAACCTGTTTTCTGCATAAGAAGCCAGAGAGTTATCCATAAAAAACTTCCACAATTTACTCTCTTTTTGGCCATACAACGATACAATCATGGTGACTTGACACAACTGACCTTTTATCAAATCCAAACGCTAAGATGTTGAAAAGGACAAATGTGTATCTGTGATACATGGACACGTGCAGAAACATAATGCATCAGGGTTTTAGAGGACCCTAAAAGTCATTCATCTGTCTCATTAGAGTCTAAGCAGGTTATTAAAGTAGAATTGCAGCATGAGAGCAGCTTTGCAAATGTTAGCAGATCCTCCAGCCCTCTGGGGAGTTTAGAAATACCTCTTTGTCCTGTGCAAAACCAATAGACCAGTGCTATACTGTAAGTGGCTGTAAGAGGAAAGACAACTTTATTTCTGCTAGTAGTAGCACCAAAATAACTATTAGTTTTGCAGACAATAAATCACAAACAAAACTTTGATGACTCATGATTTTGAACAGACAATAGCCACTGAAATGAGATCTCTATAGTCATAGTAGAATTTTAAATTTTCCACGAATCAAGGATGATGAGATTTTTTGTTTGACATGCTGATGGGAATAGGAGAAGAGTCAGATGAAACTCTAGCACCAGGCGATAGGTGGCCTTTAGCCAATCAGAAACATATTTTGCTATTTAGTCTGACAGTATGTACAATTGTTGAGAAAGAATTGTCTATTCAAATCCCAAAAATAAAATATATTTGATGTAATAAGTAAGAAAACTAAACTAACTAAACTGTATCGCACATTAAAGTTCTGCAGAGAAATATCTCCTTGTTAATGCCATATAAGCCTTCAGAGTGATGATAATGTTAATATCATTCAGAGGGTCACACGAAAAGTCCAAGAGTTCATTCGATGATGATTAGATAAAGTTTTAGTTATGCAGAAAAGAGAAAATAGTTTTGGCATCTTTTCTCCAATATTTGTTTTAATCGTGAAAAACTACAGTATATTGTTAATAGAACTGATCAACAACTCAGATACATAACCTATAACCACAAGATAATTATTTAATATATGTTTCTCCCCTTAACAAATTAATTAATTTAACTATTGACGATTGCGGTCATAATAGCTAAAGTCATTTTCTTAAAGGGATACTTCACCCATTTATGCAATATGACGCTTTTTGCATCACATGAAGAAAACTTTCAAGCAAAGAAAAACACATTTCTCTCGCTCAGGGCAAAATGAGGGCTGGATTCACGACCATTCAACACTACTACCATGTTTCTAATGATACACAGCTTCATGTAAATGGGTGAAGTGTCCCTTTAAAGTTTCGAAGGCTGCAACAGTGGTCAATTCAAGAGCAGGGTCTTTTTTCTAGCAGCAGGTGTCACCAGAGAGCAAACATGAACAATGACTCTCTGTTGCTGCGTCAGTCTGGCTCAAGCTGAGATTTATTTGTTGTGCTCTCATCATGACAGATGGCACTTAAAAACAGCCATCTTTGATATGAAAGATATACATGCACAGCAACCTTGAAGTCAAATCAGATCGTAGTATTTATCTATTCATACTGTGGACTTCGACTGATTATGCAGTGTGCAGTAATAAAGAGTTGGATGAGCTTTTTCTTCATACTTTGATCATTTGAATCATTTGAGGAACATCACACAGGGGCACAAGGACACACCCATGGCTGAATCAATCTGTTAGTGAGCACCGGGGCGAAACTGCTGTGCCTCTTTTGAATATTTGCCCAGTCATGTAGAACAGAAAATACAGCAGACTATAAATGGCAGTTTCATTAATTTTTATAGGCAAACGAATGCTCCTATTCTGAAAGAAAACAACCTGGAATCTAGCTTTACAGTCCACTTTGGTAAATTTGAGTGAACATCTATTAATTTATAAATGTGTAAAACTGTGACCACACAATTAGTTAAACTAATTTGTTCGGAAATAAAGTTGCCCTACTTGATTCTTCACTGATGCAATTTAATTCATACTGTAGCTTCCCTGTGAGACTGACATTTGCAGGCTAACATTGTCAAGATCAAATACTAGTGAACAGAGTCTACTAACAAAGTATACTTTGTTCATATACTATTTATTTTTTAACTAAATATTTTCAGCAGTCTTGTGTGGCCAAAGGGCTAATGCTATAGCATATGGATGTTTAGCAGGTAGATGTCACTGCTTTTTAGCTTAAAGATAACATTTTCATGCCAACATTGCCATAGTGCAGATGCCAGCAAGATGTTTATTATGTGTATAATGCTTTACCTAATTTGTTAGTTAGCACTAGAAACAGACTTCAGGCCGATGAAAGAATTATTTGTTTTATTAATACCGGATCAGAAAAGACAAAGTAATGGCCATCTTAATGGGAGGTCTCAATGTGATTACAAAATTGAATGCTTATTCCAATAGTTATTGAGATGTTAGTGAGATGTTTAATTTGATGGTTTGTGATGATAAATAAAATGCCCACTGCCATTTTTCTGACATGTTTATCATTTCACTTGCAGCCTTTGAATCATACACATCCTTAAACTGCATTTGATTTGGCTCAGTCTCAGCTAACTCATTGAACTTTCATCTCCTCTCGCCATGATCCGTATGCACATAATTGACAAGAGCCCCAGAAATAATTCCAGTAACAAGTGGGTCATTAACATTTGACCGCAGGTGAAATAACTGTGAGGAGGGAAAGCAGAGCTGGACAGAACCAGATTTTGATTCTCTTCATTATCAGCAGACAGAACAGGCAAATCTCCAGATCAGTGTGTGCCTTTCCAGGTCTGTGTAGCCTTCCTGGCTCTCAGAGTGTAATGAGGTTGAGATAGTGCCTGCTGTTTGGGTAGTTATTTATAGTTATTTATATAATTGATAAATAGTGGCAAATGTTCATTGAATCCTGTAGTTTTTTGTAAATAATGTTGCCTACTTCTATGTTTGTTGAGCTAACTGTCTTTTCACGTGACAAAGTAGGATGGCAAAAAAGCTTCCTCATTTTAACCATGACAATTTATCCATTTTTACAACGAGCCCATATGAAAATTTCTCATATGAAAAAAAAGGGGTTATGGGGATAAATGTCTCATGACAATTTGTAGACATGCAACAGTTGTGCCAGATATTGTAAATACAGATTGTATTGTCACTAGGGGGCAGCAGAGACAAGCTATGTTAAAGCGTTGCCATATGTATGTGAACAGTCATCCCTGACTTTCCTGTCGCCAAATTGAGCACGCCCTCACCACGAGTGCGGTAAGTGTGGTATATTAAAAAATTCTCCTTCTACCACGAGTAACATCATAATGAATGCGGTAAACAGCGGGATTGATGTTGTGCTACAAGTGGCTTTCCTAAGTCAGCGACTGCTGTGTTTTACAGTTTGTGTTCTTGTTTGCCTCAGTGCATTATTCTTCACAAATTCACATAACAAAATATTACCTGTCATATTCAATTATCTCTAATAATATTTAGTCGAAAAGACTATAATGAGGTATTATTCCAGATCCGAACACAGAACTCCTTCATGCATAATTTATGCATAAAAGTGATGATCCAACTCAGGTAATACCGTAGAAATACACTCAATGATGTGATGACACTTTTGGCTGCAAGATGTGGTTGTCCAGTTTGATAGAGCCATACTGATTTATTCCGAAGGTTTCAAATAATTACTACTCTTTGTTCAGGAAAATCACAATTTAACTTTTTTTGGTATGGGTCATTTGATTTGGGCTCCAGTGGCTGTGAAAAACGCTATCTTAGTTTAACCTTTTGAATAACTACAGGCCCTGGAAATTCATTTAACTGCCTTTAATTTTCTTCTTGGGCACAAAAGTGGACAGAAAACAAGAGTCAAGGCCAAAGTACAAGGTTTGGGTTTCTCTCATCTATTACCACCGATTCAGACAAACTGTGGTCTGTTTGTTAGGTAGTCTGTAATCCAGGAGGTGATGGACAAGTCCACACCCATCATCTGCAGCTTCTTTATCAGCATTTGTAGCTGGATGAATGCGCTGGATAAATCAAAAAAGGTGTTGCCATTTCTCTCCAGATGTGAGTGCAGCAGGTATATATGATGCCATTGTCCACTCCCAGGTGTGGCTGATTGGCAAATTGCAGAGGATTCAGGTATGGTTTCACCTGCAGCCTGAGGTGGGTCAAGACAAGCCTCTACAATGCCTTCATCACATGAGATGTGAGAGCCACTGGTCGTTAGTCCTTGAGGTCAGATGGCGTTGTCTTCTTTAGTACCAAGGACCAAGCAGAACGTCTTTCACAGCACCTGTATCCTCTCCTGGCTCAGACTCAGGTGTTGCAGTATCGCAGACAGCTAGCTGGCACAGGTCTTCAGAACCCTTGGGCTAATGCCGCCAGGGTCTGGAGCCTTGCTAAGGTGTAGATTCTCTAGCTGTTTCTTAACCTGGCCAGTTACCTAACGCTGAACAACATTAGCATATGTTTTTAGTGCAGTCCAATTAAATCCCAGAAGCTACTTGTTGAGCTTTAAAGAGAAAAGTCATAGAAAAGATTATTGCTGATTGATTATTGTAATTAATTTATTACATAAATTAGTAGAAAAGCGGATGGGTTAAGGTAAGCATGTCTTCCAACTGTACATTTATAACTATACAGTAACAAATGACCAATGTCCTACTCCAACAAATTCATTAAGACAACATTTAGCATAATTGAAAGCTGGACAGCTTATTATATTTGATATAAACCCCATGATTTTTCTAATGTTGGCAATTAAGCTTTTGATTGCACAAAGTAAGGAAGATGTCCTCTGTAAGGGAATATGCAAATTCCCCTGAAACGTTCATTTTTTTATGACAAAGTTTTTTTTTTTTTTATGCCGAAACAAACAAGACTTATTCAAGGAACACATTTTTACATGCACTGTTAATGACATTCAAGGCTTTCACTTTGTCTGAAAACGAAATCATAAAAACAGATTCCTGTCACAGTCGTTCTCAGTATTCTGTGTATTATGAGTTTAATCAAGGGAGATGCCACAAGTGATTAAAGAGTGTTGCGTTGACCTTGTCAATTACATCCCGCTTACGTGGATGGAGTTCTATAAATAGCCAGTCCCCATAGGTTTATCCCAAGGGAGCTGTAGATGAGACCTGGACACATGTTGGTGGTGGTAAGCTAGAGGGGTGAAACATAACTGACAGCAGAGAAACACAACATTTTGTTCTTCAGTAGAAATGTCTAAAGCTTTGTAAAGATGCTTGGGTTTGGGAAAGGTTTAAATCTATTCTTTCTGAATGGATACAGCACCAGGACATTGTCACCTGACAAGCAGTGAGTTTTCAGTTACACATTATTTTGGATAATTTCTGCTATTGTAAAACTCCTTGTATACATTGTGTATACATATACATATACTGGTTAGTCCTCAGACCGACCAGACAATCGGTGTTTTCGGACCGCAGGAACTTTTTTTATATTTCTAGACACTATTGAAACCTCTCCATTTTTTAAAATTAATTTAGCACCACAGGAACCATGAACTGTTGTAGTCCCTAGAACCCCGTTAAAAGAACCTTTTTAGCTCCTGCTTTGATGCATGATGGTGAAAATACAGAGAGAGAAAAAAGTCCCCATGGTGTATAGTTCTCAGGAGCTCCCTACTGGATAGTACTGGATGTATTTTTTTGGGCCATTATTAGATAGGAAAACCGAAGAGAGAAAGGGAATATAGGGATGAGAGAGAGGGGAATGACATGCAGCTAATGGCCACAGCTGCTGCAATGAGGGCCATTGCCTTTGTACATTGGGCGCATGATATAACCGCTAGGCTTTACATCGCCTTTTTCTCTTGAGGCATTTCATCAGATATTTTGCTGCATAATAGAACATCCTAACGCCAGGAAACAGAGTTTGATAAACCAAACGGCAGTCTGTTATACTGCAGCGATGAACTATAAGGAACAAACACCCCCCACCCATAACAAACTATATTAATGCTGCACAAATAGCCCATCACCAAGCAAATGAATTAATCACATACCACCAAGCACTCCCTTTAGAACCCCTTCATACAAGGTTACCAACCATTAACGTAATTAGAAGCTCATTTAAATAAGTCACAGCTTTTGTATGAATGTTATAGGATTTTAATTTTCCCCTCTCCTGCAACTTTCTCTTGAGGTCCAAACACAGTGTAAACATACTAACATCCTATGTGTCTCCCGGGTACACTTGGAAAGACAATGCTCAAGTTGCTATCATCCCAACACCACAACATAACTGTCATAGCAATCATCTTAACGCTCATCTTCACCGCCATCATCGTCACAGCCATTATCCACTCTACTCTCTGGATTTCCACAGCTCTTAGCGTCTTTATTGCCTTTTGAGGAAAGGATGGTACAGTAAATGATGGGGACAATATCTCTTGTTAATGGTGGTAGTAGTGGATGATAGTAGGAACTGGAGAGCACTTTGAAAAAACAACAAAGACTCTGTACAGAAATGACAATCTGCTCTATTTTTATTGTATATATTTCTTCAGTTGACTCCTTTAATTTTAAAGACTTTTTTTATACATACTGCTGCAAACTCAATTAATTTGCACCAGGGAACTTAGAAAACCACATGATGTAGTGATCTGATATGAAGTTGTGACTGTAATATTCTTTGACATTAAAAATACTAGGGAACTACAGTAGTTCTCAATACAGCTGTAACATTATCAAACCAAAGTCTCGTTTTCATCATCGGGCTAGCTGTAGCTGGTTTCTGCTGTAAAAAGTTAAAGTCATTTGAGGCAGAACATTGTTGACCCTATAACTAGAACAAAAGCTGAAAGATTCCAAAAGGCTCAACCAGCAATCAGTTTCTCACATTTAACTGTTAAGAGTATGACAATAATTGTTGCTTTCTTAATACAAAAAATACTTTTTCTGTGTGTAATAAAGGGTAATGACTTTCTTTTCAAACATTTAGATTTTCCTATAAGTTTGTCCTGCATCACCATTCGGGCTTAAGTCCTTCATATGACTACCTCTACATAGATAGACAGATTTATTTATTGTCCTTTTTCAGGAAATTTGCTTTCACCCTCGTACAAGGGACACATAGACAGACAGACCTCAAGACATAAAGACATACATTACATCCTCCACCATACACATTTAACACAGAAAACAGAAACACACACTTAGCGACGCAAGAGCGGTGTCGTCGCAGCAGGAGCATGCGCCGGAAGTTCCGGATCTCTTCCGTATATACATATGCATTCAGAGTTGCATGTAGAAAACAGTTAATAAGAAATCAGGCTGGATTTCATTCGTTCGACTCTCAGCCAGTGATGTGCAAGTTTTTCTTAAACAGAGGTAGCTCAAAATTTAATTCACACATATCAAAATGAATGATTTCACATGCATAGTTCCCAATTTAAAATGTTGATGCTTAATTAACAAACAGGCAGAAAAAACAATAAAACTAATTTATATCAGAGCCAGTGACTAAGTGTATTAAATGACTCGCTTTTTTTTTGCCTTTTGGGGCCATCTCTTGAAACTTCTACTTGTCTCCACCTCACTGCTCTTGTCCTGATACGCCAATCTCCTTATATGAAGAGATGGGGGTGTGGTAGTATGCTAATTACGCCTGTCATTTCGAATAATTCTGATTCCCTAACATAGGTGGTGGTGAAAGCAGAATTAGCTGGTATGCACGTGCCATGAATCTGACGTTGATTGCGTATGCACTTGTTTTATTCGCAGAGTAAGATTTCTACGCATATATTAGTGAATGAGGGCCATTGAGAGGGAGATTGCACACTAATTAATTATACCTTTAACCTGAATTTTTGAAATGAATAACTTGGCCTAATTTCTAAATACATGTTCTTTATGAAATAAAGTTTAGGAGAGACACTAGGAAAGAGCTTTGCAACTGACTCCATGCAAAGCTCCGTCACCTGAGTGTGTTACACGCTCATTGAGGGTGTTCAGGCTCAACTCTGCTCTCAGCAGTCACATTGTGTTGGAACAGATGGGACCTTACGCCAAGGCTTAAAAGGTAAAGGTATTCTCTGGACTTTTCTTGTAAACAAAGTTTTTTTTTTCTTTCAGTGCTTTTTGGAGATCTAACAATGTCTTTTATACAGACAATTTGTTGGATTTTTTTTTTTAACAACATAATGACACAAAATTCCAGTTAAAAGAACAGTTGTAAACCAGTGCTACACTGTTAGTTGAATGACTGCTTTCATGGCAGGTGTAAAATGTGCTCCTGCCTTTCACCAGTTCTGGATTACTGTGTTGTGATTGTGTTGTACAGCAGTGTGATTCAAACTTGACTTTGATTAATGCTGACAAGCACATTTTTTACAACACATTTAATGTATCTGGGTTGTTAAAGGACAAAAGTCTCGCTGGTTGGTCCATCAAGTAGATATCATCAGATGAAATTGTTTTGTCCTCACATCCCATTATCCCAAACACAGACAAACACACAGATCTGTCCTGCTGTTTTTATTACAGCAGAATACAAACACTCATTCAAGCTAATATTATCCTTTTTTTTTAAAGTGTTCTCACAGTTACTTTAGAGAGCAACACTGTAGGAATACAAAGTCTTTATTTGCCTTCAGACTGTCCTGCTGCTGTTTTGAGACCAGAAAGACAGAGCGACACTTTGGAGGGACTACTTTGCATTTGATTGACCTCTCACGCTTTTATCAGCAGTGATGAGAACTTCTCCTCAGCCACGATTAGAGGAGCCTGTAGAAAGATGTAAATTTAAACAAGATCATAGAGAAAGCTGCAGGCCTTATCCAACCAGAAGTTAGATGGATAAATCAGGTCAAACAGAACAGGGGACACAAGCCACAGGAAACATCGGTGCAAAGTCACCATTCAAAATAAAATAAAGCCCACACCATTATCCAGATGGATTTTGTAAATGTCAGCCTTTATCTACATAATAAGAGGGAGTTTGACGAGGCACAAAAGATATCCTTTTAAAATGCAAAGTGCCAAAATCAATCAAAAACCATCTTAGAGGCAAATTCAGAATTTGTAGGAAAGGAACGATGTAATTGGCATTGGAAGTGTTCTGGTTGGTATCTCAATAAGTACTGACCAATCACATTTGAGCAGGTTTTGTTACTGTAAAGGAAACTGTGCAGAGAGCTCATTGGCCAACCTGCAATCCCAGAACCAATTGTCTTTTGTTTGACAAAAAATTCAACTGAAGAGATAACAATCGAGTTGTAGATTTCTCCCAACTCGTAAGTCTCAAGTTGCACGTAGCATTCGAAACAATCACCAGTGCAGGGAAAGAGCACCGTTGGGAATGATTGGTTCAGATTGCATTGGTGATGAATTGTCAATCTCTCAACCAATTTTTGTCCTTGTTTTCAATATGATTGATAATCTGTATGGTTTTGAGTGAGGTTTCGACCTGTTTAAAGGCAGTTTTCCGTCTATGTTATTATATACAGACAGCCAACATTAATCCATTAAGTGCACCACATTAAGCAACATTTAGCAAATTAGCAGTGTACAGCCTCCTCATCACAGCCTGCCTTTTTCTATCACCACCACCACTACTAGTGTCTAGGCTCCATAGGGTGGTATCCTATCCTGATGTTGTCCTCGCTACCGCTCTGAGTGCAAGTCGTCAAGATTCTTCTATTCATCTGTTTGCCAAAGACATTGCATATTTATCTTTTCCTAAACTGTTAAATAATAATAATTGTTCACTCTTACTTAAGTCTCTCCTTGTGGAAATATCTGCTCGTCTCACTGTCAACAGTTTTCATTGATACCATGTCATTGATAAAGGAGCTGTCTTTAAAAAAAAAAGAAAGTTTTTCAAAGCAACGTCTCTGGATTATTCAAGAAAACACGACAGAAATAACATTAATTACAGTTAAAAAGAAAGAAAAATCCATACATTTCTGATAATCTCCCAGCAATTACGTCAGACGTCTCGGGGGGGGGGGGGGGCGGGGGGGTAATAATCCGCCTTGGCAAAAATGTAGACAGATTAGAGGCGGTGCTCAATTGGATCATGGTCAAATGCACATTCAAAATGGAGAAATTTGTCTGCAGGCAGGCTTACAAAAAGCTAATTAATAATTAATAAATATTTACTTGGGTTTAAATGGAGCACTTGTTCCAGGGAAATTCCTCTGGAAACAAACAACTGCTTACCCAACAGAACTTTGCTCAAATATTTGTCTTCAGCTTGCATTTTTTTTTGCACATAATTAGTACAACTTTACATAGTTTTGAAAGAAATGTAATGTGAATTACTGCAATTTGAATTGCGTTGCATTTTTTATCCATTTAAATGTATAACAGGCATCTGACTCAGAGGCAGACATCTGAAGTAAATCAGTGCATAAAAAAACTTTAACTCGCCCAGCTTGATACAACTACATTCAGAGAGAAAACGTGTATTTTGTGATTTAACTGCCCCTTAAACTTACAATTTGCCAACACCCCCATCGGCAGTGTCTGAACAGAG